>NC_064286.1:8735218-8930372 GCF_019186545.1 Solanum stenotomum | reverse complement strand
GCATTTCAGTTTACTTTTGCTTATCTTGCTCAGTCGGCCGATGATGCCTACTGGGTACCTGTTGTTTTGGTACTCATGCTACGCTCTGCATCTATTTTGTGATGCAGGTCCGAGCACTAGTAGCCAGCGTTGATCGAGCTTGGAGTAGACTTATCCGGAGACGGGGGTGAGCACACGGCGTTTTGTACTATTTCAGTCTCCATCTGTATATATAGACTTGTCTTTTTCCTTTCGAGACAGTCCAGTCTCTGTTGTCCAGGTTTGGGACTTGTACTCATTTTGTAGTAGCTTTGTACTAGTGACTTCCAGGTTCTGGGGAGGGATCTTTATTTGTATATATGTTTTTGGTTTGCTTCCGCCTGTTTATATTGTTATTTGTCTACTCTTGTTTAATTTCTACCCTCAGACCCATTACTTGTTGTTCCGGGTTACGGGTTGGCTTACCTGCTGGTGGGTTATAGTAGGTGCCATCATGACTTGATAAATCGGGTCGTGACAAATAACTAGCCAAGAGTTGACGAATGAAGCTGAAAACAAAGTATAAGGATGAGAAGATATCACATACAAATCATTTTGAATCCAAACAAACAGAGGAAAATAGTGTATATCCCTTGAAAGCTAATATAACCATACGTAACCAAAGCAACAAGAACCTAAATCAAATTAATTGCTGAACAGTGAACTAAAATTACAATCCAAAATATGACTTAATAACGAAATAAGGAAGTATACCTTTTTCGGAGCAGCGACTGGACAACAACAAGCTAGAAAGAGAGCAACTTTTCACACAACTTCGACTCGAGCAGCAAATCAAGAAATTCGAAGTGACTTCAGATGAAACTTTTTTCAGAGCTTAGAATTAGAAAATAGCTTTGAAATTTCTTATATGTAAACGAGTATTTGCCAAAGAACCCAAACTCAAAAAAAACCCTCCCATCATCCCTTGAACATGGGGAACTATTTATAGGGAAAGTTCGGGGGATTTAGGAGGGAAATCCATTCGAGAAATTCAAACAAAAATTTTGAATTTCTTTCCTCCTTTCCAAGATCAACAGTGAAAGGATTTTGAAAATTTTTGAAAAAGGGGAAGAGGGATAGCGACGCGATCGATTAGGCTGCTAAGTTATGGGCTCTGCAGGATAGTTGGATGAGATTTCCGGTTTTGCTGGGATTTCTGAGTTGCGTCTGAAAGAAGAAGAACGGAGTGGGGTCGTCTGGGTTCGTGAAGGAAGAAGAAGATGCAGGGGTCGCGTATTGGTATTGTATGCGTGTATTGTGGGTTGTACGTATGTGAGTATTGTTGTTGTAAAAAGGAATGTGTTGGGTTATTGTGGGTATATGGAAATTGGAGTGGGCTGTTGATTAGTATTTGTTGATTGGTCTAATGTGTTTGGAGGAAGAGGCAGTAACGGGCTGCTGGATACCAACATACCCAAAACTTGGTCTTAAAGAAGTGGGTTTAGGATAAAACAAAATTGTGGTTGGGAATCAAATTTAAGATTTGACCATATGAATTTAAATTATAGTCAATTGGAATTAAAAACATAGCCAAACTTAGTTAAGAATTAACACAATTAATTTACGAGCTTCTTAATCTTAATAAAATAAAATAATTAATTTAACTATAAACTAGATAATTTAAAATTATAACCATAATTTTAAACTAACTAATTCAAATAAAATCTTTTTGAGATGATTTTTTGAATATTTATAAAATATACTAATTATATATAATTATATAAAGCATATATATTATCTACAATTTATAAAAAATGACAAACTATTTAAAATGACTTGCAAACTATATTATATTACTATTTATTTTTAAAACTAATTATTTTAAATCGTTTGAAATTGAAGGAGCTCGATGATTAATTTATATTGCGGATCATCAAAATTGGGTGTCAACAATGTGTTGAATGGATCAGTTGCCACGTTTCAACATAACTAACTTGGATCGGTTGCCACATTCCGACATAAATATGGGATCGGTTGCCACGTCCGGCATAAACATAGGATCGGATGCCACGTTTCGGCATAAACATTGAATCGGGTACCATGTTCCGATATGCTAACAGTTTGGGTGTGGGCTCCATGAGAGGACCATTGAATTGTGTTGTTTATCTACTTGTGATGAGTTCGTACATATTTAATGATGATTGATATTGGAAAATAGTATGTTGCTCTAAATTGATATAACTCTGATATGTGAGATTCGTGAAGTTGTTCATTGTTCGTATATGTTGATGATATTGTATATGTTCGATATGTGAATGTGATTATATTGTTGTATTGACTAATGTATGTTACACTTATTGGGATAGCCGCGTGATCCTACCAGTACACTATGGTTGTGTGTGGTTTTGTACTGATACTGCACTTGCTTGTTCTTTGTTGAGTCAGGGCATCTTCAGGTGGCTATTGATAAACCTCAGCTAAATGACTATTGAGCGTGACCGGATTCAAGGGTGAACCAGTTCTTTCAGACTGTCATGGATCTTTCTTGTTTAAGTCCACTATTTTTGAATTTAGACTATTTGTTTAAGGTGTTTGTTTAGTTTCGGGGTTGTACCCCTTGTTCTTAGACTTGTCGTTAGTAGAGTTTTGGTACATTGACTTCCATGTTCTAGGGGTTGTTTTTTCGCATTAGTTTGGCTAGTTTATTTAAAACTTTTGTAGTTTATGGGAACCCTATATAATTTCTGCATTTAAAATTGCTTCCGTATCTTTAAATGCCTTAGTTTTTTATTGAGTTTGTTAGTTTGGGTTGTAGTAATGGTTCTCCCACCAGAGGGTTAGTGTGGCTGCCAATCACGATAGTATGGGTCGTGACATTTATAGTATTAGAATTCATATTTAATATACAGACCCTTTAATATATAGTTCAAGAAATATAGTGTATTTATATTTTTTATATAGTCATGTTTTTTTTCTATTTTTTTTTACGATTTTAGTTTTTTTGTACATATGAAACATTTTGCCTATAGCAAGTCGACTTCTAACAAAATATAATTAAATCAAAGGAAAAAAGATAAATATACCCCTGAACTATCGTAAATGGTATCTAGATACCCTTCGTTATACTTTTAGGACACTGATGACCCTACCGTTCAAATTTGGGATTGTATATACCTTTTGAACTAACGGAGAGACACGTGTCAACATCTTAACGGCCTATTCAAAATTTATTTATTTATTATCCCTAATTAAAAAATCCACCCAAAACAACCGAATATCTATAACCCAAACCCACCCCCACCCAAAAAACAAATCCTAAATAAACTTCGATTTCTTCATTATTCCACCAACCATCAACAACCAATAACACCCCATCGAACCCAAGCCGTAACTCCACCGCACCGTCATGACTCAACTTCTCCGATGAAGTTCCACAACAAAACCACCTCTAATTGCTACTAAAATCAACCTCCCTTGCTTCGGGAAAAATCAACGATGGAGTTACCCTTCGACCATCATGAAACTTGACCATCATGAACCTGTCTCTCCTTCATCGCTGCGCCAATAGTACCGGCGAATAGAATCAGAAAACTTCGAATGGATTTACAATCACAAAAATTATAACCTTTTTTTGCCTTATTGAAATTCGAAGTTATAAACATCTGGGTGTTGTCAATTTTGGTAGTTAGTGATGATTTCTCAATTAAAATCTCTCACTAATACCTCACGAGTTCAAAATAAACCGATAAATCTCTTTGTGCTTTCTCTCATCTTTCCCCCTATCCTTCTCGAAATCAAACATATTGTCATTGGCTCACGTTTGTGCTACCTTCATCAGGTTTATTGATTACACAAGAGAGGAACATGTATATTGAGAAGGTTTTGGGTTACAATATGTGTAGGTCTTTTTTTTTTTTGGGGCTTTGCCGGTGAAGATGAAGTTGCAGTGGTGTGGTGGAGTTCCGGTGTCAATCTATTTCATAGGGTGTTTGGACGATGGAACAATGAAGAAATGGAAAATGGGTTTATTTGGGTGTAGGTCTGTTTGGGTTTATTTTTGGGTTATACATATCTGGGTGGGTTTATGGGTGGACTTTTTAATCAGCGATAAAAAATAAATAAATTTTGGAAAGACCGTTAAGATTGTGACACGTGTTTCTCCGTCAATTCAAAAGGTATATACAACCCAAAATTTGAACGGTAGGGGCATCAGTGTCCTAAAAGTGTAACGAAGGGTATTTAGATACCATTTACGATAGTTCAGGGGCATATTTGTCCTTTTTTCCTTCAATCAATATGACAATATTTTTGTTTATATATTTTAATGTGATGCCTTTTATTATAGATGTCATGTCTTTATTTACTTTTCTTTCTTTTCTGTTTGAACTTGTAATTTTTTCTATAAGTTTGATGTTACACCACCTAGACATTTTATAATATTTTTCTTTATACATATATTAATAAACAATTTATTTTTTGATTATTAAACTTACGTTTAGTAATTAAAATATATTAATTCCTCTGATATAATAAAAAGTTTATTTTCTATGAAACATTAAAAATATCAAACCTCCAACATCTTACACAAAATTTTCATATTATAATTTGTGAAGAGTTATATTCTTATGTCAAACTTACATAATGACTTAGTTTTGAACTTAAAAATGAATTTATATATGCTCCACTATGATATATTTACTTATATATATTTACATTAACTTTTCTAATGTCAATCAGAGGACAAACGTGCAACGCACGTTCCTAGGACTAGTAATATAATAAGCATGAGCATTTAACCTTGGTTCTAACATCAAACACTTTTCATTAATTCAAACTTCTGAAATAAACAAGCATTCAAATCGAAATTGTGAACTTTCTAATGTGATTCATTAACTTTTCTAATTAGTTTCATATATTCTAGTGAGATACCTTAACCATATGTACTCAATTACCTTTAGTGAATATGAAGAGCTAAAGCTCCCCAAACAAAACATAATTTTTTTCGTTGGTTAAGTTCGTTTCTTTTGGGTGTTTAGAATAATGATTTCAAATTTAAGAAGTTTTAAGAGTTATTATGTAAGATTTTAGTTTACATTAAATAAATAATTAATTGTGCATAATAATTAACAAATAATGTTGCATTAAACTAACTTAAAGATCATTAGGTTTGGTTAGTAGAAAATAGAAATACATCACCTCACATTAATTACTTTGTATTAGAAAAAGGGAAAGAAATCTAATCTTTTCAACTTGTAAGAAATAGAGTAAGTAGATGTACTAAATTACTTTAGTGAACATGAAGAGCCAAAGCTTCCCAAACGAAATAGGGAAAATGCTCAAATATGTCATCGAACTTTGAGAAAAGGCTCATATGATATCTGTTAAAAGTTTGTCTCATTTATGTCATTTCTGTTTGACAAAAGGCTTATCCATGTCATTAATTGTTAAATAAATAAACAAAACTTGTACCATGAGAGAGAGAGAGAGAGAATAAATACGCTTTTTTTAAGGATTTGCTTAGAGCTTTTATTTATGAAATTTGCAGGATCTAAATGAAGTATTTTTCTTGAGAAAGTTCTTATTTTAAATTGAGTTCAAATTAATTCTCGAGGAACTATTATTTGAAGTATTGTTGAAATGTATGATTATTTGTCAAGCTCTGATACCAGAAATTTTGGGAAGGATATTTAAATTTTGAATAGATAATTTTTTTTTTTGATAAGTTAGTGTATAGACAATGTTAATATTATTGTAAAATGGATGTCCGCATAAATATACTTTGTCAGAGGCATATAGACATAAAGGGGAGTGGGTTCACTTGCACCCATCCTCACCTTCCTAACTCCAATGTAGTATTACTATTTTTTTTAATTGTCTTCTTAAATTTGTATAGGTGAATCCAACATTAAAAGGGGTATTTTAGTGTATTGGTAAGTATGTCCAAATAGGAGGTGCATGACCTGTAGATTTGTGATTCAAATTTATTTATCCACATTAATAGTTTTAATTAATATAACTAAATGTGCCACTTTTAATAATTATTTTTAATAATTTATATGTAAAAAGAGGTTCAAATATCGATATTTTGAGGTTGCATCAGCTATCTCTACACCCTAAGCTAGAAGTGTCAATAAAGTCAATTTATACTCTTTACTTTTTTTTTTCTCCTTTTCTACTTTTGATGTTTTTCTTATACTTTTTAAACTTCTTTTTTTTACTTTTCAAAGTCCTAAACAAAAAGGTGAAAAAGAGTAAAGACATCATTTTGTTCTTATTTTGGCTCCATTCCACTTTGTTGTTCATGGTGAAGTAGAAGTGAGATTTGAGAACAAGTAACAAGGTATGCTATCTAAAGAAAATCAATTTTATTTAATAATGTACTTCATTTGTTTTATATGTTTTATTTATTTATGAAGTAGTGTCATTATTTGATTGCTTGAATATTTTATATTTATAAGAACTTCTTGATTTCAAAATAGTTATCTAATAATTGTGATTCTTTTATTAGTAAACTTGTTATTTGTTCTAAAAAAATTTAAAAATTACTTTGTTTTGATAGGATTGAATAGAAGTGTGAATATTTAATTTTGTAGGTAAAATAATTCTTACATTCAAATCATCAAATCACAAATGGATAAATTTCTCATCAAGTTATCAAAGCCAAAAGATGGTCAACCAAGTTCTAGCTCTACTCAACCATTTGTGAGTTCACAAGTATCTCTGGAAGTTCAAAGACAAATAAATTCTTTTTAAATTTTAAATATGGATAATATGCTTGATTTGAAATATTTTGAAGAAGGTCTCAAAGACCAAATATCTATTTCAGCTTATAGTCCTAATATTCAAGATGCAATAAAGAGGTATTACTTTAAAAAAAGTCATGTCAACTTGTTGATTATATCTTCCCTAAATTGGAGACAAAATGCGTCAATTTGGACCAACTTGATTTAAGAGAAGATCTCAATGGTTGGAATATATCATTAAAGCAGACGCGACATTTTGTTTATGTTGTTATTTGTTCAAGAATGAACTTGAAAATCGTGGAAATGCTGGAGATTCACTTACAAGAGATGGTTTTATGTGTTGGAACAAAACATTAGAAAGATTCAAAAAACATGTGTTAGTGTAAAGTTTTGATGATAATCAACTTAACTATTTCAGGACAAATCAAAAAGGAAAGAATCAAATAAGAAGAAGATTCTTACAGCAAGATTGAAGATCATCAATCAAGGAGGCTGAAATCTGAAGTGCACAAATCATGAAAGATTGCAAATCAAGGAAGATCAAAAATCAACTACCAATAAATCAGAAAAGTGTAAGATTTTAATTAGATCTCCAACAGCCATATTAAATCAAGGAAGCTGCAAGAATGAATCAATCAAGAAAGGAAGGAATCTCCAAACGACTACATACAATTCAAGGAAGCTACAAAAATGAATCAAATAAGAAAGGAAGGGATCTCCAATGGCTACATACAATCAAGAAAGTTACTGAAGTAGAGACATAAGAAAAGGATCACAAACGGCTGTCTGCAACCTATTAAGGCTAAATCAATGAATAAGCCTTAAGCTTTATTCTTGGAAAATAAGGATATCTTGCCTTTTTTTCCAAGGATCAAATCTCTTGGGTTTCCATCTCTTCATAGGACTAGATTCAAGTCTCGACCCTATATAAAGACATCACACTGCAAGTGACAAGATAGTACAACGAGTCTGAATCATCTCACCACTCCCTACTCTACTTTTGATAAGCATTGTATTACTTAGTTTTACTATGTAAACAAAAAAAAAAAAAAAGAGGAAAATTGTTGGTAAGGCGTTGTATCAAAATAGAAGAGTGAAAAGAAACAGATTGTAAATTGTAAAGTTACACTCAATTTTGTACTCTCATCAAAAGTTACCAAGGTTAGAAGAGAAAACCCTTGCAACCCAAGGGAACTGAACGTAAGATCCACATTGGATCCCAACCAGTATAAAAATTATTGTGTCAAGTTTACTTTACGCATTTTCGATTCCAATCATACTTGTCTGCAATCTGTAGTCGACTGAGGTTCCTCTCAAGTCAACTACTCACAATAAGAAAATAAAAAAAAAATAGCAATTCACCCCCCTCTTGCGCTTTCAACATGTTGGTAAGGTAAATAGTATCCATCATAAATGTTTCAATAGGATGCAAGATGTGATAAACCCACAATCGATCCAATCTTCTTTTGACAAGCAAAGTGAAAAGGCAAAAAGTGATTATCGAATGCGTTTAAATGCCTCAATTGACGTAGCAATATTTCTCTTGACATCGGGATTTTCATTTCGTGGATATGATGAAAGTGAAGGTCCTGAATATAAAGGTACTTTTCTTGAACTTTTAAAATGGTATGGGGATATAAATTTTAATGTGGGAAGAGTAATATTAATTAGGTAATGCTCGACAAAATTATATGATGATTTGTCCGATAATTCAAAAAGATATTGTGAAAGTTGTGCTAAAGAAACAACTAAGACTATCATTGAAGACTTGGACGATGATTATTTTGGAATATTAATTGATGAATCAAATGATGTCTCTCATAAGGAGATAATGACTCTAATTTTGAGATATGTCAACAAACGTGGAATGGTGATAGAGCAATTATTGGGTAATGTCCATGTAAATGATACATCTTCTAAATTATTAAAAAGGCAAATTATTCTTTGCTTTTGGATCTCTCATTATGTACATCCAAAATACGTGGTCAAAGTTATGATGGGGCTAGTAATATGCAAGGGAAAATAAATTGTCTCAAGTCTTTGATTATACAAGATACGTCATTTGCATATTCTATTCACTGTTTCGCTCACCAATTGCAATTGACACTTGTAGGTCTTTCCAAAAAGAATTCGGATGTAGATAAATTTTTTTATGTTCTCACTAATATTTTGAATTCTATTGAAGCTTCATTTGAACACATAGATTCACTTCGACAAGATCAAGAAGATAAGTTGGAAGAGTTGCTTAAATTTGGAGAAGTTCATACATGGCAAGGTTTGAATCAAGAACGTGGCCTCCAACGACCAGGTGATACTCGTTGGGGGTCTCATTTTAAAACCTTGGACAACTTCTTGATTTTTTTTCTTGAATTGTTAATGTATTTAAGGATATGAAACGTGATTGTTCATATCATTTTGATAGATTTGCAGCAGAAAATCTTTTGAGCAAGATTCATGAATTTGAATTTGTATTTATGTTGCACTTGATGTTTAAGGTGTTGCTATTAACAAATGAGTTGAATAAAGTTTTACAAAAGAAAGATCAAGATATCGTTAATGGTATGGGATTGCTTGACCTTTCAAAGAAAAGATTGCAAATGATGAGAGAGGATAAATGAGACTCTATCGATGGATGAGGTTAGCTTATTTTGTGGTAAACATGGTATTTCAATTCCCAAAATGGATGAAGACTACTCTAATGAAAAGTTGAAGTGTAACAGGTCTAATATTTTGTATTTGCATAACTTTCGTGTGGAAGTATTTTATGCCATCATTGATTTGGCACTTCAAGAGCTTAATAATCGTTTTGATGTGATGACTAGTGACTTACTCCTCAGTATGGCAAGTTTGAGTCCGGTTGATTCATTAGCTAATTTTCACAAGGATAGGATAATGAAACTAGCCGAGTACTATCCAAGTGAGTTTGTGATAAAGAGCTTCGAAAACTCAATTTTCAACTCGATGATTTTATTGTCTATGCTCAAAAGTGTGATAGGAAATTTCTCAACTTGAAGGGAATCAAGGATCTTGCAAGAGTGATGATAGAGACAAAACTAGATCAAACTTGGTCATTTGTGTATCTACTTCTGAAGCTAACTTTGATTATTCTTGTTGCTAGCGCAAGCGTGGAAATAACATTATCATCAATGAAGTACATTGTCATGACCCGAGCCTACACCCTGGACGTGGCCGGCACTCGAAGACCATTGCTGGTCCCCAAGCGAACCCTCATCCTGGCTGACTACAAGTGGAAAACTGATTCAAGCATACAAAGCTTAAAAACTGAAATAAAAGTTCATAAGACTTAAATACAAACTTTAAGTCCAAAGAAAACTATGTATAATAAAATATATACAACTCGCCATAAAAAGGCAACTTTAGTCTTTAAAACATTTAACAAAATAAATGAAGACTTCTAAAACTCTACTGTCTATCTATGAAGCCTCTAAATGACAATGATGGAAGTCTGGACAATACCCACGACCTCCTAACAACTGAAAGTAAATGGAATCCTCCGGAAGCAATGAGGCTCACCATAGCTAACTCGAACTCTCGGATGTATCAACGAAGCTCCTGTTGATGATCCTGAATACCTGTGTCTGCATCATGAAAAGATGCAGGCCAAATGGCTCAGTACGTGGAATGTACGAGCATGTAAGGGGAATTCTAAAACATAAACATAAGCTTGAAACTTGATAAAAAGGAAACATACTTGCCTGTTTTCAATCTTACTCAACTCAAGGAATACTCCAAACTACTCAAACTTACTCAACTCAGAAGTACTCAAGGATAAGATACTCAACTCAGAGATTAGATACTCAACTCAAGGATATGATATTCGACTCAAAGATATGATATTCGACTCTGGATACTCAACTCTGGATACTCAACTTTGAATACTCAACTAAATATGACTGAACTCATTTCAATATAAAGCAATTTAAAACAAGTGCAATATAAAGAAACAAACTGTTTAAAAACATGCTGTCAAATCTGTGTGTATGCAAGGATACAACATAACTCTGAAATGTATATAAAAATACAATAAACTGATGTATATAAAAATACAATAACTTCTGTGGGAGTTTCTCTAACCGACAACCATCACATAAGAGCTATAGTGATGATACAGCGATCTACCTCACGCTGCCAGCGCATCCTATACCCGGCCAAAGGTATAGGACCTGAACTGCCTAATGGATCCACTAGTCTATTTCGAAAAAGGTTCATCTAAAAAGTATGACCCTTTTCTACCCATGGTGGCTACATGGTTTATGGAGGCTGTGAGTTGTCTAAACTCTCCCCCATATCGGTGCTCAATACTACTCCCAAAAATATACTAGCTCTTATGTTTTAAAAACATACTTCTTTCTGCTGATTTGAGATAATTGCTCAAAAACTTAGCTCAAAGGCTATCTTGGAAATCTCAGTTTCCCTGCTTGCTTCATTTAGAAAGCTATTACTCTTTTCTGAAAACTAGCCCGAAGGCCCTTTGGAAATCTCAGTTTCCGTTCTTATTTAAATGTGAAAACATTTATAAACTCTTTGGGAATACTTAGTCCCCATATACTTTTGAAGAAAAAGACTTCAAACTTTACTCTTTACTCTTTACTGAACTCAAAACTTAAGTCTTAAAACAAAGTTAAAACGTTTGTAAAAGACTTCTTAAAATATGGTTCATACCGAATTATGGACATGAACTACTCAATGCAAGGTTTTCAATAACCATAGATAGAACTCAAATACTTGGAACTCAAGAACTTCAATGATATTACTAATTTCAAGAATGCTCAACTCAGAGGGTTCGTGCGGAATTATAAGCATGAACGACTCAACTCAAAGACTCAAAGATACTTCTCTTCTCAAGACTGCTCGACTTATAGGATTCATGCGGAATTATGGGCATGAACAATTCAACTCAAAGACTTTATGGGTAACATGTAATAGTCCCATGCTTAGAAATATAATCTCAAAGGGGATTAGGAACTCAATACTCAAGACTTAGAACTTGAAGATACTACTCCTCTCAAAGATACTCAACTTCTGGAGTTCATGCGGAATTTATGGGCATGAACGACTTGACTCGTAGGTCTACATAACATTATGAAACTCATGTATGTGACTCTTCTCATTCTCTGACTTACTTCCTCAAAACTTAGTTCAAATCGATAGTTGATCTCAAAGGATTCACAATTGAACTCAAAGGCTTCCTTGAACTCTACTCTTAACTCTCTCTTGAATTTGAATTATGAATTCAAGAGTTATGATTCATGATATGAAGGATCTCAATAACAATATAGCTATTCGATAATTAGGAATATAACTTTTAAAAGAAACGTGAATTCAAGAACTCAAAATCAACTTATCTCAAGAATACTCAAATCTAGGGAAAGTTTCCTAGATTACTCTTTTACTGATCTGAAAGTAGATGTAGGGTGTGAGGACGAACTAGTCCAACACTATGATAGCCTTACATACCTAGAAGAACAAGATTCTTGAAGAATCTTGAAGAAGAACTTGATTAGAAGCCTTGAAACCCTAGCTTGAAGGTAAACAATCAAGAAAACCTTTCTTGAGATTTTTGAATTAGTTTCTTGAAATCTCTATGGCCAAGAATTATGATTTTCATTAGTGAAGATGAAAATCTGATTGTTTTGAGCCTTTTATTAGTCAATAATTTCATTTATGGTTTCTTGGAGGTAAAAAGACAAAAATGACTCTTTTTAATATTTTCCCGTCGGCTAATTCGTAACAGCACTGTATAGGTTACTAAAATAGTCATAACTTTTTACTCAGATATTGGATTGACGTGAAACTGGTGGGGTTGGAAAGTATATTCAATTACCTTTAATTGGATAAGTTATGGCTCACTTAACTCTTAATATTTTAAGAGATATGGTCGTTTAAAGTTGACCTAAGCAGAATCTTACTTCAAAACTTAATGAAACTTCAAGAACTCATCAAGAACTCTAATCTTTAAATTTCAAGAACGAAATTACGCTGAATAAATCATGATTGGCGTGTGGGTGAAAGAACCCAACACTATGGAAGCTTACATACCTCTTAGGGATCAAATCCATGGCGAAAATCCGCTACAACACGCAAAAATCTCGACGAACGCTTGATCATCTCCTCTTTTCTCTTCTTGAACTCTCAACTAAAACCCTAGGTATATTTTAGAATTATAAAACTGAACCTAATCAGATTAGACCCCTAAAATATTACTAAAAACGAATTAAATCTGTTTTGGTAAGGAAAAGACCAAACTACCCCTCTAAAACCCGGTTTTGACTTTCCTTAACTGATCAACCTATCTTCAAAAGGTCATATCTCACACATCCGACCTCGAAACTTAGCAAACTCAGCGGCGTTGGAAAGATAATTTAAAGATCTTCGCTACGGTATCTGGTAGCACACCTAATGCATCCTGAGCTAGGAATTATGGCCGTTTGAAGTCGACCCAAAACTCATACTTAAGCATAACTTGCAAAATTTCAGATTTTGCTATTTCCAATTTAATTCTTTTTGAAACTCAAGGTGCTACATCTAGTGACCTTAACACTTAAGAAATTTAAAATTCCTTGGTAAAATCTCACTCACTATGAAGAACGTTCGAGTCTTAGTTCGAAAATTTTCTGGGGTGTTACATACATAAAGAATGATTTGCGTAATAGGTGGATGAAGATCTTTTGAATGGTTGTTTAGTTTGCTATATAGAGCATAATACATTATTAAAATGTAAGTAATGATGTCATTATTGACCGTTTTCAAAATATGAAAACTCGCCGAGGACAATTGTAAGTGAATGATGTTTTTTGCTAATATATTACTATATAAAGGTTTGTTCTTGCTCGTCAACTTGTTGTTGCCGTAAATTTTATATAATTGAATTAAATGTCTAATTTTGAAGATAATGGTGCCCCATGTTCTTGAGATCCTGAATAGGCCTATGTACTTTGTATTGTAACATGCATGTAAACACAATATACTTTAATTTGTGTCGTAACATGAAAGCAGACACATTATACATTGTGTTGTAAGACAGATATATACCCAATAAACTATATTTTGTAAATTAGATGTCCATACAATATACTTGGCATCCAAGTATATACATGTCAAATAAATGACTATACAACATACTTGGTGCCCACGTATGTACATGTATATATATATCATTTTTCTTGTAACAAAGAGATAAGACAAGAATAAGTGAAAAAAAACAATGCTACACTATATTTTCTCATTAATCTTTCTTCTTAATTCTATATACATTATCTTTTTTGTTATTTTAGCATTGATACTCATTTCATAACACGTTATCAATATGAAATTTAACCAAACTAATCATCTCTAGGTTGGGTTTATTCTCTACATTAGAAGAATGTATGTTTCTTTTAAAAGCTAATTTTGATATCGCTACTATGCATACTTGTACATGAATTTTACTGCATATATACTATATTACGCTTTTGTGGCTATG
This sequence comes from Solanum stenotomum, assembly GCF_019186545.1. Taxonomy (NCBI): domain Eukaryota; kingdom Viridiplantae; phylum Streptophyta; class Magnoliopsida; order Solanales; family Solanaceae; genus Solanum; species Solanum stenotomum. The sequence continues at coordinate 8,916,188 of NC_064286.1, read as the reverse complement.
CTCACAACTCAAAAGAAAAAATTGGATAATTCCACCAATCAATTGCAAACGAAAGAAAAATTTCGACTAACTAGATTATTAATATTTAATGCTCTGTCATATTCTCATTCTGCTTGGTCCGTCAATAGATATTGATTTACTATAATAGTAGACCAAATAATCTACATAAAATATGCTAAATTAATCATATTAACATTTACAAGTTGCCCCATTTTTGTGTGTATAAAGATTATACATTAGATTGAAAAATACACTCAAGAATAGAAAAAAAAAATTGCTACTTTTTGTTTCTCTACTTTACTGGTATTTTTTTTTTAAAGTTAAGCTCCACTTTTTACGGATTGCTCAAATACCAAAAGTTCAAAAGGTGCTTCAAATTTTGCATAATATTAAGAGTGATTGATGAGGCAATGATATATTTAAGTAGGCAATTAATAAATTTGTCAAGGATAAGCTAGCAATATATTTTTTGCGTTTTGATAAGCTTCCTTCATAATAATAATTACTTTAGTTCTGATTTGTATGTATTTGCAAAAGGATTATGCTAATTTAAGAGTTGACAAAATATTTTGTTAACATATTACGTACATGTCGTTGAAACAATTTAGCCTACAGACTTTATTAAATCCAATTATCAAGTTTTTATTTAATTTTTATATTTTGAGGTATTATTTTATTTATTGTGATAATTAGTAACATTAATTTTATTACAAGATACATCAAATAAGTTATGACAATAGTATGCATAAATAAAAATTTATACAGTACGTATCATAAGATATTCAAGAAATAAAATAATGATGACATTATTTTTATATTATTTAAAATATAAGAATAGCTAGAAGAAACTTCTATGTATACCAAAAATAATATAACTAAGTAAATAATAACAGTCAGATATATTAAATAATAGTTATCAAGTGAACTAACTAAAAATTAAATAGATAAGTAAAAATTAACATGCAACTAAATACATAAGTGTTCATCATATATGAGATATAAACTTAATTTATTTGAAAATAAATTAAAGGACAGTACTAATAACGTATTATGAAATAAAAATAATATACTAAAACTTAAATAACAAAGAGAGATAGATAGAACAGTATTAACTTTTCTTTTACTAATATTTTTGATGGGTATTTCTTTGTACGAAAAAGAGCTATTTATAAGCTTAGAATTTTTTTTGGGACAAAATAAACTATGGGCCCCTTATTATTATTCTTTTAAAAAAAATTTATCACAAAGTTGATCATTTTCTTGGTTATTCTTTTATTATTTTTTTGTTTGAATTTCGGTGTTCGATATTCGCATTGAAATTTGATTATTTCGATTTCGCGCCATGTAAAACCCTATTCGGAGGGAAGCGCTCCCTACCATAACCAAGAACTTTTTCATATCTCGAACTCGAACTAGAGACCTATGATTAAGAAAGTAGTAACCTGATATGTTATCCAAAAAATATATAATGAATACTCTACTTTCAGTACGATATTACCAAATACTGTACCCATACCATAAATGTTATTCAAAAATAGAATAACACTCTGCTTTAACAATTACACTGATAGCATACAAATTCTTTACACTATATTAGTATATATAATTTAGAATCTTTTATTATTTAACGTTGATAACAAGATCTATGAGACTTAAAAACACATAATTATAACGTTCAGTAGCAATATCAAAGATATAGTACAGAAGGTGTAATTCCACCACAACTTGTTGCACAAACTGCTAAAAAACTTATAACCAGTGAGCACATAACAAACTTATAACAACTTATTCTGGTGATCTGGGAAATTCTTGAGCAGCATCAGACCTTTATCAGAACGCTTTGTCCTTTGGAGGTGACGGAAGCAACTGCACGAGCAAAATTAAACAACTCAGTATAAGAGACGTGGGCTTCTAGCTCGATTCCAATTGGCTACAGATATGGCACGTGCATCTAACTCACATGTCATGTGTGGAACCCTCAGCACTTAACCGAAGCTTGGGGTGCACCCTTTGTAACTTTTTTTTATCTTTTCATTTTAAATCATTTATACTTAACTTTAAAAACATAGTTGATTGATGAAAAGACGAGTGTAGAACTTGTAGTAAGAATTAATACACACCTGATAACATGAAATCAACGAGCTAACGAATCCAAAGGCTCCCGTTACACGAGGGGTGACTTTCTTGGGTGCCAATTGAAGTAATCCAACAGCAACCACTATATCTGTGCCTGCCTTAATCAGGGCTAGAGATCTCTCATTCGACTGTTGAAGCTTACTTCGATATTGCTCATTCTGCAATAAAAGATTTAACCAAATATGGATAACAATCTACAAGCAAGAATTTTCAATAGTAACAAGCGAAAATGGTTGAAATTGCCTAACCTTATATTTATCAGTATTCTTTAGTTCCTTTTCTAACTTTTTCATCGATGATGAAAGCCTTCCAAGTTCTCCAATCTGGTGCAAGTAACAATGAACAAAATTAATGGCATAAAACTAAATATTAGGAGCGATAAATCCAATTTACCAATGAAGGTAAATAACTTACCTCCACCAAGGCGGTACAAATTGAGGATCCCATCCAACTAAAGAAAGAGATCCTGCCAATTAACTCCGTTTGTTCTTTGTTCTATATAAACAAAAGAAAGAGCGTGAGGATATTTCACCTTCGCTATCTTCATAACAAATTTCGGGATTAATGATACAAAGTAATTAGATACCTTGTAAATGCCTGACCTTCCAAGCCAGACAAATTGATCCAGAAACAAGTAAGTTGATAGTAATGCATTTTTCGACTGAAATCAAGACGTTTGTTAGCAAGAAAATACAAGAACTAACAAGAAACCAAAAGGATAAATTGTTAGATTCTTTACCTTTCCCAACAAGATGAGTGGAAGTGGGGTTCCTGGGGCATTTGGGCTAATAAGAGCATGAAGATCATTGATAAACTGTAGCACAGCAGAATAAAATGAGATGTAATGTATGAACGTTGAAATGAGAATTCGGAATAGAAATTTTTCTACCCCTAAAACAGACCATATTATGGTTATAAGAAGTATTTCTCTTATCATGAAAATCCATTGTCGAAAGACATAAGTAATTAAATAAATAAAAGTGTGTTATCTCCAATAGTTTAAGTTTTAAGCTTTTAGATAAGATGGTCACACTTCAACATGGTACCAGATTAGACAAAGGTCTTGGGATCAGGTCGCACATGAGGTGGTGTGTTGAAAGACATAATTTAAGTAGATAAAAGAGATGGTCACGCATTTCAACATGAGATGATCTCTCAAACAATTTAAGTTTTTAGATGAGATGATCACACACTTCAACATGGTACTAGAGTAAGCGAATCCAAGGATCGAGTCTCATTGCTACCCATTATGATAAAGACTTTCTAGATGCTTGACTAGGAAAGATCAGGTCGCATGTGAGGGTGGTTGAAAGACATAATTTAAGTAAATATTAGTGTGCTCTCTCTAACAATTTAAGTTTTTAGATGAAATGGTCACACACTTCAACATGGTACCAAAGCAAGTAGATCGTGAGATCGAGTCTCATTGGTACCCATTTTGATAAAGTCTTTCTAGATTCTTGACTGGGAAAGATCAGGTCGCACATGAGGGGATGTGTTGAAAGACATAATTCAAGTAAATAATAGTGTGCTCTCTCTAATAACTTGAAGCATTTAGATGATATGGTCACACACTTCAACACCACAATCCTGACCTTGAAGAGACGGAATAGCTTCCTTGCTAAACTAGTCGATTTATCGACATTTTGAGCAGTCCCAGGCTGTCCATCACTCAGGAATTTTGCACCATATTGTATAGCCCTGCATATCTTGTCTCTTGCCTCTGCTTTGTTCAAATACAATACTGCAAGTGCAAGCTCTGCTCTGGCAACATCTAAGGTGCTCATTTTACTCTAAGGATACTGGAAAATCATAAAAAGCACATGATTGATATAATTTGGAAACGAAAGACAGTATGTAAAGTGGAAATCAAAATGTTATGGCATGTTTCAAAAAATTTACAACTACACACACATGTTTAAGACCACGAATTTCTAAAGTCTTTCATTTATTTCTTAAACTCCATGGCGATTCAAACTATATCACATAATTTGAAATGGAGGGAGTACTCAATGATAACAATAACCAAGATCATCTGAGAAGCATGAGATCAGAGTTAACGAAAGTAATAATTTTGTACATCTTTAAAATTTCTAAACTTTGACTGTGCATTCAAAAACAGAAACTATAAGTTTTTTGAAATAAAATTCATATTCTGTTTTTAAGGTTTTTGAAATAAAATTTATATATTTGGAAACTGCGTAAATAACTTAAGGCTCTCAAGGGTACAGTGAATTGCATATAATCAAGTGGTTCAAATTTTAAGACCATAAGTTCAGTGACAGCTCCTAATAGTGAGATAACTAATATGACAAGAACAATTCCACTCTATAATTTTAGTAGCTGCTAATTTATAATCAATCAAAAGTTTCACTTGTAACAAATGTTAATATCTAAGTATATCCAAAACAATAATGCAACACCACATGTATCTAGGATATATCTCATATAAAATGCATTATTGCAAACTCAAAAGAAAAATGCAAATTAGTAGGGCCAAACTTATTATAATTTGAAATTTGAGTGCAACTTTAGTGGAAATAATAAAAGAAACTTTAGCTTGTAGGGCAGGACAGGGCGGGTGCCAGGGAGGAATGGCATGAAATTTATGGATTGAGACAAAAACTCGCATCATTGTCATCCCTATTCAGAAATATGACAACTTTGACCTTAAAGATCTAATAAGCACAAAAAAAAAATTAATCTTTCTATCCTAGTTTAAGTGACTTACTAACCTTTCTAGTCTGTCTCAAAAATAGTATATTTTCTCATTTTTAATAAGTTTTTAATTCCAACATTCAAGATCACACGATTTACACAGATAAGATCGTATGATTCAAAAGTCTCTCTTTATTTCTTAAACTTCATGTCCAGTCGAATTTCATATATTTGACTATCTTTTCCCCCAACAAAAACATAAACTTCAATTAACCAAAGTACATACATAAATGTTCAACTAACTTTTGATAGATAAACTAAAACTCAATTTATACTCACAAGACAAGAATCTCATAATTCAAACAAAATATTAAAAGTATAGAGTCCATACCAGATGAGGATAATACTTGTAAGCAGAGTTGGTCAATTTTGCAGAGCTCTTGGAATAGGCATGTAAACAAGAAAATACTTATTAAGTAGTAGTAGTAGAATATATGAAAAACAAATGAAGAAGGAGCTTAGTGGTGTATGTGAAATATAAAATACAAATGTAGAGTGATGTGTCTGAACTTTCCTCTTATTGTAATCTTGTGTATATGATTGATTAGAGGGTATGTGTGGGAGACACTTTCTGATGATAAGGCCTTTGGTTGGACCTCTCTTTTTCATTTTGGATAATTTTAATTTTAATTTTGTTTATTTATTCTGTGTAAGAGAGCTGATTAATTTGTGTTGGGCTTGGGTTGGTCCAACCTTTCTACTTCAGTAATTTTTTTTAGGAAAAATTGTATGAAATAACAAATTATTAATTTAAATTAAATGTATAGCCATAGTTTATTTTAATTGTAATTCGCAACAAACATTCCCTTTTTTTGCCATCTGATTCGATATACAATTAGTCATTTTCGTTATACAATTAGCCATTTTATACATTTCGGTATAAAATGTATAAAATGTGTTTGTGTTTGTATAAAGCGAGAGAAAAGTGTGTATACAAATACAAATGCATATATTTTCGTCCTATACACTTATAATTATACAAATACAAATCTTATTATACAAGTTACAATGTATAAATGAATTTATACAAAACTGAACAATTTGTATAAAATTGGATGTTTGTAGCGAATTATACAAATAAAAAACTCCACATCAAACATAAAATTTGTTATGGAGCGCAATTATGCAAACTATAGCTATAACATACAAATATGATTTTTATGTTTGCTATATGTGAAAGTTACTCTAATTTCTTATTTAGTATTTGGTACTCATATTGGACTTGACTAATTTAAATCCGTACATTCCAGAGTTTATTTTTTCTTGTTGATTAATATAATTGGATTAATTATTTAAATCAAATAAATATGAATTAAATAATTAAGAGAAACTTTAAAAATGATTATAATTTGAGCTTAATTAGAGATCTTTAGTTATAAGCCTGATTAGTTTAAATTTGTGCCTTGCAACGCCCTATTGATCATATGGTGAAACTTCCAACAATATTTTTTATATCAAATTACAAACTCAAATGAAGAATCTCAAACATTTCACCACAATCTATTTTTTTGTTTCTTTAGCTTTCACCAACTATTTTACCGTTTGTTTGTTTCTGTATGTCCTTGTTTTTTTGGTCATAAAAAGAGTATTTCCCCTTCGATATAGAATATGTTCCCTTCTTTTGGTCACAAAAAAAGCTTATTCGATCTTTTGAAAGGAAATATAACTTCCGCAAAAGCATTTGCAAAGAAATTTTCATTGGATATATAATATTTTAGTATGATGTGTTTTGTAATGATAATAATATCAGTTGAATATATTCATTAGTCGTAGTTCTTAATTTGCATTTTCTTATTTCAATTTTTATACAACTTATCGTACATTTATTATAATATTTCTAAGTATTTATACTAATATAATTAGCATGAGATACTTAAGTAATCAAATGAATTTTGAAAGCAATATACCAATGGCTTCAATTATATAATTCTTATAATATCTTAAATATCAATTTGATTAATTCTTTTAATATGTCACAACACCTAATTTAAATATCGACGCCCATGATTGTAAACATTTCATATTTTAAAGTTTTTTCCTTCTATTTAAAAGACAGTTGCATCCTTATACATATCAAGAAGTTGTTGTAAAATAAGAGCAATGTTTTGAAAAAAAATTTATATAAAAATTCGTTTAGCATATGCTTTTCTTAAGATGACTAGCCGATCATTATCAACTTTGTGGCAGATATGTACACAGAAATAGTAATTATTTTTTGATAGAAAGTTGTTGAAATATTTAATTGATGTATATTAATTATATAATTATACATATATGTATGCTTCGTTTCCTTCGTCTAATTCAAAATTGTTAGTTCTGTCATTTATAAATTTGACCATGAAAACATTACATAAATTGCATAAATTAAATATGATTGTATTAATATTATTACGGTCGTCTCTTTAAACATTGATACAATATGCATGACAATAGGAAGAAATTAATTTCGAAATTGATAGAAGTCTCAGCAAAGCAAATCAAAGGAACCACCAAGTAAAATGGGGAGAAGTTATCCTATCACAGGTTAGTTTTCAAAATTCAAGTGGATATTTGGAGATTAATGGTGAAGACTATATATCCAAGATTGCAACAAATCCCTACAAACTGGTCAACTCTGGTGGAATATTGTCATTTAAAATTTATTAGATATAAATTCATAAAAATGATTCAGATTATAATAAATTTAGGATAATTGAATTAAATATTTAAATCCAACAAATATGAATTAAATTAAGAGGAACTTTAAAAATGATTATAGTTTAGGCTTAATTAGAGATCTATAGCTATGATTTACTGAATTACGATTCATAGCTACATGTTTGGGGAGGAGAGGGGCTAGCAAGACTAGGAGATGGAAGAGAGAGGCGAGCGACATCTGGGAGAGAGAGGTTGAATATATGTTGTATCACAAATACAAATGATTCAATTGATTTATATATTAGTGAATATAATGGTATAAAAACTATTGTATTTAGCTACATGTTAGGAGGATAGAGGCGAGCGAGAATGAGAGATGGAGGAGAGTGACGAGCGAGATTGAGAGAGGGAGGAGAGGGGCAAGAGAGATTTGAGAGAGAAAAGATGATGAATATATGTTGTATTTGTTGTATCATGAATACAATTGATACAAAATACAAATATAGTTGATACAAAATACAAATATAGTTTGTCAGAATACTATTGATATATAATATAAATCTCACCTATATTTGATTGAATGTAATTTGATACACAATATATTTGACGGAGAGGATGAATACATATTGTATTCGTAGTATCAAGTATTTATCATATATCGAATATAATTGTATCAAGTGTATTGATGAGTACAAATTGTCATAATAAAATCTATACAAATACAGTTGATACAGAATACTAATACAATTGTCATATCATATGGAATGTTGTTTGGGTTGCAATATCGTTGGAGAGAGAGAGATGAGAGAGAAATTTGCTATAAAATCCTAACTATAATTACAAAGTGTAATTATTTTAAACTATAGTTGTATATAGTAAATACCTATCACATGTTTGTTATATTATGTAACTTTCTCTTTAATTAATTAAAGTCTTGTTTCATTAGATTAGTCCATTGTTTTGGGCTACAAATGATGAACTCGTTTTGTTAAGTTCTATATGTCATCTCATCCTAAAGCCCTAATTTGGTGTCACTTGTCAAATGACGTGTCATGCCAAGTTAAACGAAGAAGCTAAATAGGATCTTAACATATGTCAATATGACATGGCATAGCCAATTCTAAGGTCAATAAAATTGTCAAATATGTATAAATGACATGTTCCGATCAATCAAATATCATCATGTCACTTAAATCTGATTGGTCGAAGGAAGCTTGTCCTCACCACAACTCCTTCATTCTACAAATATAAATAGTAGGGGTCCTTATAATTCAGAAAATACACAAGAATTCTAACAAGAAGCCAGAAAGAGCTCGTGGATTCAACGCCGTAAATATCTCTACAAGTTCAAGCACTCAAGTTTAAGACACAACTCAAGATCAAGACCACCAAATTCAAAGAACAAGCACAAAAGCCATTGAATTCAAGAGCAAATTCCAAATACATTGAATTCAAGTACAAGTCGAGATTAAATTTACAACTCAAGGTCAAACTTAAAAGCCTTTGAATTCTAGTATAAGTCGAGATCTAATTCATCAAATTCAAGATCCCAGTTCAAAGGCCCTTGAATTTATATTCGAAAAAAGAATAAGAGGTTTCATAGAAATTGTAACACATGTATATTGAAATCAAATACTACAATTGCTACGATATTTCCCTAACTTGATTATCATTTTCTCAACACGAATTTTATTGTCTATAGCGGGCCATCGACGTGACGATACTTTTAGGATAAAAGAGAAGAGTCGTCACCTAACACATTAAGGTAACACCATAGTAAATTAATTAACATATAACTCCGTTAATTAGTCTATGTTACCTAAAGATCGTATAAGAATTCAAGTCATCTCAAAACAAAGATATTAAATACCTTTTGAGGCCCACAAATATGAATTTCGTTTGAATTTAAGATCAAATTTGATTTTTTTTTAAAAAATAAATAAAGGAAAGGGAAATGAAATATGATAGGATGGGATTACCATAGAAAAGGGTGAAATTTTCATCAAAAGAGTAAACCCTCAAGTGACCACTCAACTGAATTACTAAGGCTAAAAGAGATCAACATAATGACTTTGGATACCTAGGTTCAAATAAATCAACATAATGTCATTGGCCTACGAGTATTTGGCACTTGCACAGATTTTCATTGTCGGTATGAGTGAGAGGAGACAATAAAATATCTATTTATTCTCTTATGATCTAATTATTTTCTCCAAATTTTACTTTTTCGATACATTTAATTTTGCGTATGGAAAATGAGAAAATCAATTGAGTAAAGAGTTTCTTGTCAATTTTAAAGCTCGAACTTAAAATTTTTACTTAGTGATTCAAAAATTATTCCACTCATTCTAGTATATTTTCTGCTCAATTTTTTTTCAAAAACAACTTTTCTACTTTTGTGAGATAAATATATAATTTACGTACATTTTATTCACTACAAACTCTATCTACGATCACATACTTATTAATTACATGCTGATTCCAAGATAAAATGATTTTTATAATTCGTTAATGTCTTAAAGCTTAATTAAATTTGTTTGTTAGCCATAATTATAAAGATATTACATGCTAATCTTTTATAGAATAATAAATTACATGTGATGGGAAACCATAAACTGACAAGAAAAAAAATATTGTACAATACTCAGTCAGAAGTTGTGTGCATCTCAAGTTTCTCAACTATATATTGTTTATATCTATTACCTCCTATCAGCATAAATATCGAATAATTTTACCTAGAAAAACTTAGACAAAATAAAAGAAAAATCACTTTAAAAGAATTAATACTAAAATACAAATCCTCATTTGTCATGTTTTTTTTCCACCAAGCCATAGCCTTGAGTTCATGCATAGTTATATTGTTATCGATTTATGACGCACTAAACATAATAATAATCTTCTACGCCTACTCTCAACACCACAAAAAATAGGCTTTTTAATTAATTAAAAATTATTATTTAAATGTAATAGGATTAAATAATAAATTACTAATTATTTTTTAAAAGTGTGATTATTAATTTTAAAATCTAAAATTAAAAAGAAAAAAAAAAGAAATGCACCACGTTAGTAGTGCAGAATTTGAAGGACAACTTCAATTAAAATTATTAATTACATTAATAGAATTAAATAATAAATTACTAAAATTTAAAATAAAATAAAATTTTAAAATTGATGGTAATTTATTAATTTTAAAATTCAACCAAAAAAAAATCACCACGATAGACATTTGAGAATTCTAAGGAATAAGTTGGCATCATAAAAAAAAATAATTACAAAATTAATATAAAATCTGAATTTGTAATACTTAGAATAATAGTTTAAAGTATTATTTAAACAATAATAATAATCTATTATTTATTTGAAAAAATAAACACAAAAATAATTATTAATTCACTTTAGAGCAGTTTTTACCCAACTAACTGCTCCATTTCTCCACTAACTCCACATCATGCAACCCCACATCCTTTTATTGTAAATTTAAAATTCAAATTTTAAGTAACCGCATGACCCACACATTTATTATTTAATGCAAATGAATGCGTTGCTTTCTCTTCTTTCTTCATTCCTAATTCCTCTCCATCTGTAACATGAAGTTGTTTGCTCTCCTTTAGTACTTCTTAATTGAGAAAAGTGTGTCTCTTGATACTAATTTCATCAGCAAATTATCAACAACAACATGTGGCAAGATACTAAGTTTGTTTTGCTAAAGTTAATTCTATCGAATGTAATAACTTGGTAGATTTTTAATCCACCAATCTTTACATACCAGAAGTAGTATATATACCTCGAATTTCTATTATCGAAAATAGTATTGTTATAAATTATATTGAATATATTGTTGTTGTATTATCGAAAATAATGCTCTTTAATTGTATAAATTCAATTTAGCATTAGTCGACATGTTCAATATGGACATGGTTACTTCTCTTTTCGCATTTTCATAATTTTGTAGAACAAATGGTGGTACTTTGTTATTTGTGGGTTAGTATATAAATCATTCTATATACAGAAGGTAGTTGAAATAACTCAATGCCAATTTGATAGTCTTTCAAGTTTAGCTTTGCACCGAAAATTAAAGATCAACAAACTTGCAAGTTGGTAGCAAGTATTTTCTCAAAATAGTGGCTTATCATTTCTTCTTTCCTTGAAAAGATTCAGTATGCTATTTTTATTTACTTAAGTTTAATAAAGTTCTTTATATTTAATTGCTTCTATGAGATACTTGCTAATATTTTTGATCCTATGCTTTGATAGTTACAATATAATGGACATAGTTGATTTTTTTTTGTTATTTATTTATGTATTTTAGTAGCTAATTATTATTCATCATCCGGGCATTGGATAATTCATTCAAAATATGTTCATCTTGAACTCATTAAGTAACATGCCATAATTATATCATATTTCGTTATTCATGAAAATATATAGGCTAATTTGATTTGATCATCACTAACATATGTAAATTATGGCTAAATCGTGTTGTTTACTGTTATTTGCATTATACTCTCTTATAAAATTAACTAGTTATTAGGTTCCCGCGCCAGCGCGGGCCCAATGTATATTACTTCCTCCGTCTCATTTTATGTGAGGTAGTTTGATTCGCCACGGAGTTTAAAAAAGAAATGAAGACTTTTAAAATTTGTGGTCCAAAATGAATGATATAAATTTGTATGACTGTAAATTATTTCATTAAGGGTAAAATAAATATTTTATAATCAAATTGTTACTTAATATAGAAATGTGACATTCTTTTGGGACTGACTAAAAAGGAAAGTAAATAACATAAATTGGGAGTAGTTCTTTGTTTCAATTTATGTGACACCGATGAAATTTGGAGAGTTATATAATTTTTTGTATGTGATTTTGTTCAATATATTTTGAAGTTGTTAATTTATTGTGATTTATAGCACTTCTTATATCATTTTCAAATAATATATATTACTCTTTCTGTTCCATTTTATGTGACGTAGGTACTTTTACGAAACTCAACTAAATTTCTTATATGATTCTTAAATATTTTTAGTTGTTATTTTACTTTAATTTACGTTACTTTTTATGTTATTTTCAAACAAACTTCTTTTGTTTCAATATGGAATTAAAGAGTCAATAAAATTTCTTTTATGATTTTTAATTATGTTTTTTTAATATCTTATATTATTACATTGTGATTTTAAGTACTTTTTATGTAATTTTTAAATCTAGAACAAATTAAAAGAAAAACAAGGAAAAATTTAAATGAAGAAAGTACTAAAATTTTCAAATAATCATATTTCTATATTAAAATGTTAAAAACTTTAAAACTCCACATATATGCAGAAAATCATATACGGAAGACAAAATAATTTTTAAAATATATATTAAAGCTCTTTCTAATAATATCACATATTTATTCTATTTTTCAAATAATATATATTTCTCACTCAATCTCAATTACGCAGTACATATGAAATTTCGAGAGTTAATCAAATTCTTAGTACTATTTTAAACTATATTTTAGTACTATTTATATAATTTTCAAATAATATATGTTACTCACTCTATTATATTATGCAATACATGTGAAATTTCAAGAATTAACCAAAATTTCAATATTTTAAATTGATTTTTAGTACTATTTTTGTAGTAAATAGAGGAAGTTGAAGAAGAAGGGCAAATCGGTCAATTGACTGACTAACCCTAAGCTCCTAAACATTCTCACTTCTAAATGGAAGCACGGGCACAATATCCGTTAAATTGTTAATTATTATGATTTATAATATTTTTTACATTATTTTCAAATAATATATGTTATGTATTTTTAAATACTTTAAGTTGTGATTAATAATATTCTTAACGTAATTTCAAATAATATATGTTACTCCATTTGTCCCAATTTATGTGACACATGTGAAATTTTGAGAGTTAATATGTTTTTCAAATATTGTAAGTTGTTAAGTATTGTGGTTTATGGTATTCTTAATGTAATTTTTCAAATAATATATGTTATTCCCTTCGTCTTAATTATACAATTCGCGTAAAATTTTGAGAGTTAATCGAATTTGTAATATTTTAAATTTATTTTTTAGTACTATTTAAAAAGGAAAAAATTAAAATATTACTATATAAGAAGAGTAGTAATTATATAGTAATTTTTCAAATAATATATGTTATTCCCTTCGTCTTAATTATACAATTCGCGTAAAATTTTGAGAGTTAATCGAATTTGTAATATTTTAAATTTATTTTTTAGTACTATTTAAAAAGGAAAAAATTAAAATATTACTATATAAGAAGAGTAGTAATTATATAGTAATTTTTCAAATAATATATGTTATTCCCTTCGTCTTAATTATACAATTCGCGTAAAATTTTGAGAGTTAATCGAATTTGTGATATTTTAAATTTATTTTTTAGTACTATTTAAAAAGGAAAAAATTAAAATATAATGAAAGAGGAGTGTATAAAAGTAGGTGGGCCATATTTGTGATAGGTGGGCCATCTTCAAAAACCAAATGTAAAAGTAGGTGGGCCATCTTGGTGCCACGTGTCGAAAGAAGAGTGAATTTTATTCACTCTTCTTATATTTATTATTATATTATTAATTATATTATATATAGTAATATATATGATATATGATTTAAATAAAATAAAAGTAGGTGGGCCATGGTGCCACGTGTCGAAAGAAGAGTGAATTTTATTCGCTCTTCTTATATAGTAAAATAATATTGGAGTACATTTTAATAGTTTAGGTTTCTTGAATGTGAGAGGTATTATTATGTTATACTAAGTAATTCATTTTGGGTGAAGAAAATATATATTTATTGAAAATTTCTACTTAATATTTGTTTGTGTGTGTGTTTGTTTCTATAGTATAAGCAACATTTTCTTTGAAAATAATTACAAAATTGCATTTGCAAAAAAAATAAAACAAATTTATCAGTTTTAAAAATTTAAAATTATTAATAATTATTTGCAATTCAACTTATAAAATTGAGATCAGAAGTAGTTACAACTTCTTATCCCACTAATTTAAACTGAAAAGAATTATAAAATTAGATTTCATTTACAATTTAAAAAACAAAACAGAAATTCAAATCAATTTTTAAATTTAAAATAAATAAACATGAAAGCATTTATGAAAACTATACACGTGTATAGTATTAGAAAATAGTAGAAGTATTTATATTTCTATCAGTGTCTTGCACAACAAAAGAATCACAACCGTCATCTATATTTTTTCTTCAAGATCCCGCCATCTCAAAAACTAGACAACGTCTTCTCATTCCACGGTATAGAGTAGAGGCCCATCTAAAGAAACTAGTAAGAGATCAAGATCACAAAAATGAAGAACTGGAGAGTTGATGCAAAATATGCTCACAACTAACAAGGTCAAATCAAGTTTAGATTAACTTATATAGTTTAAATAATTGCTCTTGAAAAACTGTAAATGGTAGTCAGAGGGTGAGGCTATTAATTTTTTTTAGGTAAATTTGTCAACGTGAAATTTTATTAGCCTTCTACTGCTTGTATTAATACATATGAGGCTTGGTTTTGATTTGAAGAATGAAAAATAGAGAGGTGAAGAAGATTGGCTATGTAAAAGGAGGTAGTATTCCATCGGTGGGAGTGTTAGGAGGTCATTTTTCTGTGTTTTCTGATTATATGAGAAGTCACACAGATGAATAGGTTATTGAAGAATATGGGGGAAATTTTAACCCCATATTCTTTTATAACCCATACATCTTCCTGACTTCCTAGATAATAAGAATATACAAAAATATCACTTAACAACTCTCCATCAACAGAAAAGTATCATTTTAATTGCAAAGATTCTCTATCAATTCCCATTTTCATTGGCCAAATCAAAAGAACTTAATATGTATTAAGACCAGCAGAGGAGTTATGCCAATCAAATTTTCTATTCACAAATTTACCCGAATCATTTAATAGCCCTGCACTTGGGCAAGCATCAACACTTTTCAAAGAATATCTATTTAACAATATAAGTCGACCTCAACTTGATCTGAACTTCAAGAAATGAAACTACACACTACCTCATAATCATAATGAAACTTATCAAATTTGTGCAAGTCAAGCCTCATTAATGTAGAGATTAAGGCAAGCCAAAAATTTTCAACTACCTGAATTTTAAGAGGAATTTCACTGGTAGCCGTAAGTGGATTTCAATGATTTTTATGATGACAGAATATGGATATTTACGATTGAGTTGTTGATGGAATTTGACAATGGACAATGGTTTTGCTTCATTTTTGGTGTTGATGGAAGATTTGATCTTCTAATTCCATTTTAATAGTACAAATTTGAGCTCTTGGAGTTGGGAACTTCTTGTTATGGAGGCAAGGCAACTGTTTTTCTATAAATTATAATTAGATGGAGCCCTAATGCATATTAATGGGCGATAATAGCGTTATGGGCTTTTGGCCCATAAATCATGTTTTTACTTATCTCGTTTGATACCCTTTGCTACTATATTTTTTTAAAATTAAGTAAGTTAATTCTATTTTGCGCAGTTATGGAATATTCAATTCACAATTAAGGGTGACTCAACAAATATGACGACCTAAATTAAAATTTCATTGAGAGGATTTTAGATTAATTGTTTTGCTTCATAGAAACAAAGTTTGTTAAAATTAGGCCATCATGATAAAAATTATATTATAATTATCCTTAGACCCACATGAATAAACTATTTATCCCAAAAAGGTAAATATAAATTTATACGTGAGATTTAAAGTGTAAGAAACAATTCCTTGATTCTAAGCATATAATCAATTAACAACTGAAAGGCCAAGTTAGTGGATAAGAAGGCCCGAAAGTGTGCTGGTTTCAGTGGATATTTTTCTAACAGACTACTTACTTAAGGGTAGTATAGGTACCCTATTTAGTATATGATGTAGGTTTTAGTAGGGGTCCATCAGGGGTCAACCAATTGTCATCAAACTATGGAGATTATTGTATCTCATTTGCTTTAGCCTAAATGACGACATTGGACTGGATTTATTATGAATGAGGTCATCTTGGAGACATTCAGTTAGATTTGGATAGAGTGGGTAGGTAGTTCAGCAACAGGCTCTCCTACCCTAGATCCAATAGGTATAGAAGGCAATTCGTACCACAGAAATTGTCCTCAACATGGGTGCAATGTCCACACCAGAAGTAGAGGTGGTATCTAGCCTAAGGCTGGCAAACGGACAGGACCGGGTCAACAGGACCGGTTTTACCGGAACCGGTACCGGAACCGGTCCTCGTTACCGGATTTCGTTACCGGAACCGGGTCTTACCGGAACCGGTTTTACCGGAAATTTCCAATGGTTTCGTCCGGTCCCTTAGTTACCGGATTGGAACCGGTTTGGACCGGACCGGAACCTGTTCTTACCGGATCATTTTGTACCGGTAATTATTATTTTTTTTTTTATTAACTTTAATTATTATATAATATTATATTATTAATTAATAAAATTATATTATTAAAAAACTTCAATTTAAAACTTTAAACTTTAAAGTTACTTTAAAGTTTCAATTGAATTTAAGTTTAAACTTTAAACTTAAAGTTTAAAATTGACTTTAAATTTTAAAGTTTATAACTTTATATTGAATTTAAAGTTTAAAATTGACTTTAAAGTTTAAAGTTTATAGTTTATATTGAATTTAAAGTTTAAATCTTAAAATTCAATTTTATATTAAAGTTTAAACTTTAAACTAATATTAAAATAGTTGAAAATTAAATTTCTAAAATGACTTGGATTAAATATAAGAGACTATTTTAAAAGAAAATCAAGGCGAATAGCCGTATATTTATTCAAATAAATAAATTGTACAATACAAATATTAGAAAGAGACAAAGAGTACATAATCTAGGTATTGAATATTAATTATTGTACTAACAATTGAAACTCTTTTTAAAATCTTTTCGTAACTTTTGTATCATTTCAAAAGAAACATTATTTGGAACTTGTATTTGTCGTTCTTCTTCCATTGCTTCCATACCATCATCACTATTATCACCAAATATTTCATCTATTTCGTCTTCTATTTGGCTATTTAATTGTGGTAGTCCGGTATTTCTTCTTTCGGCATTGACCCAATCTCGAAACAACACCGATATTTCCAAACTATCCTTTGCTAATGAATATCGATGATCTCCAATCATAAATTTCGCCGCACTAAAGGCTTGCTCCGAAGCGACCGATGATGCTTGAATCGCTAGCACATCTCGAACAATCCTAGCAAGGGTCGGAAATTGATTTTCACGATTCTTCCACCATACTAATATTGGAGCTTGAAGTTGTCCTTCTTCATGCCTAATCTTTTCCCGTGCCTGATTGAAATATAAATCAAAATCATTATTAGTAGATGATTCAAGCTCAAGATAATCATCCATCCAATCATCCGTATCATCGCTTCTAGGTTTACAAGATGGAGGTTCAACTATTGGAATATTTTTTTCCATAGATTTATATGTATTATATAACTCTCTAGCTTTTATATATATGCTACTTTTACAATCTTCAACACTAGGAGTTTCATCATCTTTAATTTCTAAATTTGCATAAATCTTTTCAACCATTCTTTCAACACCTTTTAATTTGTAATTTGGGTTGAAAGTAGTAGCAGTCAAATAGATTTGAGGAATAGGGAAAAAATATTTTTTGAATTTTTCAATCATAAAAGCAAGGGAATTTTCAAATCGATCTTTTCCTTTATATTTTGCAAATTCAGATGAAATAGCACAAATATTTACTAAAACAGAAGAAATAGTTGGATAATATTGACCAGAAGCAGCATTTGTTGCTTTATAAAAAACACTTAAAAATTCAATAAGTTCTTTTGTATTTTCCCAATCTTCATAGCCAATTCTCAAATTCGGGTCCGCATTATGAGCATTAAAAACTAATTGTACCGGCTCTTGATAAATATAAGCAACTTGAAGCATTTCAAATAAAGAATTCCATCTAGTGCATACTTCTTTTGGAACTTTTCTATATTCAAGTCCACATTCTTTACAACGATTTTTAAATTCTGTAATTCTAGCTTTTATTTTAGCTTTAAAAATCCAATTACAAGCAAGTCTAATTTTTTCACAAGAAATTCCAAATTGAGAAATACCATCTTTTACTATCAAATTATACACATGTGCGGCACACTTAATATGAAAAGAATCATTATCAATTGGACAAAGTCTACATTTTAAATAATCAATTGCTTTTAAATTATTAGAAGCATTATCTAAAGTGACACTCATTATTTTATCACATATTCCATAAAATTGTAAAATAGAGCCTATTTTTGTTGCTATATAAGCACCGGTTTTAGTTTCTTCAACATATTTATATCCTAATATTCGTTTTTGCATGTTCCATTCATGGTCAATCCAATGGACAGTAATTGTAAAATAATCATTACCATTAGGACTACGTCCCATATCAGAAGTAATAGATAATCTACCATCATAATAAACAAATAAACAACGAAGAAAATGACAATATTCTTTTTGATATTTAAAAAGATCACTTTTAATTGTACTTCTTGGAATACCTTCATAATCTGGGTTATATAATTCCCGAATATACTGAATAAAACCAGGATGTGAAGGAAATGAAAAAGGCAAACCACAAACAGCAACCATTTTAGCTAATTCTCTACGATCTTTTTCTTTACTATATGTGCGGTGTGTGCTTCGGCTAGCCGGGTTAGTCATATTTAATACACTTTGAACCATATTAGAACCTCCAGCTCCCATAGAATTTTCAGGTTGAGGTATTCCATTTCTATTAGCCCTTTCTATATCATCTAGGCGAGCAAATTCTTTATTACACTTTCTCAAATGTGTTCTTAGTCGTCCCGTTCCCCCTTGTGTACCCGTAGTTACATGTTTCATGATCAATTTACATTTCGTGCAAGTAACAGTAGTTTTTTCCTCATTTTGTACCAAAAATTTCCATACTAAAGATCTTTTAACACGTACAACGGTCTTTGAAAAAGTAGGTAAAGAGGGGACTTCATCTTGTTCCGGTAATTCGGTAGCCGGACTAGTAGGGGTAGGGGTCTCATCATCTTCCTCATTTATTTCTACTTCCTCATCTAATTCTTCCTCAAAATTAGTAAAACATCTATTTAAAGTTTCATGATCTACTTCATTTTCGGAATTAAATTCAATAGGTCGTGAGTCTCGTGTAAAAGAAGTTTCATCAACATGAGTATAATCATTAGTATTAATTCTAAATCTAGGAGGTGGCAAATTTTTAGAATTAGAACTACTTCCTCCTCCCCTATTATTTTTTCTTTCCGACATTGGTCTTTTACCACTATATTTTTCAAAATTCATGTTCAAGTTTAAAATAATTAATATTATGAAAAACAAGCAAAGATAATATAACAAAAAAATAAAATAACTTAATTAATAAACAAATAAAAAATTAAAGTTGGAACGAATGTACCGAACGTCTACGTAAAAGTAGACGTATAACCAAAGCCGGAATTGAGAGATGCCAATTGAAGCTTCCGATTTACTTCAAATAAATCTCCGAAATTCGAACTCCAAGTCAATATCACAAAATAATAATTATGAATTTATGAGAGATTGAAAATTAAGAGATTTTATAAGATATTTATAGTTTGTGAATTTGTGATTTAAATGAAAAAATATGATATATTTATAGTGTTAAGGGGTAGAGAGGGGTGGGGGGGCTGTTTGGAGCCGTTTTGGGCCCCAGCCCAACGGCTAAAAGGGCCCAACGGCTCCTTTAACGTTCACATTTAAAAAAAAAAAAAAAAAAAAAATCAAATTGACCGTTGAACCGGACCGGAACCGGTTCTTACCGGACCGGATCAACCGGATAAAAATCCGGGTTCCGTTTCGGTACCGGTTCCGGTACCTATAAGACCGGTTCCTTACCGGTTCAACCGGTACCGGTCTGACCGGTACGGGAACCGGACCGGATAAAAACCGGTCCGTTTGCCACCCTTAATCTAGCCTAACCAATGTGGTGGTCAGATAGGTAAAGGTAGTACTCTGCCAGTAGATGTGGTTCGCAAACAAGTGGTTGGGCTCATTTCTACGCTTTCATAGGTAGACTCAAGGTTGAGGCAACTGGCATGGTGAATATAGATACCATTCTTGTTTGTGACCGGATGTTATATCCTTATTTGATCCTGCTTCTAGCTTTTCATATATGTTTACTTATGTTGTAGTTAGACTTGATATGATTTGAGAATCCCTTCATGCTCATTTGCATATGTCAACTCTTGTGAGGGATTCTGCGATTGTTGATAGAATTTATTGTTCTTGTGTGGTGACTTATATGAGGTATAAGACTTGGTGACATTTTACATGGTCGTTCCAGGATTGTCTCAAACCACGTCTAAGTAGTGTCTTATTCATGGGTGTGAGTCGCGACACATTTATGAATAAGAGACTATTGGATGCTTAGGAAAAGTATCACCTCTTCATTCTCTTAGTCGTGCCATAGAGTTTGGCTTTAGTAGTCCCTTTTTCTAATTCGTGCTAGTTGTTTTTCAAGGTATGGCTAATACAAGGGCGAATGCTAGGAGAGAAGGGGAAGACAATGGGGACCAAAAGATTCCTCCCTAAGTTCCACATCAAGCTCCTCCTCAAGTTCTTAATGACCCTCCAATTGGGAATGCCACTCTTGCAGAGTTTAGGGCTTCTATGCAATTATTGGCTCAAGCCTTAACGACACAAGCCAATAGAGAGGTGGTGGCTCCAGAAAACCCTATAAGGGGGATGAGTGCATATAGGATAAGAGATTTCTTGAGGATGAACCCTCCAGAGTTTAGTGGCTCCATGGTGGAAGAGGATCCAAATGGGTTCATAGATGAGGTTTATAAGACACTTGCTATCATGGGGGTAACTTCTAGAGAGAAAGCGAAGCTAGCCGCTTACCAATTGAAAGATGTTGCCCAAATTTGGTATGAGTAATGGAAAGATGCTAGGATAGTAGAGGCGGGCCCTATAGAGTGGGAAACTTTTAAGTTGGCATTTCTAGATAGGTTCTTTCCTCGGGAGTTGAGGGAGGCTAAGTTATAGGAGTTCATAAATCTTAAGCAAGGCAACACGAGTGTCAATGAGTATGCCTTGAAGTTCACTCTTTTGTCTAAATATGCTCCATATTTGGTAGCAAGTCCAAGGGATTTGATGAATAGGTTCATGACGGGGGTGTCCGATTTGGTAGAAGAAGAATGTCGTGTGGCAATGCTTGTTGATGATATGGATATCTCACACCTCATGGTGTTTTTCCAACAAATAGAAGAGTCAAAACTCAAGAAGGAGAGGTCTAGGGAGAAAAAGAGGTCTAGGATGGATGGTGATAAGTTTTTTCATGAAGGGTCTGATGGACATGGTCGTTCTAGGAATCGACAAAAGTTTTCCAGGCAAGGCTTTTCTAATGCTCCTAAGTGTAAGGATGAGAGAGTGTCTACCCCTAGGCCACAAGGGATGAGTAGAGAGTCCCTATGGCCCACTTCTTCTAGGTGTTGTAAGAGGCATGAGGGTAGGTGCTTAGCCGGTAGAGATGGTTGTTAGGGATGTGGTGAGAGTGGCCACATGAATAAAGATTTCCCAAAGGCAAAGGCTTCTATAAGAGAGGGTAAACAAGTTGCTTCTAGTGGTGGGGATGTTGAGCCTCAAAAGAAGAATATGTTTTATGCCCTCCAATCTAGAGAAGATCAAGAGTGATCTCCTCATGTCCTTTCCTGTATGTGTTTTATGCTTTAGTAAATTCTCCGAATTTCTTGTCTTTTGTGACTTGTTATGTTGGACTTGATGTTGTCCTTGCCATGAATGATGTTTAGAAAAGCATGTGTAGGCTTGTTCCCAAGGGGGAGATAGTGTGCCTACCTAATAAGGCTATTAGGTGATTATGTGTTCTTATGATTTCCTCATATGTATGTTTATGAAAATGCCTAGGTCTTGTTAGAAATGACTTACATGCATTGTTTTGCCTCATGTTGTAGCATCTTTGAGTCAGTGTGCATTTTAGGCTCCATGAATGTATGTTGAGCATGTTGTAGCTAGGAAATGTTAATCCCCCCTTGAAAATGAGTAGATATAGAATTTCATGCATTTTGGGTTGGTAGATGTAGTTCCTACTCCCTTGTGTTGCATTGAGTGTGTTTAGCTTGGAATTGAAGTTTCCTTGTTGGTTGCGTGCATTTAGTTATGGTGCATGCATGATGGGCTGCTAGTCTAGAGTCGTTTCTTTTAAAAAGTGTTTAGAAAGGTCATTCGAGGATGAATGTTCCCAAGGGGGAGATATTGTTACACCCCGAAAACTAGTAGACTAAACTAGGGCCTTAAGTTAAGGTTCTAAGCCTTGGTATGAGGGGTTGTCAAGTCTAGGGAGTGGGCAATGGCCTAAGCTATCAAGGTAGAGTGAAAGAGAACTTGTTCTCCTAGGTGCTTAGTTAGCGATTGGGCAGCATGATCGCCCAAGTGACTTGGCGATGCGCCAAAGTACACTTGGGGTCGCCTAGTGGGCTGTCCCTTTAACCTAAGTTGTGGGAGGATGGGTGAGCAAAGTCATGGGTCGCCGATTGGATTGGCGAGTCACCAAGCTGCCTCCCCCATCGCCTAAGTAGCTTGCCCAATTTATGGAGCTACTAGAAAATTAGGCGAGCCAATGGTCCACTTGGCGAGTCGCCTAGTGCCCTTGGTGAGCCATGAGGGTGCAAAGGGCGAGCTAAGTCGTGAGGGTTAGCAATTTAAGTTAAAACGTTTAGGGTCCTTAGTTCTTTACTAAAGCTGACCCTACATTATTTTATTCCTTTCCTAGCAACTATATAAGCTCATTAGACCTAAGTTTCTCTCAATTAAGTCACTCTCCCTAGAATCAAAAGAAAACCCAACTTCATCCTCTCTATAGAATATTTCTCTCTCTAAGAAAAACCTCTATTGAAGAAGAAGCTAGGGTTGAAGCTAAGGTCGAGAACAAGGGCTCCATTGCTAAAGGTTTGTGCTAGGGCTTTGATTAAGGTATGTTTAGCTTTTCATCTATCGGTTCTTCCATCCATAGAGTCTCTTAGAATTTCCCCTAATTTGTGAAGAAGACTCCCAATCAAGCTAGGGTTACTTCCAATGTATGGGTTTTAGGTGGGTATGATTCCAAATGGTTGGATACTACTCACATATGATTAATTTAGTGTTGATTCATGATATTATGAATAATTTATGTGAATTCCCTGTCTAACCCTAATTTTCAAAGTATGTGGGTTTAGATCTTTTGATGAGAAATTGATGGTTCTTGATAGATTTTCTAGAATTGCCACCACGAATAGAACTTATCTAAGAATGGGAATATGAAATCATTAATTGAACTAGACTTATGCATGTATGATAGAATATGAATTGAATGATTAGAATTGGGTATTTTGATGAATTATGCTTAGAATTGCCTATGACTAAGGCTTAGGGCTAATGTGTCTTATGATTTAGACTAGTATGATGATTGTGGAGTAAAGCTTGAAAGTAGGGCTTGAAGTCATAATGTTGATCACTAGGGCTTAAAGAGTAAGTCTAATATGATGAACTAGCTTGCATAGAATTAGTATACAACATAGATAGAGTTATGGTGGAAGGCTTTCACCCACATGACCTACCTAGAACTATATGATTGCTTGTATGTAGAATGTGAAGGGTTAATTACCTAAAATGAATCATGCTTGTTAGAATATAATAGCTTGAGGTTGAGTCTTATGATTCCTTCATGGATAGTTGAATTATGTAGCTTGGGATGTTAGATCTCATGGTAGCTTGGGATTGAGGAATTAAGCTCTCCTAAGCTTAGCTTGAACTAGCATTGGTAGATTCTTTTCATGGTAGTTTGCATTAGTATAGACATGGTAGCCTAGGATTGAGGATCTATACTCTCATATGGGTAGCTTTAATTAGCATTGTTAAAATGCACTTTATGGTAGCTTGACTTGGTTAGGGCAAGACCATTTCATGGTAGCTGAGGATTGAGACACTATACTCTCCTAAGGATAGCTTAGGGTTGAGGGTTCATACTCCCCTAAGGGGTAGCTTGCATCCTATTGAATGTTTTCTTGGTAGCTAGGTTGGTATACTTGTATCCTCCCTTGTATAGCTTGGATTGCATGATAGAGTGTTTTCCATGATAGTTAGGTCTAGCATAGTAGTATGTTATTCTTTGATAGTTTAGAATGAAAGATAGTAAGCATTGAGTAAGCTAGCCTAATAGAGTACTTCGTGTGAATGGTAGTATGGTATGCCATTCCTACATGGCACAAGTATGATTTGAAGCTACTTATGAAGTATTCTCTTATGTGATGTATGCTATCTTGTAGTGTTGCTACAATTGCTTTCAATGATATGATTGACTTAAGTTGATAGTTCCTTTTCAATATGAAGTAGGTCTATAGTGACACCTAGAAATGGTAAATATGAACATTGCGACTTCAAGGATACGCTTAGTGTGTATTGTATTATGGAATGCCCCACATGCATTGCCCAAGTGTGCCTTGAGCTTACTTAGGAGTATAAGTGCTCTTATGATATGAAAACCTAGGTCTTGACTACAACCAAGAATGACCAAAAAGAGGTACTTAGCTTGGATGGTATTATGGGATGCTATCCTTGCCTTGCACAAGTATGCTTGGAGGTGGCTTGTGGAGTAGTTCTCTTGAATATGAAAGATAAAGGTTGAAGTATGTAAAGATGAAAGTCTAAATAGAGGCTATGCTATGAACATGATGTATCAACTATGCTCATTTATGTATGTCTTATGTTGACTTGTGATGATATGATGCTTATGTTGGAGTTTATGTTATGAATATGTTATTGTCTTTTATGTTTATGTCTTATGTTGACTAACCATTTGAGATGTTTTTTGATGTTATGTTAGCTTTCATATTTGGTACATTTTGTACTAACGCATATTGCCTACATTCTAATCAAATGTAGGGTGTTGGGAGATTGAGTTGCTTGAAGGCTAGGTTCGTAAGGTGCAAGAAGACTTGAAGAATTGGTTAGTCCTCATAGCTTCAAGGACAAACCCACTATGTTCCTTTTATGTCATTTCTTATGTTTTAGACTTTATATGGGTTGCGTCCCAAGACTTTTATTCATGTTATTCATAGATGGTTTGAGACAAAGACTTCCGCATGCTTATAAAAAGTTTTAGATTGTTTGAAAGAAAGTTTTAAATTTTCCCTACTTTTCTATGATCTTATGTTATGATGATTCTAACGGCTTGTATGAGACCCCTTCGGGGTCAAGTAGGGCATGTTACGTCTAGAGGGTACCTCTGGGTCGTGACATTCACATGGGGCACTATTTTGGAGTCTAGCATGCTGCAGTTGAATGGATGATATTTCAGAGATAAAGGTGTTTTCAAGGCTGATAACTGGATTGATAATTACTAGAGAGAAGCATGATTTATTTTGGAGGTTCATTAAAATAAAGTCTCTCCGTTTCTTTGGTACAAATTCTAAGAATGCTTATAAATTCATTAGTGATTGACATGAGAGGATCCATAAGGCAGAAGTAGTATATATATATATGGAGTGGAGTTTGTCATCTTTCAGCTTCTGAGAGATGCTAAGTTATGGTGGCAGACATTTGTGGAGTATAGGCTCATTAGTTCGCTTTTGTTGACCTGGACCCGCTTCTACTCTATATTTCTAGAGTAATATGTTCTTCGTATTCTATGAGATAAATGTGTGATGAGTTTACTAGAATTAAGTAAGGTAATTTGTATGTGGCACCCTATGAGACTCTTCTTCACTTTCTATCCAGGTATTCTTTATAGCATCGTGGAAAAGAGAATTAGGCGTTTCATCAAAGGTCTAAATATGGGACTCAAGTTAGTCGTGCTCTATATGGTGTTTTCTAGAAAGACTTTTAAGGAAGTGGTTGAGCATTGAAGAATATGGAGGGGGTGAAGCAGAATTTTTGATCTACGTTACTGTATAAGAAGTCCAGAAAGGATGGTGATTTTAGTGGGTCCTTCTCTAAGAGACTAGTTTCTCAAGGGTATTTTGGATGCCTGTTCAGTTCGTGATTCAGGTATCATCTAAAGTCATCAAACAAGAAAGTTTAGTCTATGTCCTTTTTTTCAAAACAAAGGTTGACATTAGAAAGGTATTTTACAAATGTGGTTAGCCTCGACACATTCAAAAGTGGTTCCTCTGATTCAGACACAAAGAAAAGATAACTTAGTAGCAGGCTCCCCGAGCTCCATTTCTAGAAGGTAAGAGAGGTAGTTTGTACAACAAAGATCATCTTTATCTTAGGTGAAGTGGCCACACCGTAGGTAGAGGTGGTATTGGTAGTGCAGATGGCTTGAGTTACTGAAGGACTATGATATCACCATCTTGTATCATTCGGGGAAGGACAATGTGGTGGTTGATGCTTTTAGTATGAAGACTTCTAGTATGAGGAGTCTTGTCTCTATTAGGTTTGAGGAGAGGCCATTTGCGAGAGATGTTCAGATGTTAGCCAATAGTTTTGTCCGATTGTAGATTTTTAAGAAGAGTGGTGGTTTGATTGTTTTATAGAGGCCTGATCTTCCTTAGATGAGCAAATTTGTAAGCGCCAGTTTGATGATGGAAAGTTGTGTCTCATTCGAGAAGGGAAGCCAAAGAGTTTGTGCTTGATTATAATAGTGTCTTGAGGATCTGAGGTAGGATTTGTGTGCCCCAGGTGGCGAGTTGATTATATTGATTCTTGAGGAGGCTCACTGTTCTCAATATTCATCCATCCAAGAGTGGCGAAGTTGTATGATGATTGAGTCAACATTACTAGTGGTGTGGTATAAAGAAGGATATTTCATATTTTGTGTCTAAATGCTTGACGTGCCAAAAGGTCAAGTGTCATCACCAACGGCCCGGAGATGTGTCTTAGAGGATGCATATCCTACTTGGGCCCAAAGGTGTGTCTCAGAAGATGCATATCCTAATTGGAAGTGGACGAGATCACCATGGAATTTGTCATGGGTCTTCCTACCACTGTGAGTGGTTATGACTCTATTTGGATGGTCAACGACAGGTTGACCGAATCCTCTCATTTCTTTCCAGTTCGGGTAAGTATACGACGGAGAAGTTATCTCAGTTTTATATCAATTAGATTATTCGACTATATGGAGTCCCTATTTCCATTGTCTTTGATCGAGGTTCACTATTCACTTCTCACATTTGGAGGGCCTTACATCATGGTTTAGGTACTTGGTTAGATATTAGTACAACCTTTCACCCTCAGACGATGGTCAGTTTGAGCGGATCATCCAAGTGTTAAAGTATATGCTCTAAGCATGTGTTATTGACTTTGATGCTCGATGAGATTAGCATTTGCGCTTAGCAGAGTTTGCATACAACAATAATTATTACTCTAGTATTCAAATGTCCCCATTTGAGGCATTATATGTAAGACGATGTAGATCTCTGATTGGTTAGTTTAATTTTGTTGAGATTGACTCTTTAAACACAGACTTTCTTAGAGATGACATAGAGCCAGTTTGTATGGTTCAGGGTAGACTGTTGACAGCCCAAAGTCGATTGATGAGTTATGCAGATAGGAGAGTTCGAGACTTAGTGTTTTATGGAGGGTGATCATGTTTGGATCCGAGTGTCACCCATGAAGAATATGATGAGGTTCGAGAAGAAGGGCAAGGTAAGCCTAAATTCATTAGCCCTTTTGAGATTTTGAGCTGAGTAAGAGAGGTGGCTTATAAGTTGTCCTTTCCACCTAGCCTGTCTGCTGTACATCATGTGTTTCATGTCTCTATGATTTGGAAGTACGTGCTAGATGAGTCATATGTATTTTTTCTTGATTCGGTAGTGTTGGGTCCACACTTGTCATTTGAGGATGATCATATAACCATTATGGATAGGTAGGTTTGAAAGCTTAGGACCAAGGAGATTGCTTTAGTGAAGGTATAGTAGAAGCACCGTTTAGTTGGAGAGGCAACTTGGGAGACAGAGTCTGGCATGCGTGCCAAATATTCCCAGCTTTTTGAGGTTTCATGTACTTTTTCTTGCTTTATATTCGAGGACGAACATGATTTTTAGTGGTAGATAATATAATGATTCAATTGATTATTTTTGGAAGTTTTTATAAAATTACTATTTTACCCCTCCTGATAGTTTCTTCGAGTCATTTCTACTTAGTTTGTGAAATCAGTTTTGAGTAAGAAGTTGAGAATTGTAGAAATTTTAGAGTTTTGAAATTCTAAGTTGTTAAAGAATGGTTTTCAGTGGATTTTGAAGTTTCGAGTCTCAAAATCAAATTCTGTTAATTCCATCAGTCATGGAATGTAGAATTTAGTCTAGGAGAGTTGTCAGTTTTAGATTAAGAGTCTTTCGTGGATTTGAGGTCCTAAGTTGTAAATAGTTGAGGTTTTTGCCTTTGGGTTGACTCTGGTCAATATTTGGATTTCGAATGCTCGGGTATGATTTCCGATAGTTTCATTAGATTTAGGGGATAATTTTAGGCTTAAGAGAGGTCCCGTGCTTGATTTGGCATTTTAGGCATTATATTTGTTCATTGTGACTTTCGTAGATTTCGAATCTATCAAGAACGAGCTGACGACTACAGGGGAAGCAGCTGACTGCAGTCCCTGAGCCCGCAAGCCAAAGGTTTGACTTTCACCTACCTTTGCTAAGAAAAGAGAGAGAAAAAGACCTTTAATTCATATTTTGAGGGTTCCATTGAGTTTGAAATATCGAGTTTCATCAGGTAGTTATTTGGTTTGTGTATACGTGGTTCTGGATGGATTTTGAGGGTCCTTTCGAAGAGTTATGTGTTGGCTGATTTTCTGGTGCCTAACATTTGTTGTACCTCGCGTTTGCGAGGGGTCGATCGCTTTCGCGACCCTCGCGTTAGCAAAGGTTTGATCGTGTTCGCGAGGGTTCAGATTTCCTGACAATCGTATTCGTGGAGTCCTTTCCGCTTTTGCGACCTTTTTTTGGGAAAATGAAAGCCTGACTTTTTTTTGGGGATCACATTAGTGATCCGATTATCCCATTCGCGGCGTTCGCAAAAGCAAACCTTGGCTTGCTTTTGTGACATCTAAGAGTGTTCTTATCTCAAAAGTTGAGGTTTCAGTCCCATTTCCTCTATTTTTGAGTTTTCAAGCTTGGTATTGACGATTTAAAAGTGAGTTTTCAAGAAACTTTGATTGGGTAACAAATTTTAACTCCCATTCATTGTTATTACTTGATTATGGCAAGATTTTATCACTTAATTTGCTATTTTGGATTCAAACCTAGGGTGTCTCATGAACTTGAGCTTTAAAAAGAAGTGATTTTGGGCGAAATACAACTCCGTCTTCGAAATGGTTTTCACCAATGGATTCCAAATATTTTGGATAACATATATATGTAACAATTTTTAGATTCTAACTTCATTTTCAGAATCCAATTTTTGAATCGATTTGACCCACAATTTCCAAATTACTTAATATGAGTGTTGTTGGTTTCAAAATCTCTTTGTGAATACTTGTTTGACTATATTTTGTTGATATGATGAAATAAAAAGCTCCAGTCTCGAATTGATTTTGATTTATTAAGGTAAGTGAACTTCTAAACCTTGTAGAATCTTGAACCCTCTTTGTTGTATGTGTTGGGGAGTAATGGAAATGAGGTGATGCATTAATTTCTCAATAATGAATTACCTTAGTGATAGAAATAGGATTAATGAAAAGGGCAACGTGTTGATTAGGGATATTGAATCGGTGGTTGATGAAATACTTTAATAGTATTGTTGTGGATGTGAATTACTTGAATTTGTAATTTCCTCATTATTGTGTGAACATGTCTACTTGCATCAGTTCTGGAACACTGTGATGAGATGTATTGTGATTATGCTAAGGTCTATTCTGAAAAGTGTTATTGATGTCAAGGTCTATTCCGTCAAGTGTATTGATGTCTAGGTGTGTTTCGGCAAGTGTTATTAATGTCAAGATTTGTTCTGACAAGTGTATTGATGTCGAGGTCTATTTCAGAAAGTGTTATTGCTATCGAAGTTTATTTTGATAAATGGTATTGATGTTGAGGTCTGTTCCGACAAATGGTATTGAGGTCGAGATTGCTTTCGACGGATATATGGATCTTCGGTGTTTCCCATAGATCCCGATTTGTTGCTTGTGATTGATGAACTTGATTATTGAGATTGATGACATTGATTAATGTGATTGATGACTTAAATACTTGTGATTGATGACCTTGATACTTGTGATTGTTGAACTTGATTGTTGTGATTGATGAACTTGATACTTGTGATTTGATGAAATGTAATTGTTGGACTGTGATTATGAAACATTACGAACTGTATTTTGTGAACTGTTAGGTTGGGTTGATTTCTGTGCAGGTTGTAGTTGTGGCGGTTCAATTAGGATGAAAGGAGTTCTCATTTTCTAGCTTGTTTTACCTTGTGTTTAGTGAGTTGCTTGCTGGGTACCGTGTTGTTTGATACTCACTCCTTGATGCTACACTTGTGTAGGTTTTGAGCCCGGATCTGTGTGATTACCCTTTTTTTTGTCTACGTCTGAGGCTTTCTGTGAATACTTGAGAGGTAATTGTTTGTCATCCCGGTGAGCCCTCTTGTTCCTTATTTACGTTATTGTTCTTTTCGAGAGACAAGGGCATTTGAGACTTGTAATTATCTTTCAAACTCAGTTATTATACATTAGTGGTTTGTACACATGACAACCAGATTTTGGGGGTATTTGAGAATGACTAAGTTTTTCTGTATTTCTATCATATTGTTGGGTTTTAGTGTGACTTGTCTTGGTGGGACTAGACGAGTGTCATCATGTCCATTTTTGGATCGTTACAAAATGTTTATCCTACTTCAATTTGAAACTTTTTTTTGAAACAAAAAAATGTCCTAGTACATTAGGAATATAAATTATCGTTATCCAAATAAGTTAAAACATTGGGTTTGTTGTTGTATCCTAATCAGTTAAAGATGCATGAAGTTATTATTATATTAATTGATAAAACGAGATTAAGAAGAGGAAAAACTTATTTAACATTTTTTTATAATGTTCTTTAAAATTAATGTTTTAATTAGAAAATAATGTGCTTAAAATAATATGTTTATAAAGAAAAAAACATTTTGACACAATTAAGTAACAATATTTTAGCGAAACTACTACCAACAAGGGGCATTTTGGACCAGACTATTAAGAAAAGTTATTTTTGTTCAATTTCACGTAGTTTGACGACATTTATCTTTTTTCCTTATTTTGTTGATTTTGTAAATCAAAAGGAAGGAATGTATTTCTTAACCAAATTTTTTTAAAAAAAAAAATTAATAGATTAAAAAAACCTTAATGTGATAATAATTTTGCCTAAGGATAATGATCGAATTTTAATCAAGTTCTTTTATATATTTAGCCAAGAAAAGAAGAAATACACGCTTAGAACAAATAAGCATTGCATCTAAATAATAATATGAAAGAAAAAAAATTCAATCAAATATTTTATGAATTTGACCCAAAATAAATAAATAATTCATAGTTGAAATAAGTAGTCATTGGCTCATTGCAAAAGAAACACACAATTTATTTTTATATATAAAAATACACCGTTTGAACATCATTACTTTGGTTAAAATATTTTTATTTGGCTAAAATAATAGAGTTTTAACTAAGGGCCCGTTTGGCCATAGATTTCCCAAATAATATTTGGGAAAAAATTTGGCAAATAGTGTTTGTCCATACAATTTGCCATTATTTGGCAAATATTTTTGGCAAATATCCCAAATTCCCAAATACTAGTTTTTTCTAGTATTTGGGTCAAATCTCATTATTTGGGATCTTTTGAAAATTGAAATTTAACACCACACTTTTATCTTTTACAAAAACACCCTCCATAGTAATGTTTACGTTGTATTACATAATTTTTTACGTGAACATCAAAGTAGTGATGAAATATACAGTGAATATGGCAGTGATGATATGGCTATTGATGAAAATGATGAACAATCGGGTCATGGTAACAAAGTCATGTGCTTTGTCTACTTCACGATGTATGGAATGATGCTTGTTGCACTCACTTCAAACTATCACATTGCTCTAGTGTCATGGACACTACTTGTTATTTGTTGCAACGAAGATCTAATTGACTAGTAATACAAATTTATGGTTAGTTTTGATAGTTTTTATAACTTATGGGTATAAATCATATTTTTCTAAAAAAGTGAAATATATTTCCCAAATACTATGGCCAAACACATGGTGAAATTTCACCCAAATTTTCACCCAAATAATATTTGCCAAGAATATTTGGAAATCTATGGCCAAACGCTAGCTAAGTTAGGTAGATTTGGATCCACAACAAAATAAAGAAAATATATAGTTGATATAAATAATCATTTTATCTATAAAAAGGATTGGGATCAAATATATAATGTATATTAAAAAAAGAATAACATAATTAGAACAAATAAATCCGTTATATTAAAATTGATAAATTCAAGTATCCCAATATGAATGAAGAAGAACTTTTAAAGCTCAAAGATTACTAGAACTCTGACTTTGATGTCACGTTAGATAAAGTTCAGTTACTTTAATGAGACAAAAATACATAATAGCTTTGCAATTTTACTATAACGATACTGAATAAAGTTCAATTAGAAGGAAAATTGAGATGACAAATCCAGCAGAAGTTTCATTTCATGTACATAAAACCATACACATGGCTTGGTGTTTGAGGTCTCGTATAACCCTAGATCACTTTAGATACTTTTGATACACTTGGTAAAGGACTTTATGTAACGACCTGTTCTTGTCGTTATAGAAAAGCCAATGGGGAAAAATTTTGGGCCGAAAAACTTTTTGGTAGTAACTTGAAATTTCCCAACCTAGTCCAGATTTGGACGAAATCGGAGTCAGTGAGGACTAGGTAAATTGGGTAACAAATGGGAGATCAAATTATGGATTTGATCACATGAGTAGATAACTAACATGTTAAGGAACCCGTACAACTTTACGGAATCGAATTCGGGCTAGTAGAACTTCCGAAACTGATCTTAGCGTGAACGGGTATTTTATAAGTGTCATGGGATGAGGGTGTGTTGTGAAATGGGGGTTTGGAACTCTTGATTTAGCTCTCTGTTTCCGTTCAAGACGCCAATGTAGGATTTTCCCGCCAAGGCGGGGCTGCTGTAGCGGGATGAGGTCCGCTGTGGCAGGATAATCGCGACTTAAGTCAGAAATAAACCCCAAAAATGCCATTATTCTGCAATTTCCATTTTTGAGAGATAGGAGACGACCCTAGACGAGTTCTTGACAGTTTTCCACGAAATTTGGTGCTAAAGGTAAAGTTTTCGCTCCCCGATTCCGTATTTCGGTCCGTAAAACATAAAATCTTAATTGTATATCATTGGGGGAGGGTTTTAAATGGTTTTGGATGGTGGGAAAAACCCTAGCTGCACGTTAGGATCATAAATTGGGTCTTGGATTATTGGGTTTGTCATAATCCGAGGAAGTTAGACCTTAATTGTTGATCCCCGTATTGAATTGTTTGTTTGTAGACCTTGAGCAAGTGGAAAGAATCCGAAAAGGGAAGAATCAAGTTTCTTAGGAGGATTCAAGCTTTGTTCGAGGTAGGTGATGGTTGTGATTTCATGTCTGTATGATACATATTTGTAATTGCTTTATTTTTATGCATGTATGTGAATGTTGCATTATTAATCACACTAATCATAAATGAGGATGGTTGAATAATTGTATGTCATGAATCAACACTTGATTGTATGATTATGAGAATGTACATTGTGATTGTGATTGTGGCTTGTTGAATGGATCGGGTGTTACGTTCCAACACACTAACTTGGATCGGGTGCCACGTTCTGGCGCATATATGGGATCGGGTGCCACGTTCTGGCGCATATATGGGATCGGGTGTCACGTCCGGCACACTAACTTAGATCGGATACCACGTATCAGTACACTAACAGTTTGGGTATGGGTTCTGTGAGAGGACCAATGACTTGGCATATATGTATATCTTTGAGATGGTGAAATTATACATTGTTCGTAAGTGATAATTGATATTGTATATGTTCGGTGTATGCATGTTTATTTTGTTGTAATGACTTATATATGTTTCACTTATTGGGATAGCTGTGTGATCCTACCAGTATATTGTGGTTGTGTACTGATACTGCACTTGCTCTTTCTTTGTTGAGTACAGGGCATCTTCAGGCGGCTACTGACATACCTCGTTTAGAAGACCAGTGATCGATTCGAATTCAAGAGTGAACCAGTTCTTTCAGGCAGCCATGAGTTCTCATTTTGTTTATGTCCACTTCCTTCGGACTTAGACTAGTACTTTAGATTTCTTATGTTTAGTTTGGATTGCACCCATTTTCGTAGACTTGTTGACCTATAGATGTTTTGGAACATTGACTTACAGGTTCTAGGCATTAATTCTGCAATCGTTGTTAGACTTTTGGAGTTTATGGGAACTCAACTTTATTTCTGTATTTAAACCTGCTTATGTATCTTTAAATGTGTAGTTTCATTGTTAGTTGGATTGTAGTAATGGTTCTCCCACCGGAGGGTTAGTGTGGGTGCCAATCACGATGGTCTGGGTCGTGAAAAAGTTGGTATTAGAGCCCTAGGTTCATTGATCTCGATGTACCAAAACGAGTCTAGTAGAGTCTTGCGGAATGGTACTGAGACGTCCGTGCTTTTCTTCGAGAGGCTATAGGACTTTAGGAAATCTCTCTATTTTCTCTTGTCTCATTTCGTGCTATAACTTGGTTCCAATTGGTATCTGGTGATCCAAATTGGTATCTAATATCCTTCATTCTTCTGTCCGCAGATGATTAATACTCGCTTCAACGGCGTCAGGCCCGTAGCTCCCATCAATGAGCCCGCTGAGGAGTCCTAAACAAGAGGTCGCGGTCGAGGCAGGGGTAGAGGCCGTGGAAGGGTAGCACCAGCTAGGGGTGGAGCTCCGGTTGAGAATGCTCCCAGAAATGAAAATCCTCAAAGCATCATGAAGTGATAGATGAGAACGTGGAGGTTGAGAATGATGAGGATGTTGGACAAGAGGAAGAGGTGCAGACTGAGACTACATGTATTCTTCCCTTAGACCCAGTGTTAGCTCAACAGAAAATGTCGTTCCTGAAAGGATTGGTTGGTCCTGGAGCTCTTCTCGCAACTCAAGCTCTCGCCAATCCCCCTATTGCTATCATTGTCTTCAAGGCGGGTGGAACCATATGTACTGATCCTTTCTTCCATCCTTTGTTGGGTCCTGTTATGACTGGTAATGAACATGAGATGCTGACTAAGTTCTTGAAATCGAATCCGCCGGTGTTCTATGGTTCCGAGAGTGAGGACGCCTATGAGTTCACTCAAGATTGTTATGAGAGGATTTATAAGTTGGGAATCGTTCATCAACATGGAGTAGAGTTTGTGACTTTTCAACTTCAGGGTGAGGCTAAGCAGTGGTGGAGAGCTTATGTGGAATGCAGATCTTCAACTTTACCCCCACTCACTTGGAACCAGTTTCATGCTCTATTCTTGGAAAAGTATATGCCCCGGACTTTGATAGATCGTAGAAGGATGAGTTCATGGCTTTGGAGCAAGCTGGTATGACTATGGCTGCTTATGAGACTAAATTCCATGCTTTGTCTAGATATGCTACGCAATTGATGACTACTGAGAAAGAGAGGATCCGTCTATTTGTTAAGGGACTGAATTCTGAGTTACAGGTATTGTCTGTGCACATGAATTCTGCAGGAAAAAGTTTTAATGAGGTAACATATATTATGAAGAAAGTGGAGGAGGTGAGGCGAGATGGTCAAGCTAATGCATTGGCTAAGAAAGCTAAGAGCACATGCAACTTTCAGGGTTCCTACTCCAGAGGTTCAGGTAAGCCAACACTTGCTGCCCGGCCAATTCAATCTGCTATGCCCGCTTCTACAGGTAACTACTTAGGAACTCCACCTCAGAATTTAATTCAGGATAGCCAGGGAGCCGTGATGCTTATCGTGACCAACGACACTAACCTACGGTATGAGTGTCTACGATCGTCGATAGTATAGTAACCCAACTAAAGGTTGGGATCGTGTCCCAAGGGAGTGGTTTTGAGAATTGATAGAAAAATAAAATTTAGCTCTAACTAGTTGAAGCTAAAGATATTAACGAGTAAAAACATAGTAAATAAAAGGGGGTGACACAAAAGTGTCAAATAACGATTTGGTGCTTTTGTCACAATTAGTAAAAATAGCAAAAATTAACAAGAAAATCAAGTTAGGGGAAATGTTCTTGGGGTGTGACCGCAATACAAGTTGAGATAAGTAGTTGGGTACATGCTTTTGATAAGAAATTTGTAAGATAATAGTGACTAGGCTAAGCTTTAAATGGAAATAAGTTCCCTCTCGGGCAACTTACCCCGTTTCAAATGTGTTCCTCTTGGACACCCATTTGCCGCATGAAGACCAGCCTATGCCTTGCCCCACTCACTCTCTCGAGCTGAGTGTTAGGATATGGGACTAGGGCTCACCCTCTCGGGCTGAACCTCATGTCGACCCACTCCTTAGGCCATCAGTCTAGTGGTCTTGGTTTCGCGACCTCCCTCTCGAGCAAGCCGAAAACACATGAGTGACTTTGTATTTGCAACTATAAACCCTTTAGATTAAACCACAACCACTAGGTGAAATCACCATTAAACTACATCTAACCTATCAGCAAGCAAGACCTAACAATAATATCAACACATATTTGCTAAATCACACCCTAAGAATGGGTTTTAGCCACACATCAAGAAATAACAAAATACACATAAAATGATAGTAAGATCAAATGGGTATAAGAAATTAAACCTTAATTTAAGCAAAGGAAGAAGAATAGAGAAGACCCACTTCCAACTTAGGGAAGATGAACTCCTTTCTTCAAGTTCCCAAAAACCTTCTCCAAACTTGAGAGAAAATATCTAAAAAGTACTATTCTATTATGGAAATTAAAATAAAAGTTCGACTCTTAAAAATAATAATAAGTTCAGTATTAATAAACTTCAGAAAATAACGCTGGCGGATCTTTCGGCAAAGTTAGTCGATGTCGCCGAATGACTTCGGCGACTTGCCCTTCGTCTGTCTGATCGCCATTTCATGCTTTCCTTCAGCACCTTCACGTTCTGGACCATTGGGCGATATAGTACTGCTTTGCGGAACTATTCAGCGAAGCGCCGACTACTCCTTTCATCGCCTTTTTTATCCTTCTCCTTCAGGGCTTTCCGTACTGGAACAAAGGGCGAAGTAAATCCCTTCGGTGAATCGCCAAGTGTGCTTGGCGATTCTCGGGTTTTAGCTTTATCGTTCTTTTCAGCCTTTTTGTTCCTTTTTGCGTCCAAGTGTCCATGCTTTCACTAAAACTTCAAATACCTGAAACTTAAGAGTTTTCAACAGATATTAGACAAAATACGCATTCGAGGACACAATTCTTATCAAAATAAAGCCCTAAATAAGTCCAATTTTTGGACTCATCAAGCTGGACCTTCGACGGGCAGCATACCATTTTTTGATCGCACTTGCTATAACTGTGGAAAACCTGGGAATATGAGGAGAGATTGTCCCCACCCGCGCATGTTGGAATCCGTGCAGCAGCAGACTAGAACAGTGGTACCCACAGAAAATGGTATTAATAGTCGAGGGCATCTGATTAACGTTTCAAGGACACTTTATTGAGTTCTAAGTGTCAACAATCGTTAGTCAGTATAATAACCCAACTAAATGAGTTGGGGTCGAATCCCACAAGGAGCGATACGTGTTTAAGATTCAAGATTCAAGTGTGAATATGCTTAAATCAGTCATAGGAATAGACATTTACGAATAAAAACATAATTCAAATCAGGGGGTGACATGAATGTTAAATAAGGGGGTTTTGGTTTCAATTATCAACTACAACAACAACAAAACAATACGAAAATAACAATAATGAGACAGGTTCTTGGAATGTGATTCTATTACAGGCTATTATAGACAAATGAGTAGTTGCAACTATTAGAAAACTGTTGAAAATCAGTAAGTAAGATAGACTATAGAGGGGATAAACTTTCTCTCGAACAATTTACCCCGAATCAAGTTGATTTCTCTTGAACATCAACAAGCATGCGAAATAAGAACAACCCACACCTTAGTCCATTCACTCTCTCGAGCTGAATGTGAGGAAAAGGGTTTAGGATTCACTCTCTAGAGTTGAACCCAGGCCAATCCAATACCCACAGACCATCAATCAAATACCTTAGTTCTAAAACCTCTCTCTCTCGCAAGCCAAGAACTCAAAGATGGAATCACATTTGCAACTGCAATTCCTAAATTAACCCACAAGAAATGCTTGAACTCACTTCTAAACAGCAATTAGACTAACAATTAGCAACACCCATTAGCTAAATCATCCCATAATCACATAATCACACCCGAAGAATTGGGGTTTTAGCTATACATCATAAAAAGATAGAAATCGTTACCAAATTGTGTTTTCATGAACTAGTATGATTAATTTCGTCTTTACAAATGTCCAAATTGAAGAATCTCAAAGACCCATTTCCAATTTCTCAAAAGTGAAAAACCTCAATTCTTCAAAGCTAAGGAAAACTTGTCTCACCACTTAGAATTCAATGTCAAAACTTAGAACTCAATATTCAATAATAATCTGATTCTAAACTAAATGTTAAAAAATGTATTTATAGTCGCCAAAAATATGCTACGAAGGACCATTCGGCGCAGTAAGTCAGGCACGTCGATCAACTCGGTGATCCGCCCTTTGGTCAAATCCATCGCATTTTTGCCTTGGCCTTCAACATCCTCCAGGTTTGTAACTTTGGGCAATCTAACACTGCATCGCGAAACCACTTGACGATCTGTCGACTACTTATTTCTCTCGCCAACTTGATTTTCTACTTCATGGCTTGGCACGCTGAAACTTTAGGCGGTCAAATGGCCACTCGGCGACTCACCAAATGGACTTGGTGATCACCAGGCTCTCTATTCTTCCTTCTTTCAGCTCGCTTTGTTCCTTTTGCAACTTAGTGTCCATGCTTTGCTCCTTAATCCATAATCTTAAAAATCAAGGATTTTTCATCAATTATTGGCATAAAATAAGCATTTGAGGACACTAAACCTACACAAATAAATCCCTAAATGAGTCCAAATCTCAGACTCATCAGCGTCCACAAGGTGGGCGAGGTGAAAATCAGTGAGGCCGCAGAGGTAGGGGAATGGTAACCCAGGCAGAGGTACGATGCAGCCAGGCAGGGAAGTCGTCTGTCAAGATGACATGGCTCAGTGTTACGCCTTTTCGGGCAACAATGAGGCAGAGCCTTCTGATGCAGTGATCACGTGTACTATTCTTGTATGTGACCGGATGGCTAATGTGTTATTTGATTCGGGTTTTACTTATTCTTATGTGTCAGTGTGATTTGCCTCATAATTTGATATGATTTGTGATATACTTGATGCCCCCATCCATGTTTCTACCCCCATTGGAGAGTCTGTCATAGTCACTCATGTCTATCATGTTTGTCCTATCATGTTTATGGGTTTTCAGACTTGGGTTGATTTGATTATTTTGGATATGACTGACTTTGATATAATCTAAGGCATGGCTTGGTTGTCCCCATATTATGTTGTTTTGAATTGTAAAACTAAGTCTGTGACTCTAGAGATTCCAAGTAGGAAAAAGTTAGAGTGGGAAGGGGTGTACAAGCCTAAGACAACTAAGATCATATCCTTCATTCGGGTAAGAAAACTGGTAGGACAAGGTTGTTTGGCTTATTTGGCTCATATTCGGGATGTTGAGGTTGAATCTCCCTCTATTGAGTCTATCCCTATGGTGTTAGAATTTAGAGAAATGTTTCATACTGATTTGCCTGGTATGTCTCTGGATAGGGATATAAATTTCTGCATTGATTTAGAACCTGGTACTCGTCCCATTTCCATCCCTCCTTATCATATGACTCTGGCAGAATTAAGAGAGCTTAAGGCTCAAATCCAAGAACTTCTTGATAAAGGATTCATTTGTTATAGTGCTTCACCCTGGGGTGCTCCTGCTTGTTTGTTAAGAAAAAAGATGGTAGTATGAGAATTTGCATAGACTATCGTCAATTGAATAGGTTCACCATTCGGAACATGTATCCACTGCCTCAGATAGATGATCTTTTTTACCAGTTGCAGGGTGCATCCGTTTTCTCTAAGATTGATTTAAGGTCTGGTTACCATCAGTTAACGATTAGGCCTGAGGATATACCAAAATCGGCATTTAGGACCCGATATGGTCACTATGAGTTCCTAGTTATGTCATTCGGGTTGACAAATGCGCTTACAACTTTCATGAGTTTGATGAATGGTGTGTTCAAACCCTTTCTTGATTTGTTTATGATAGTGTTTATTGACGACATTTTGGTTATTCGAAAAGTGAGGATGAGCATGCCGACTATCTTCATATTGTTTTGGATGTTCTTGGAAACAAAAGATGTATGCGAAATTTTCTAAGTGTGAATGTTGGTTGACTTTAGTTGCCTTTCTAGAGCATGTAGTTTCAAAGGAATGGGTAATGGTAGATCCCCAAAAGATTGAAGCGGTTAGGAATTAGGTTTGACCAAGTTTGTGACTGAAATTAGGAGTTTTGTGGAGCTTGCCAGCTATTATCATCAATTTGTGAAGAATTTTGCTTCTATTTCCACACACTTGACAAATTTGACCAAAAAGGAGATACCATTTGAATGGACTGAAAAATGTGAGGAGAGCTTTCAAAAGCTCAAGACTCTTTTGACCACGACACCTATTCCAGCACTACCAGTGGAAGGTAAAGATTTTATTGTTTATTGTGATTCTTCACATTCGGGTTTGGGTGTTGTATTAATGCATGATAAGAATGTTATAGCTTATGCATCGTGGCAGTTGAAGGTGCATGAGAGGAATTACCCCACACATGATTTAGAGTTAGCAGCGGTAGTGTTTGCTCTTAAGATCTGGCGGCATTACCTCTATGGTGTCAAGTGTGAGGTGTTTACTGATCATTGTGACCTACAACATGTATTCACTCAAAATGATCTAAATTTGAGACAGCGAAGGTGGATGGAGTTACTCAAGGATTATGATATGATCATCCAGTACCATTCGGGCAAGGCTAATGTAGTGGCGGAGGCACTAAGCCAAAAAGCAGTGAGTATTGGTAGTCTAGCTTGCTTGAGTGTATTCAAGCGACCTTTGGCTAAGGAAATTCAAACCTTGGAATCTAAGTTCATGTAGTTGGGCATCTCAGAAAAAGGTGGGGTGTTAGCTAGCATTGAAGTAAGGACCACATTCATTGAGGAGATCAAGGCCAAACAGTTTGAGAATGAGCATTTGAAAGTGCTCAGAAATAAAACAGTATCTGGCAAGGCACAAGAGACCACTCTTGATATGGGAGGTGTACTCAGTTTTAAAGAAAGTATTTATGTTCCTAGAGTGGGCGACTTGATTCAGAATTTATTGGCAGAATCCCATGGTTCGGGGTATTCCATTAATCTAGGTGTGACTAAGATGTACCGAGACTTGAATAGACTCTTTTGGTGACCTGGCATGAAGAAAAATATAGCGGAGTTTGTGGCTAAGTGTCAAAATTGCCAACAAGTAAAATATGAGCATCAAAGGTCGGCAGGTTTGCTTCAAAGAATGCCAATAATGGAATGGAAATGGGAACAAATAGATATGGATTTCGTGGTTGGTCTTCCCAAGACATTGGGAAAGTATGATTCTATTTGGGTAGTTGTTGACAGATTAACTAAGTCCGCCCATTTTATTCCAGCCATAACAAACTATAATGCTTAGCAATTGGCCAAGGTGTATGAAAAAGAGATAGTAAGGTTGCACGGGGTTCCCCTTTTCTATCATCTCAGATCGTGGTACGCAGTTCACATCCAAGTTTTGGGGAAAATTGCATGAATAATTGGGTACTCAACTCACCTTTAGCACAACATTTCATTCGCAGACGGATGGGCAGTCGGAGAAAACTATCTAAGTATTAGAGGACAAGTTGAGGGCATGTGTGATTGACTTTAGAGGTCATTGGGATAAGTTCCTCCCCTTGTGTGAGTTTTTCTATAATAATAGTTACCACTCCAACATTGATATGGCACCATTTGAAGCATTGTATGGAAGGGGATGTAGATCACCCATAGAATGGCTTGAGGCTGGAGATGTGAAACTTTTGGGGGTTGATTTAGTGAATGATGCTCAAGATAAAGTGGGGAGTATTCAAGCTAAGCTTTTAGCAGCCCAAAGTAGACAGAAGAAATATGAAGACCATAAGGTAAGAGACATGACATTTCAGACTGGTGATAAAGTTCTTCTTAAGGTATCACCCATGAAAGAGGTAATGAGATTCGGCTAGAAGGGCAAGCTTAGTCCCCGATACATTGGTCCCTTTGAGGTCCTTGACTGTGTAGGGCCAATGGCTTATAAATTGGCTTTACCTCCTAACCTATCGGGAGTTCATCTAGTATTTCATGTGTCCATGTTGAAGAGATATCATGGAGATGGGGATTACATCATAAAATGGGACTCAGTTGTGTTAGACAAGGACCTTCAGTATGAGGAAGAACGATTGCAATTCTTGATCGTGATGTCCGAAAGCTGAGGACCAAAGAGATTAAGTCCGTGAAAGTTCAATGGAAGCATCATCCAGTTAAGGAAGATACTTGGGAAACCGAGAAGGACATGCGAGACAAGCATCCCCAGTTGTTAATCGATTCAGGTACTACTCTACTCTCACTTTAACCCATTTTTCCTAATTTGTCACTCGGGGACGAGTGATGGTTAAATTGGTATCTATTGTAACGCCATGTTCCCGTCGTTATAGAAAAGCCAATGGGGAAAAATTTTGGGCCGGAAAACCTTTTGGTAGTAACTTGAAATTTCCCAACCTAGTCCATATTTGGACTAAATTGGAGTCAGTGAGGTCTAGGGAAATCTGGTAACAAATGGCAGATCAAATTATAGATTTCATCATATGAGTAGATATCTAAGACGTTAAGGAACCCGTACGACTTTACGGAATCGAATTCGGGTGAGTAGAACTCCCGAAACTGATCTTAGCATTAACGGGTATTTTCTGAGTGTCATGGAATGAGGGTGTATTGTGAAATGGGGGTTTGGAACTCTTAATTTAGCTCTATGTTTCCTTCAAGCCGCCAAGGCGGGGTCGCTGTAGCGGGATGAGGTCCGTTGTGGCGGGATCGTCGCGACTTAAGTCGGAAATAAACCCCAAAAATGCCATTATTCTGCAATTTCCATTTTTGACAGCAATGAGACAACCCCAGACTAGTTCTTGACAGTTTTCCACAAAATTTGGTGCTAAAGGTAAGAT
Source organism: Solanum stenotomum (assembly GCF_019186545.1). Classification (NCBI taxonomy): domain Eukaryota; kingdom Viridiplantae; phylum Streptophyta; class Magnoliopsida; order Solanales; family Solanaceae; genus Solanum; species Solanum stenotomum. Next base: position 8,872,359 of record NC_064286.1, on the reverse strand, counting down.
TTTTGCTCCCCAATTTCGTATTTTGATCCGTAGAACGTAAAATCTTGATTGTATATCGTTGGGGGGGGGGGGGTTGAACGGTTTTGGATGGTGGGAAAAACACTAGTTGCACCTTAGGATCATAAATTGGGTCTTGGATTATTGGGTTTGTCATAATCTGGGGAAATTAGACCTTAATTATTGATCCCGTATTGAATTGTTTGTTTGTAGACCTAGAGCAAGCGGAAAGAATCCGGAAAGGGAAGAATCAAATTTCTTAGGAGGATTCAAGCTTTGTTCGAGGTAGGTGATTGTTGTGATTTCATGTCAGTGTGATATAATTACTTCATTTTTATGCATGTATGTATGCGAACGTTGCATTATTGATCACACTAATCATAAATGAGGATGATTGAATAGTTGTATACTATGAATCAACACTTGATTGTATGATTATGAGAATGTACATTGTGATTGTGATTGTTGAATGGATCGGGTGTTAAGTTCCAACACACTAACTTGGATCGGGTGCCACATTTCGGCGCATATATGGGATCGGGTGTCACGTCCGGCACACTAACTTGGATCGGATATCACATACCGGTACACTAACAATTTGGGTATGGGTTTCATGAGAGGACCAATGACTTGGCATATATGTATATCTTTGAGATGGTGAAATTGTACATTGTTCGTAAGTGATAATTGATATTGTATATGTTCGGTGTATGCATTTTTATTATGTTGTAATGACTTATATATGTTTCACTTATTGGGATAGCCGCGTGATCCTACCAGTATATTTTGGTTGTGTACTGATACTGCACTTGCTCTTTCTTTGTTGAGTACAGGGCATCTTCAGGCGGCTACTGACAGACCTTGTTTAGAAGACCAGTGATCGATTTGAATTCAAAGGTGAGTCAGTTCTTCCGGGCTGCCATGAGTTCTCTTTTTGTTTATGTCTAGTTCCTTCGGACTTAGACTAGTACTTTAGATTTCTTATGATTAGTTTGGGTTGCACCCATTTTCGTAGACTTGTTGACCTATAGATGTTTTGGAACATTGACTTACAGGTTCTAGGCATTAATTCTGCAATCGTTGTTAGACTTTTGGAGTTTATGGAAACTCTACTTTCTTTCTATATTTAAACCTGCTTTCGTATCTTTAAATCCATAGTTTCATGGTTAGTTGTGTTGTAGTAATGGTTCTCTCACCGTAGGGTTAGTGTGGGTGTCAATCACGATGGTCTGGGTCGTGACACTTTACAACATATGAGCAAGTAGGATGTCATCCGATTCAAAATGATATACTTAAGACGAATGATTCAGATTTGAAGGGTAGAGTTGTGAGGTGTTATAGAATGATTCGAGTCTTAGGTTAAAAATTTGCGGGGTGTTACAACATATGTTGTCTCTATCACATTCTTCCTATATGATATGATAGGTTGTTTCAGACTTTATTTCTGATACAATATTTTAAGTCTTATATTGTTGTTCTTAGTGTCATGCTATGTCATTAGGTTAGCTTGGGGTCACTTGTGTAAGAACCGTATCGCATCTAGGGGACCTCATTACTAGCTTGGGGTCAGTTTCAGAGTGTTACAAAACACCTCTAAGAAATCTCACTTTAAAGGAACTGACTCAATAGAGGGGACCTCAGTACTAATACGCCAAAGATGCACCAGAAACGCCAAACATATCCTCTTCTATAATTTCATAGCATGAATATAGGATATGATATTTTTAGGAGTAGGACTACAATACCTTTCACTCAAGTCTAAACATCCCCAGCATAGATATGTAGACTATCTTGGCATTACAATGTGAAATTACATGGTATTGAGACAACCAACTCATCAGCAAAATAATAACAAAATGGACCATGTAAAATGCCATCAAGTCTACCAAGTCTTATACCCTATAAAAGTCATCACACGAGAACAATAAACTCTATCAACAATCACAGAATCCCCCACAAGAGTTGACACATGCAAATGAACATCAAGGGATTCACAAATCATATCCAAACAAACTACAAAATAAGTAGACACATATGAAAAGGTAGAAGTAGGATCAAATACAGATGTAGCATCCGGTCACAGAATAGAATGTTACTTGTAATAACCATGCTAGTTACATCAACCTTGATTCTACTTGGGAAAATATAGAAATGAGCCCGACCACTTGTTTGTGAACCACCTCTTCTAGGCCGAGTACTACCTCTACCTATCTGAACATCAACATGGTTAGGCTAGATACCACATCTTCCTATGGTGTGTCCGCGTTCCCAAGTAGAGAACGATTTCTATTGTATCAATTGCCTCATATACCTACTGGGACTAGGGTAGGAAAGCCTATTGCTGAGCTACCTTGCCACTTTATCTGAATCTAGGGCACCAATTTTGAATGTATCCAGGATAACCTCATTCATAACAAATCCAGTCCAACGTCATCTGTTAAGCTAAAGCAAAGGATGTACATTAACCTCCATAGTTTTGATGACTATTGGTTGACCTCTAATAGACACCTCCACTAATACCTATATCATTGACTGAACAGGGCACCTAGAATACCCCTTAGGAGCTGGTCTCGTGGAAAAGGATCCACTGAAACCACCACCATTTCGGGCATTATTATCCACTGACTTATCCTTTTGGCTGTTAATCGATTATCCTCTTAGAATCAAGGGATTATTTGTTATACTTTAAATCTCACGTATAGACTCATAATTACCTTTTTGGGATAAATAGTATGACATTCATCATGGGGCTAAGGATAATTATAGTATAATTTTGATCATACTAGTCTAATTCGAACAAACTTTGTTTATGTGAAGCAAAACAATTTGGTTGTCATATTCGTTGAGTCACCCTTAATGATAACCGCGCAAAACAAAGTTAACTTACCTAATTTATAAAAAAATTAGTAGCAAAGGGTATCAAACCGGATAAGTAAAAACAAGAATTATGGGCTAAAAGCCCATAACGTTATTGTCGCCCATTAAATTGAATTAGGGCTCCATCTTAGTATAATTTGTGGGAAATAGTTGCCTCCATATCAAGTTCCCAACTCCAAGAGCTCAAATTTGTGTCACCAAAATGGAACCAAAAGATTAAATCTTCCATCAACACCAAAAATGAAGCAAAACCATTGTCCATTGTCAAATTGCATTAACCATCCAATCATGAAAATCCATATGATGTCATAATAAATCATCAATGAATCGACTTAAAGCTACCAGTGATATTCCTCTTAAAATTCAGGTCTGATGAAAAATCTTGGCTTGCCTTAATTTCTAGACGTGAATTTATCAAGACACATCTTACTATATTGGTTGATAGAAAAGATTATGCACCCCGCATCCTTATGCTAGCCCAACACAGGTGCGTATTTGGTAATGGATATAAATATTGTTTTAAGAATAATTATGTTAGTTCTTTACTTAATCACTCTGTGATTGAGGAATATAACTTGGATTTTCAATTGAATGATGCTTGCAAACATGTTTGCGTTGTGGGTTTAGTAAATGGAATGATTTGAATTTCCATTGGATCCACTAATATGTTTATATGGAATACATCAATTAAAAAGTTGAAGAAATTTACTAATCTTAGATCACATTAATGAGGCTTGATTTATACATATTTGATTTTGAATTTGATAAATTTCATTATGATTATAAGTAGTGTGTAGTCTCAATACTAGAATTTCATATCAAGTTGAGGTCATCTTATATAGTCAAATAGATATTATTTGAGAAGTGTTGATGATTGCCCGAGTGTAGGACTATTAAATGATTCGGGTAAGTTTGTGAACAGAAAATTTTATTGGCCTACTACTTCTGCTGGTCTTAATACATATTAAGATTGGTACACCATTTCTTTTTATTTGGCCAAAGAAAAATGGGAAAAGATGGAGATTCTTTGCAATGAAAATGGTAGTTTTCTACCGATGGAGTGTTGGAAAGTGATCTTTTTTGTATATTCTTATTATCCAAGAAGTCATGAAGATGTGTGGGTTAAGAAAGAGTATGGGGTTAAAATGTGTTCCATACTCCTTGATAGTCTACATATCTGCGTGACTTCTAATATAATCAAAAACATGAAAAGATGACCTCCAAACACTCCAACTGGTGGAATATTGTAACATTCCAAAAATCTTTAAGCTAAAATTTGAAACATTCTTCATAAGTTTCTAGGGTTGTGCCAGATGATTCTGAATTGTACATAGGTATTAAGGTCAATTATTTAGTGTGGGAGGATATTTGGAGATGAATTAAAGTATATAATCTCCTTATACAAAGTTGAGTTGGAAATTTCCTCATCCATAGAGTTTCCATATAAGAATTTTCTTGGGTTAACTTGAATAAATCATATCTCTTAACATATGAAGCGTTAGGTGAACCATAACCTATCAAATTAAAGATCTATAAATCTCCTTTCCAACGTCATCAAGTTTGCATCATTCCGAGTTCGGAGTAGAGAGTTATGATCATTTTACTAAATAATGTAGCGCAGCTCCGTTTTGACAGACGAGAAAATTCTAAAAAAGATAATTTTCTTGTCCTTATACCTCTAAGTAAACCTTAAAACGGTTATATCAACTTCTATAAAGTCCTAAACAATTGTATTTCCTTCTTTTAACTCCTCCTTCTCGTCTCTCAAACCCTAAGACAAAATTCTAAGGAAAATCAAAGCATAAGACTTCCAAGCAAGATTCTTTCAAATATTTTTAAAGATTCTTCTTCAAATAATGTTCTTTCCAATCTTTTTCAAGATTCTTCTTCAAGGTAAATCCTTCTCCAAAGAATTTAATCTTTCCCATTCAAATTCCTTCGTATAATCATGAATCACTAATAGAATTCTTAACCCATAGAATTTTCAAGAAACTAATTCAAGAATCTCAAGAAAGGATTTTATTATCGTTCTTCTTCAAATTAGGGTTCTTCTTCAAGATTCATAGAGCGTTAAGGGATGTAAGATTATTAAAGTGAGAAACTTTTTTCTTCCTCACGCGCTACTCCTACAATATATATATATTTTTAAGATCAAAACTAGGGATATTACCCAAGATTCTATGATTTTGAATTTCCTTTATCTCCAATTATTGGTTCTTGATTTTTATCATCAAAATTATTGTATTTATGTCATTATTGATTATTGATTTGTGGTTCATGATTATTATACATCATGGACCCCTTTCTAATAACATTTATTTAAAAACCTTATTGTAGTATTTCATAAGCATTAATTTCATAAATAAAGTATGTTCAAGATTTAAAAAAAGTCATGAACCATGAAATACTACGACAAGATTTTTAAATAACTTTGGTTAGAAAGGGGTCTATGTGGTATAATAATCATTAATGACATAAATATCATAATTTTGATGATAAAAATAAAAAATCAATGATAGGAGATAAAGGGAATTCAAAATCGTGGATAAAAATCCTAGCTTTGATCTTAAAAATATATATTGTAGGAGTAGGTGTGAGAAAGAACAAAGTTCCTCACTTTAATAATCTTACATACCTTACACACTCCATGAATCTTGAAGAAGAACCCTAATTTCAACAAGAACGGCCAAGAAATCCTCTCTTTAGGTTCTAGAATTAATTTCTTGATGTTATGGCCAAGGGCTAAGAATTCTATTAATGATTCTTGATTTTAAGAAGAGACTTGAATTGGAAAGATTAAAATCTTTAGAGAAGGATTTACCTTGAAGAAGAATCTTGAAAAAGATTTGGAAGAACATTACTTGAAGAATAATCATTAAAAATATTTGAAAGAATCTTGCTGGAAAGTCTTATGCTTTGATTTGCCTTTGAATTTTGTCTTAGGGTTTGAGAGGAGAAGGAGGAGTTAAAAGATGGAAATATCCTTGTAAGATTATCATGATTTAGATGCGTCCGATTAAGCATCTCTTATGAATTGATATGTCATGAAGGCATGATATTTCAAAGGAGATATTCTTATGATTTATGAATCTTTATGATTGAATTGGTATTACTAGAAACTCACCATTTCAAAGACTAAGATTATGAATATGGTATAATTTTATATATTTCCGTTGGGAGTTACTTGGCACCGAGCGGTATTTTGGGATGAAGGTTTCTATTTAGCGTTCGTGGACCTTTAGTAGCAATTCCTAAGTCCCAGAACAATGTGTCGCCATAGGATCTTATCTCAAATACAAATTAGTTAGAAGATCCACCTTAGGTCAAACTCATGGTCCTTACCTTGGCATGTAGGACAATCTCTTTTCGGTATGGGTGTAAGATAACAGACTCCATGTTATTTCTCACATGGTTTATATAGATTAAGAATATCTCCCACAGTTCAGTTTTTCGGATTATTGCTTTGACCTTATATTTAGTTATTTTAGTTTTAGTATTTATCAGTTGCATGTTTTACTACTTGGTCATTTGATCAATTCATGTATTTTAGTTTCATATTCATTTTAGCGTCCCAGATACATCAAGTCCAGCTTTACAAATTATCATCCATATATCTCATACTCGGTACATTTTTCGTACTGATTCACATATCTCTTGTGCCTACATATTTCATATGAAGTAGATTCAGGTTGTTACTATCAGAATCCTAGTTAGTTGGATCACAGCTTCCACTCAGAAGGTGATGAGTTCTCTAATCTCAAGCACTCAAGTCAATTTTGTAGTTCTATTATGTTATTTCTATTCATGTGTATTGGATAAGGTAAGCAGGGCTCATGTCCCACTAACTATAATCAGTATTAGTAGAGGCTTCATAGACATTCCGTTAGAGTTGTTGTATTCAGTTTATTCTATTTTAGATTCCTTTCATGTTACATTTGTTGTAGACAAAACTTTGTTCAAAAATATATTGAACCAATATTCCATAATTATGCTTCCGCTCAGTCTTTTTCATTCTTTTACTTGTTCATATTTAGTTGCTCATGACTATGCCAGTATCAAGGGTTAGCTTGAGTCACTCATGACTTTAAGCACCGTGTTACGACTAAGGGGTAATCTTGGATCGTGACATATACTACCCATTTTTCATAGCACATCATCTCCACCTTTCTCTATTTTTCATTAGACGAATCAAAATAGGCCTCATATGTATTAATACAAGAAGCAGTAGTATGCCAATAAAGTTTCCCAGGACAAACTTACCTTAAAAATTTAGTAGCCTCGTCCTCAGACAACCATTAACACTTTCTCAAGAATAATTATTTAAACTATATAAGTTGATCTAAACTTGATCTTAACCTGTAGTGTTGAAAATATAGACTACCTTGTAGTCATCACGAAATTCATCATTCAAAACCATCTATGGGCCAACAATAGGATTAGGAAATTTCTTGAACTTCCTAATTGATGAATATAAACATGTGAGTGGACATAAAGGAAGGACAAATCAACCCATTAATTAAATTCATGATCGAAACAAATTCGTCATTGACTAGATAATCAAAATTATATTCCTCAATAGAGCCATTAAGTAAGGAACTAACAGAACAATTCTTAAAATGGCCATTACCATATGTGTACCTATGTTGGATCAACATAATATGTGATTCCGAGGCGTTTTAGGTGAAAGGTGTAGAAGAGCACCCAAAAAATCTAAAAGACTCGATATAAGAAGTTAATATCGAAGTTGGGAAGAATTTCGGACGATGCAAGCTAGAGCATTGACTAGCACATTGGGCACTGCGCTAGAGCCCAAACTTTTAGAAGTTGAGAAAAGCACACTGATAGTGCACTGCCTAATGTGTCTTGTTCTCAAGATTACCTCTAGCTAGGAACCTACCACTAATGCTTAGTTAGTAGTGTACCTTTAATTCTTCGTTTTATTGTTAATTTCTCCTTACTGTGTAAAATCAGATATTCTTATAATATATGTTGTCTGTCAGTTACTTTCACCTGATGATGTATACAAATTTACTCATGTTCCTGTTTTAGCTTGTGCAAAGTTTATATGGTCATATCCTTATAATGATCAAGTCTTTTCTAACAGAAAAATTTATAGGATTGGCTTATGTTGATGTATGAGAGCTTACTGAGTATATCGTAGAACAGAATCAAGACTCGTGTTTCTAGAATCCAAACCACATTGAATCTGACTGGTGATTCGAAGACATCTCATATCTTTCTGTACCAGAGACTAATCGAAGCCACAAATTTAAGATTTGCACATAAAATCAGTAGCAGAAGAAAATAAGAAACAGATGAGAAATCCAGCAGAAGTTCCATTTCATGTATATAATCCCCAAACTCAGAAAACAGAGGATTTCACGTACTACACATTATACATCAATCTTAATCCAAGAATCTGCTGAATATATCTAAATTTTTACTCAATTTCTACCATTCAACATAAATTGCTTAAACCTGTCATTAGCATCAGTAAAGAATGGAGCATTCAAAAGCTGATCAGCAGTTGGTCTGTTCACTGGATTCTCTCTAAGACAAGCAAGAACAATCTCTTCAAACTCCTCCGAAAACGCCCTTTTCTTTCGATTAACCAAATTCTTCATCACTTCCTTGAATCTCCCATCCCTCTTGATCATCATCTTTTTAAGTGATTTCGGCAGTTTCTTCTTCCTCCTTATCTTATCGACTATATAGTTGAAGTCTCTACGATTCCGAACAGGTAAATCCCCATACACTAATTCCAGTGCTGTTATTCCCAATAACCAAATATCAGATTTTGGTCCACTGTTACCTTCATTTTCTCTTCCATACACCTCTGGTGCAGCACCCCATCTAAAAATATGTTTCGGATTCATAAATGGAGCGTATTGATTATTGGCTTGATTTGGGGTTTCGGAATCATAAACAGATGCTTCATATGCTAACTTGATCGAAATTTCTTGAGTAGCATAGTCGATATGAACAAAGATATCTCCAGCATTCAAAGTGTTATGAACCCTTTGATTAAACTCAACATGAATTTCATCTCTTAGAGCAATAAGTACTTGTTTAAGAACAACAGAAATGAATTCCTCTGATAATTTTTTCTGAGGACGAGTAGATAGAATGTATCGAAGAGATCCCTCAGACATATACGGCAAAACAACACATAACAACTCATCATTATCACTGAAAATGTTGGTAACAGCACTGAAAATTCTCTTAGATCCAATTATTTTACCATAAGGAGTATCAGTAAGGCCTGCTTTACCTTGACGCCAGAGGTGACGACTTTCAGTTTCACTTTCGTTCATATCGATGATCTTCAAAGTGACATATCCAGATTTGATAGGTATTTCAGTATCTGATTTATGTTCGGTATAGAGAGCTCTGTAAACAGCGCCGAATCCATGAGAAAAAGAGCCAATGTCCAAGTTGAGAAGATACGTATCTTGAGTTTCTGGATCAGTGATGATTGGCTGACGTAGTGGTGGGATTTCTGGAGAAGATAGACTTGATCTTGAAACAGGGGCGTAACGCATTGATAGACTGGATCTATTAGAATCGAATTGAAGAGGGAGACTTGCGAAAGAAGAAACGGGGTCTGGTGTATTTGAAGGAGAACCAATATAGGCTGGAAAACTTGTAGAACCAGTTTCTTTGGGAAGGTATGGATTATAGGGGTTCTGGATTTTCTTCATCTTTTCTTGGAGCAGAGAATCAGAATTTCAGAAAAAAAAAATGGAGTTTGGTTTGTGAAGAAGACGAAGAAGAAGATGTATTTATAGCTTTGGCAGTTTGGGTTGTTATTTCCCGCGCATAATTGGTTCAACTAACCCTTATATACCACATTTTCATTGAGTCTTTAATTTTTCGATTTATGTCACTATCTGTTATATTTTTATATTTTAATTATTGTATTACTGGTTTTTTTATCTTTTGGTTTTTCAATTTTTACTACTATTTGTTATTTTTTGTAGTTTGATTATCGTATTACTATATTTTTATTTTTTTCGTTTTTTTTCAATTTTGCTACTATTTGTTATTTCTTGTACTTTGATTTCGTATTACTAGTTTCCTATCTTTTTTTATAAAAAAAAAATTGCTACTATTTGTTATTTCTTATACTTCAATTATTGTACTAGTTGTAGTTACTATTCAAAATATTTTGTTACGTTTTCACTTTCATATATTCTTAATTGCTTTTTCTTGAGTTGGAGGTTTATCGGAAACATCTTTTTTATTTTTTTTATGAGCGGGGGCAATTCAAGCTCTTTGATGGCCTAAAGCAAGAAATAAATCGAAGGCTAATATTTTTATTATTTGAAGTTTACTCTTCTAATTTTTTTATGATGCAAAATTATTTAGAAATGCACAATTAATTTCTTTCTTTTTTTATATGAGAAAGTCACTTTTTTAATAAATAGTATTTTTTTCGTTTTTAATTTATTTATCTGATTTTGATTTGCACATAATTTGAAGTTCAATTAAAGATTGAAACGGAAGGTACATTTTTTTTAGTCTTGTAGTATTAAATTAAAAATTGAAACAAACGTGTAATTTATTTATTTTTTAAAAAAAAATTATAGTAATAATTATATTATTGCTAACAAAAGGGGCATCGCAAATTTCTGGGATTAAGCCAAGTGTCTTGTTTTTCAATACATAAAGTTGCCTCTGAGTAAGCGTAAAAGTTGTGTATATCTTTCCTCCCCCAGCCCCTATTTTATGATACTATACTGATTATGTCATTATTATATACTAGTATACGTGTCCGTGCGTTGCGTGATTAATTGATAAATGTAATTGTAAATATTAATTTATTGACAATTTAAAATTTTAACTTATTTTTAAATAATAATATCAAATAAATGCTTCACATTAAATATGTATACATAATAACTTTAACAATATATTAAAATAAAAAATAAAGATTCAAATCCAGAGAATTAAACACCAATCATCCTGCAAATAGAAACTTTAAATCATTAAAAGTTATAAGCAATAAAAAATGAAAAAAAATCAACGAAAACTAATGGTTTGCAGTAATTATTGATAAGAGCTTTTAATGCTTAAAAAGTTGCTATATCTATATATCAAATCTCACTGATAGTGTTAATTCTAAGTATGAAGTTGATTATAGTGACTTGTCTCAACAACTACAAAGTCACATCCAAAGAAGAAGGAAAAAAATTATATTGTCAAAAAAAATTATGCATACATAGAAATAGAAAACAAATAAATTGTTTTACACTTTTCATAATAAGAGTTCCCTGATTGTCTTTATCTACATATACTATATTTAGATTTTGAAGTAATTATCTTTATGTAAATATTTCATTAACGTATACATTTATATAAAATTTATAAAGGGACTTCTTTTAAAACTAATAAACATAAACAAATATTAATTAATAAGCATAAACAGATATCAATTGTTAATAATAACTAAAAGTGTATGAATCTTTTTTAGTAATTTGTATATTTAGTTCTTGATTTATATTTTTTTATTAGTTAAAAGATCAACCGATAAAACAAAGTATTTACATACTTATGATAATATGGTTAAAGGTGAGGTATGTATCGAAAAAATTCTTAAAACATATTTTAATTTGACGTAATTATTTAAAATAATCATAATTATTTATTTCATGATTTTTTTATTTTATTTTAATTTGAAATAAATACTGAAAAATAAAATGTTATTAACACAAATTTTTATTTTTGTATTGATTATAGAACTGTGTAGTAATTTATGGGTAATGGGGAGTTATAAAACTATTATTTTTCTTTTAATTAACGAATTCATTTATATAAAATTTGCAAAGAGACTCCCTTTAAAACTAATAAGCATAAACACATTTTAATTTAATAAGCACAAACAAAAGGCTTATGCAATTTATGTACTATAAAATTTATAAATCCTCGCGTAAATAAAAACTCAAATTAGACTAAATAGCTATCCATCACTATGATTAAAGAATTGTGGAAATATATATTTTAATAAAATATTTAAAATATAATTAATACAGAAAAATAAAAATAACTATAGAAGAAACTTTAAAATATGAGGGAAAAAACTGTAAAGAAAAATAAATTTCATGATGTATTAAGATGTAATTAACATTTTGATTTTTATTTTTTTTGATGTTTTAAATAGTTAATTTTTTTTTTTTAAGTTAGTTACCTATATTTTAGGAACTATTACTATCCATCCATAACTCAAAATTAAATGATAATATTTAAATTTAAATAAATTTTAAGTGATCCCACTAATTGTAAAATATTTAACCGCCACTACATTTTATTTTTATTGTTTATTTTTTTTATAAATACAATATTATATTATTTTTTAAATAATATTGTTATGTTAATAACTTCCTAACTAATTGTTTGACTTTATGCAACTGCAATTTATATTTTTTTTTGTTTTGCTTTATTTGAGGAAATTGAGAACGTGTGCATTTTTTGCTTTTTTATTGATAATAGTTAGAATTATTTATTTTATTTAGGAAAAATGATTGATCCACAACCATTCTGATTTTCTTTTTTCTTTTCTACTTTTTCAAATCATTATTTTTTAAATATTTTTTATTTAATTTTATTTCATATTTCATTTTTTTTTTTATTGATTTTAGGACTGTGTAGTCGTGGATGAGTAATGGGGAGTTATAAAACTGTCTTTTTACTAACGTATTCTATTTATATAAAATTTACAAAGGGACTTCTTTTAAAACTCATAAGCATAAACAAATATTAATTTAATAAGCATAAACACATATCGGTCAATATAATTAGTTATTTAGCCACATATTTTAATTAGTTTATTAATATTTTTTTTTGTTTCTTTCTGATTTTATCTTCTTCTTTTTTATTTTTTATTTAAAATTAAAAAAATATACTTATTCTTTACATAGATTTTTATATTTAAAATAATTTTAATTTTTAGTTATAAAAAATTATAAATTATTTTTCCTTTTCTTACCTTATCTTTTTTCTAAAAAAAATAAAAATAAAATTATCCTTGCCCTTTATATATGTTATATTATATTCTGTATTCCACTAATCTTATATATATATATATATTCGTGAAATAATAATATTCTTTTTAAAAAAAATAAATAATAGATTGAGATTTTATAAGTGGTTTTCTTGTATTATCTCATCCTACTTTATCTATAGAATGACGTGATTATCTTTAAATTAAATTCAAAATTTAAAGGTACAAAAAAAATTGATGGTCTTTTGTCAAATATTAAGTCTTTCGTTTCAATATATATTAATTTCATGGATCACGTATGCATTGATTTATCTATTCAATAAACAAATATGATGAATTTAAAAAAATCAAAAGGAATAACTAATGAAAACAATACAACATATCAACTTAGTATTTCGTTTATCAAAAATATATCAACACAAACAAAATTAAAATATGTAGAGCACATAACATTACTGCAAAACAAAAAAGAAATAGTTAGAAAAAAATTCTTACAAAACAAAATTTCTCCAATGGTTAATTTATCAAGATTTATTTTTTTTGAATTAAAAATTAATAATTACTCTAACTTCACAATTTAAAATTTGAATTATAAGGGGCACTAAAATCACCCTTTAAATTTATCCATTGACTAACGTATCAATATTTATATTTTTTTATTTAAAAATTAGTAATTACTTTAACTACACAATTTAAAATTCGAAATTATAAGGGAAGTTACGTTTGATTTTTTTTTTGAATTGTTTTTTTTTCTTCAGATTTTCTTTAAAATTCTTTTTTTCAGATTTTATATTAATTTTTGCAATTCATTTATAAATAATTCAAAATATTTATATTAAAAAATAATAATTTCCCACAAAAAAAGAAACACACATGTAACTAATTACTATTAAAATTTGAATTTTAAAAAACTGTAAAAAGTTAAAATAATAGTAAAAATATGACAGTTAAACATTTTTTTATTTTCAAATTTATTTTAAACTAGTATACTTACCCGCGCGATGCGCGGATAATTTTAAAGAAAATAATTACGTTATATTTATACTCGAATATATAGTATACACTTGTATCATTTAAATTAGTGTATCAAATATGACACAATTTATCATGAAATTTTAAGTTGTAAGGAGCATCAAATCTAACTTGAATTACCTATCTAGAATTAAATGGGTAATGGATGCTCAATAATAATTAGATCATCATCTAATATTTTATATTTTAATTGTGTTGTATTTTATGATCGAAGAACTGAATAAGAATATATAGCTCAATTTTAATGATCATTGAAGACTACTTTAAAAATGGACTAATAATTCAAAAATATATATATAATTAATTGAATTGCTTCCGGATGGAATCTAATAACATGAATAGTTAATCATTTCATGAAAAATAAATATTAACACATAAATCAACTTTTATTTATAAATATGTATAGCATAGTTTGATCCATTAATAACCATAAATTACATGTCGATAAACAATTTATTTATTTTTGGAGTTTTTTTAGTTGCTTCACATGATTATCTTGAGCATTTTAAGTGGAAATAAAGAGCACTTACTTCTGATTGATTCAACACATCGACCATTCGAAAATTCTACGGATTAAATTCTACAAAAAACTTTATCTATAAATTCAACTTGATTTATCCCAGGAAAATATATTTCAACTTAAAAAAAACATTATCTATAAATTCTAAAAATTATATTTAAATTCACATAATTTGAAAATATATCTATAACTTAAAATTAAAATTAAACAACTATTATAATGATACAAAAATGCAAGCAAAATCTTTGTACTGAATGCAATTTAAAATGCGGATTTTATATTTCTTTTTTTGTACTTATTTATTATTTTTATTTATCCTTTGTTCTCTTTCCTTTTTAACTAATTTCATCTTACATTTTTAAGATTGATAGTCGTAGTTTTGATTAAAGCACCTTTTAGTTAAAGTCTAAGAGGAGACTGAAACACAATATATGTAGATTGTATATTATATATGAATTTAAAGAGTCTTTTTCCTTAACCGATAGAGTTGTAAGTCTTCTTTATCATCCTTAGTCAGCAATATTAATTCAGAAATTCAAATGCTTATCTACAAATAATTCTGTTTGAGGCTTTTTTAATCGCAGTAAGAAATGTGTGAAATATTTTTTACTTAATATATAAAAAAAATTATTTTCTTTCACATTTTTCTACTCAAAGTTGTATTATAAAATGTGTTCAACTTAATTCTTGCAAGATTCAAATGTGATCAATTACTACACGGACATTAGACATAAAATATAAATGTTGCAACAATATAATCATCCAATAAATTTTTTATTTCTTATTTCTTACTATATTTTTATTTATTCACTATTTCAACAATTACAATATTAACATTTGTAGAAGGTTTTTGTATTAGTTTGTCATTTGATTTAGAATTTGTTTGGCCAAGCGCTTAAAAGTTAAAATTACTTCTTTTTAAAAATAAAAAATAAAAAATTGTACAATCTGTAAAACTACTTTTAAATAGAAGAAAATTTATTTTTTTGTGATTGGAAGAACTTAAAAGTTTCTCCTTCTTAAAAAATTCAAAAGCATAAGCAAAAAAACAAAATCAAGATAAAAGTATTCCTATCATTTATACATATTTATCAATATATCCCTTGTTAATTTAATTAACATATCTCATACGTTTAATTTAGTTTCATTTTAGAATTGTACGTATCCTTCATTTTACATTAAAAAAATCTTTATTATTATTTTTTATGTTATTTGTTATTATTTTATGATTTAATATGTAGAATAACTCTTTAATTTATTTTATTTGATATTTCTTATTATATAAAATCAGCATGATGATATTATATCAATATATAATATTTTATTTGATTAATCTATGTATAATATTCTTCAAAATTTAGGATATGTACTTTCTATTTAAATAAAAAAATTAATTTTAAATAAAAATATTTTTTTATAATAGATATTTAAAATAATTTGTATCTGTAAAATAATTTTAATATTAAAAGTATATTGATACATGTTTTTTTTGTAATTTGTCTCACAAATATACTTTTTTTAAAATATCAACCAAACAAACAAAAATAATTTTCGAATGAATTTAGTCAAATACAAATATTATTATTTTTTCAAAAGCATTTTTCTGAAAAGCTATTTTATTAAAAGTATTTTTAAAAATAAGTATTTTTAGTCTCTTTGCCAAACATGTAACTACTCTTTGTTTACCATAACGTAGATAATACCACTGTTCAAAAAAATATATACCTAGTTTATCACAAGCAAACTAAAACAGATATGAGTTCGTCGAAATTAATATTTTTAAAGCAATTTTTATGTTTGTCTAAATTAATTTTTTAAATACATACAAATATATAGATTCACAACTAAATACTATCACCTAATGTCGCTATATTAATTTAAAATCAATAAAATTCAGACTTTTTATTATTTTGTCACTTGACTCCAGAATGTTAACTATAACTTCCCTTTCGATATTGTTAAGTATATAATTTTCTTTTGATTTAGAACTTTATTTATTTATGCTCTCTTTCGTTCTATTCCTTTGATTCTTTCATTATTATTTTTTTTAAAATTTTTAATAATAATTTTAAAATTATTTAATACGCATAAAACAATAGTGTATATNGCCTTCAAAATTGGACCCTCTATTTTATCCGAGATGCAAAGCATAATGATAATGAAATTGTCACTACTCACTAGTCAATTTTTTTTTTTTTGTTGATTCGGGGAAACGTGATAGTACTCAAGTGTAATCTAAGATAGGCTATTAATATGATCTACACTGATTTTTTTGATTAGAGGGTGAGACCTCACGCGCCCAAGAGGGCAGGAGTTATGCGGACGTTCTTCGTCCACCAACAGAGCCCGCAAAGTTGATTCCGATGAAATCGATTACGTATTTACATGGAGAACCCATAATTATTTGGGAGGAAGAGGAGGTAGAGCAGATGATAATCAAGGAAAACCTAGCATTAGTTGTAATAGGGAAATTTTCGTATGGGTGCCCAGCGATACAAGATCTAAGGAAGATTATCCCCAAACAATTCGATCTCAAGGGAGAATGCAACATTGGACTGCTTAGCAATAGACATGTTTTAATTCGTGCTTCATGCCTAGAGGATTATGTTAACTTACTGTCCAAACCTGCTTTTTATCTAATGATAAGTGGATGGTCCTATACTATGCGCACGTTGAAGTGGGAACCTATGTTTAATCCGGAAGAGGAGACATCGACTGCAATCGCATGGATCTCTTTTCCAGCGTTGCCCTCGAATTTTTTTGTGAAGGAAGCCGTGTTTTCACTGGCTGCAATAGTTGGCAAGCCGTTGCAGGTGGATTTGGCGACAAAGAACCAAACGAGGCCCAGTTGTGCACGAGTGAAGGTAGAAGTGGACTTACTTCGGGAATTCCCACACAAAATTACAGTTGGAGTTCGGAAACGGACAGGAGAAGTTATGGAGAAAAATATTCGAATCAAATATGATTATCTTCCAAAGTACTGCAAAGAATTGTAAAATTCAGGGTCACGATGAGGAACAGTGTTTTGTTTTGCATCCTGAATTATACCTGAAGAATGAGAAGGAAGAAGATAAAGGGAGTGATGAAAAGGCAACAGAAAAGGAGAACCAGCAGCCGCCTCAACAGAATATTCAAAACAAAGGGGAAGATAAAAATACTAACAATGAAGGGGAGAATGGAAAAGGAGTGGACCAGATTCAAGCTAAGGGGACAATGCTAAAAGGGTTATCCAGAATCACGGTAAAAGGGACAATGGGACAAGAGGAGAACATAATCAATCCAAACAAATTTGGATAACTACGGGCAATCGATTTGATGTCCTGGACAAGGGTGAAGAAGGGGAGAAAGAAAAGATTGGTACGAAAAAATGGGTAGAGAATAAGTTTCTTCAAAATAAAGGGGGGATACGGCTAAGTCGGTGGAGAATGGGACTCAGATAGAAAATCAATCTGTGGGGGAAGGGAATAATGGTCAATCGGGTCAGGATATACAAGGGAAGTCTGGGTCTCATCAGTCCGATAAGGGGACGCAGGAAAAGGAGAAGGGTAAAGTGGAGGAGGATAGAAATAGTAAGATTGGAAATTCCTTTAACAATGACTTAGAGGAGCACGATTCTTCAAACAGTAAGGAGGGGGGGGGGAGCCTCAGATGAGGTACTTGAGCTCACGGAAGGGGAGAAACAGCTTAGAAGGGACAGGGATGAAGATGAAGCAATTGACCAGAACATTGAGAAAGTGGCAATAGACGGGGATTTGTCGCCGAGACAATTATCGAGCCTGAAAAGTGCATCAAAAAAGAACTAACCAGTCTTACCACTTTAGGTGAGAACAAGGAGCAGTAAAGATTCTTCCAAGATGTTTCTCAATGATTGGGAAGGTAATTTTCTGGAATATAAGATCAGTCAAGTCTCAAAAGGCCTTTGATAAATTAGTTGATCTAAATAGAAGGCATCATTATCAATACATTGCTTTAATGGAGCCTTTTCAGGATCCACAGGAGATAAGGCAGTATAAAGATCGATTAAGGCTCCGGAATGCGTTCGTGAATTGCTCCTCAAAGATATGGATTTTTTGGGATGACAGTTGGAGTGGAGAAGTTATTAAAGATGAGGTACAACAGGCTACTCTTAAATTGGTAATGGGTACCCCAGAAATTTTCATCACAACAGTTTACGCGCGATGTAATAGTTTGGAAAGGCTGGAGTTATGGGATTCTTTGGAATCATTATCTAACACTTCATGTCCGTGGTTAATTGGAGGAGACTTTAACCTCATTTCTAATGATGAGGAAAAAGGGGGGGGGGGGGGTGGAATTTGATCCTATGGAGGCAGTAGATTTCAATCAATGTATAAGCAATTGTGCTTTGATGGAGGCTCGATGTACGGGAAGCCAATTTACTTGGTGGAATGGTCGTATTGAGGATCAGTGTATTTTTAAAAAGTTGGATAGATTTCTATATAATCAAGAGTTTGGGGTATTAGTCTCGAATTGTTTGGTGACGCATTTAATTAGACAAGGCTCCGATCATGCACCGTTGCATTTGATCTGTAATTCAGAATTGGAGACAGTGATAAAACCTTTTAAATTTCTTAATTTTTGGACAAGACCTCCAGATTTTAAGAATATGGTAAATGAGAACTGGATAGTGGATTTTAAAAGGTGCTCGTTCGTAGAGATGCAAACAAAAATGAAGAGGGTCAAGCAAGTCATGAGAAGATGGAGTAAAGATGCCTTTGGGGATATTTTTGATCAAATTAAAAAGCTGGAAGATAAAGTCCAATTATTGGAGACTCAATTCGAGATTAACCCCACAGAAACGAACAGGGAGGAGTTGAGTCATGCTGAAGCAGAAATAAAGAGATATAGAAGTTGTGAGGAAGAATTTTGGAAGCAGAAGGCGGGGATGAAGTGGTTTAATGATGGGGACAGGAACACCCGGTTTTTCCATAGCTATGTCAAAGGGAGGCGGAAACGACTTGCAATTCATGAAATTACTACAGCTCAGGGCGATGTAATAAACAAAACAGTAAATATTGGGGCGGAGGCAGTTTGTTTTTATGAAAAACAATTTACTGAAACAGGCCAGGCAGAACATGAAGACATGATTGATTTAATTCCAAAGGTCATCACATCAGAGCAGAACCACGAAATGGGGAGAATGCCAACGTTGGAGGAGGTAAAGACAGTGGTTTTTGAGCTGAGTAGTGAGAGTTCTTCGGGGCTGGATGGATTTACAGGGCTGTTTTTTCAAATTTGCTAGGACATAGTGGGTGAGGACATATGGAATATGACCAAAGCCTTTTTTTGTGGGAGTGAACTGCCAAGATACATCACACATACAAATGTGGTGTTACTTCCAAAAAAGGAAACGGTTAAAGATTTCTCAGATTTACGGCCAATCAGCTTGAGCAATTTCACTAATAAGATTTTGTCCCGATTGTTACATAATAGAATTGCGGAGGTGCTGCCAGAGATTATTTCTATCAACCAGTCGGGCTTTATAAAAGGGCGGAGCATTACAGAGAATGTATTGTTGGCGCAGGAAATCATTAGGGATATGAATAGGAGGAATAAATTTCACAATGTTGTGGTTAAACTTGACATGGTGAAGGCATATGATAGGGTCTCATGAGTATTTCTCATTAGAATATTGAGAAGGTTTGGTTTTTCGGAGCTACTCATTGATCTGATTTGGAGGCTTATTTCTAATAATTGGTACACTATTCTGGTGAATGGGCAACCATTTGGTTTTTTTAAATCTTCGAGAGGTGTGAAGCAGGGAGATCCTCTATCGCCAACATTATTTATCATTGCAGCAGAGGTATTATCTAGGGGTCTAAATCAGTTACATGAAGATAGTACGTTCAGAGGGTTTGGCTTTCCTAAATGGAGTCCCAAGATTAATCATCTTGCCTACGCAGATGATACAATCTTGTTCAGTTCGGGGGATCGAGGATCAATCATTAAAATGATGACTGTATTGCGAAATTATGAGAAGTGCTCGGGACAGATGATAAATTTGAGCAAAAGTTTCTTCTATCTTCATGATAATACACCGTTGATAGTGGCTATAAGATTAAGGAGGATCACTGGAATAAAATAAGGAACATTCCCGTTCACTTATTTGGGATGTCCTGTGTTTTATGGAAGAATGAGAATTTGCTACTTTCATGAATTGGTGAAGAAGATTCAGAACAGAGTCTTTGCATGGCAAAACAAGTGGTTATCATTTGGAGGTAAGTATATTTTGATCCAAAATGTGTTGCAATCAATTCCTATTTACTTGCTTTCAGCAATGAACCCTCCTAAGAAGGTGATAGAGAGAATACATCAAGTATTTGCCCGATTTTTCTGGGGAAGAGTGGGTGGAGAGAAAGGAAAACATTGGGTAGCATGGGAGGATATATGTTACCCTCAAGAGGAGGGGGGATTGGGCTTTAGATCTTTATTTGATGTGTCTAGATCTTTGTATGCTAAGCTATAGTGGAGGTTCAGGACTACTACAACATTGTGGAGCAATTTCATATGGACAAAGTATTGCAAAAAGCTTCTTCCTGTAATTGCAGATTCAAAGGGTGCATCTCATGCGTGGAAGAAAATGCTAACAGTGAGGGAAGACGTTGAGCTAAACATGTGGTGGCAGTTGAAGGAAGGGTCGATGAATTTTTGGTTTGATAACTGGATCAAACAAGGAGCATTATATTTCCTAGAAGAAAACTATGTGGTGGACGAGGACATGGAGGTTAGACAATGTATACTGAATAAAGAATGGGAATTGCCTTGGTTGAGATCCATTATTAATGAGGATATGGTGCAGTACATTAAGGAAGATACTAATCCTAACATAGTGGAAGGATGTGTGGATACACATAGGTGGATGGAGATTGATAGTGGGGATTTCACTATAAAATCAGTATTCCAATTGATAAGGAGGAAAAAAGGGGTGCAGGAGTGGAGAAAGTTGATATGGGTAAAAGATGTGCCATTCAAAATCAACTTTCTAATGTGGAGGTGCTTAAAGGGCAGAATTGCAACGGATGACAATCTAAAGAGGATTAAAATGCAAATCGCCTCAAGATGTCATTGTTGTGAGAATTTTGAGGAGGAGACAATGCAACACCTTTTTCTAACAGCCCCGATAGCTAAAATGCTATGGGGACAGTTTGTTACTTGTGCAGGTATCCCGATGAAGGAGGAGCTGAAACAAATGATTTGGAGTTGTTGGGAAGCAGAAGCACCGGTAAAATTAAAAAATATTTTGACAGCTATTCTAGCGGTGGTGATGTGGGAACTATGGAAGCGACGGAATGCACGAAGGCATGGGAAAGAAGTCACCCTATATAAGATGAGGATGAATTGTATGGAGTTATTACATAGGATGGTTAGGAGAAAATATCCCTGGATAGAGGTTCCTAAGGAATGGAGTGGTTTAGTGCAAACACTTGGGGAGTACAGGCCTAGATTACACTTTCTAGTGGTGAAGTGGGAAAAACCAATACAAGGGAAATTGAAATGCAACACGGACGGGTTGAGTAAAGGTGTCACGCCCCGAGCTACCCCCGAGACGCGGACACGGGACCTAGGACCACAAGTGATCCCAAGCTAACCCTACTGGCATGATCATGAGCATACTAAAGATAATAAACTGATGCGGAAGCTAAATTATAAATAAATCTGAAAAGATGGGGAATACCCATATACTATAACTGAATATATCAAATCTGAGAGTTTAATACAAAAGAAATATCAAACTCAAAATACTAAGCTGAATCTAACTATGTCTGAAATAAGCCTCTAAACTGACTAGAAATGTTGGGACATGCCCCAACTAGATCTAGCAAAAACTGAAACTAAAAATTAAAAGCGATAAAGATAAACATGTCACTGGTCCTCGAAGAATGAGGACTCACCACTGATGCTGCTGAACTGAAGATCGGAAATCGATCTAAGCGTGATCTGGATGCTGAGAACCTGAACCTACATCACGAGAAGATGTAGCGCACGTATGCGTCAGTACTTGAGAGGTACTGAGCATGCAGGATAGAGTAAAGCTGAAATAACATATAACTGAACAAAGCAACTAAGCAATGATATAATCTGAACATGATATAGATACTGAATACTGAGAACTGAGCTAACTAATGCAATGACCAAATTTATAACATGCTGAGACTGAATACTGACTGTACTGAAATATGGTCAATGCAATAGAGTCTGACTGAACTGTGGGAGCTACTAATAACCGACATAAAACCACATGAGCTAAATGTGGAGTCCGATGTATACGCCCCATCGAGAGGACCCAATATACCGGGCCAAAGGTATAGAGGCATGACTGGCGTGATCACTAAACTGATGTTGCTCACAGAGGGGACTTACACCTACGTGACTCGTAGTTCTGGGACTATATGGGTACGCTGAAACCCTAGTCTAACTCGGTATTATGCTACTCCCATTAGATTAAGTGGTTAACACATTATGACTGAATTTCTGTAAATACTGGATAGCTCGAAACTGAACATGCAAACTGAGAATGCAACAATTAATCTGATAATGATGCATTCATGAACTGAGGCATGTATAACTGAATATATTATGACTGAAATACTGAATAGCTTAAAATACTGACATGTAGATACTCATACTTGAAAACTCCTTTTTAGAAAACAATTCAACATCATATTATACTCTGATCATTGATGACTTGGGAAGTCATACTGCATAAACATTGATGGTATATCTAGATATCATACTATTCATACATTGATGACCTACTCAATTGTCATACTAATCATGTTTTAGAAGCTCTTTCTCAAAACTCATCTTAACTTTCTCAAAAACTCAGTTTAAAACTCGAGTGTTGTCTTAAAGAAAAGCTTCTCAAGATTTATAACTCAAAATAGGGCTTATGCTGAAATATACTGATAATGTGGCATAAAACTGGAGCATATATATCTGAATAACTGAAATATCTGACCTA
The DNA here is from genome assembly GCF_019186545.1 of Solanum stenotomum. Classification (NCBI taxonomy): domain Eukaryota; kingdom Viridiplantae; phylum Streptophyta; class Magnoliopsida; order Solanales; family Solanaceae; genus Solanum; species Solanum stenotomum. The sequence goes on along the minus strand of NC_064286.1, from coordinate 8,848,953 downwards.
ACATGTGTAATTCAAGAACTAATGAAATACATAGCTAGGGTTCCGAAATTCATGCGATAAACTGAACAATAACATGATAATCTGATTTGGAGCATTTAAATAACTCATTCATGATGATCTGTTGAAATTCTAGAAACCCTAGGTCTGTTCATAATCATGGAATCAAGAATCTGACTGAATTCTAGGGACCTAATGGGCGAAAGGAACCCACTAGTGAAATCCCACATACCTGGTGACGAATTCCACGGAGAAATCTTTCGATTTCGGGGCTGGAACTGAAGGAACCTTGCTGCGTTCTTGAACTGGGTTCTTGACCTTTTTCTCCTTTCTTGATTCTAATTTTCTAAGTTTTGATTAATGATTTTGACTAAGGTGAGTTCTAGTTATGTTTCTAGGCTTAATCTGACTAAAACCTCATAATTTAGGGTTTAAACAATGTATCTTAGGGGTTAAACGAAATAGGAAAAGACCAAAAAACCCCTGAATTAACTGCTGTCGGAGTGATCGACGGCCTGGACTGACGGGCCGTCAATCAATCGACGGACCGTCGATTGGGTCCGTAGGTCGAGTCTGCCCGACAGGGCTTCACTAAAATGAGCATAACTTTTTACTCGGAGGTCGAAATTTAGCAAACTCGGTGGCGTTGGAAAGATAATTCAATTATCTATCATACCATAGGTAATGGGACACACAATTCCTTTTGTGCTAAAATTTATGACCATCTGAAGTTGACCCATCAATAATTTTCAGCTAACTGGCTGCTGACCCCATCTACGGTCAGACCTACGGACCGTGGATCGAATGACGGTCCGTGCTGGTCGACCGTAGTTTGTGTCAGAGGCTGGGTAAGAGAAGTCTCGATCCACGGACACAGACCACGGATCGTGGTCTGATCTACGGACCGTGGGTCTGTCCGTGAGTCGAGACTTAGCCAATTTTCTGAGCTGGGTCTGGGAGGGGTTTCAGTGTTGAACCACGGACCACCAGCACGGGCCGTGGTTTGACCTACGGTCCGTGGATGGCAACCGTGGGTTGCACCTGAAACTTCTCAAAATCTGCATTTTTGGTCTGTTTCGAATACAGGGTGTTACGAAAGGAAATTCGGAAAGCAGTGCCTACAGTTTTTGCCTAAGGGATGACAGCGGTAGATTGATACATGCACAGTCCGAACCAATGGGCATCACAACAAATATTCAAAATTAGGGCAATCACAAAAGCAGTGAAATATTGCAGAGCATACACTACAAAAGAAGTTATAATAGAAACAGATTCCCTAGTAGCTATGAAAATGATCAAAACAGAATGGAAAATACCATGGCATTTGGAGGAGGAAATACAAACTATTCAGCGCATAATGCAGGAAAGAAATATTTGTATACGACATGTATTTAGAGAAGCAAATCAGCTAGCAGATGCTCTGGCTAAAGAAGCATATGAACAACAACAGAAAATCAGCATACAGTCAGAAGGATTATTACCAAGAGCATGCAAGGGGATATCAAGGTTAGATAGGATACAGATACCTAGTATAAGGATTAAGACAAGGAAAATATGCACCCAAGAATAGCAAGCAGCACAAATACAGAGCAAAGAGAAGCAAAAATAATTACAACATTGGAAATAAAGGGGCATACAAAGAGGGAGATAGGCTTACACATAGCCTATTATTAAATTACAGATCCCAAATTCAAAATACAGCTAACCAAGTGTTGTTCCTGCCAGATCTGGGATGGAACTCGAAGAATCTAGTCACACAGCAGCTGTTCATCACTGCTAATGGACGAAATTAGCTGGAGGAAACCACAAATACAGAGGGCTAGTCAAGGAACGAGGAAGAAGAGCGCAACAACAGGAAGAACAGGAAGAAGAACACACTTACCAGCAGGTGAACACGAACTCAACCAATCGTACAAGAGAGGGAATGTCAATGAGGCTACACCCAACATCAACGAGGAACAACCACTGGAGGAATATCACGAAATGAAAAGCAAGGGGGAAATGAGAGTACAATGGCAAGGAGATTGGCATCGAAGACTTCGGCAAGTGGAGAAAGACAACAGTTGGGGAAGACAACTACAGAGATATTCTGGATTAGTCATTTAGGAAAGATGTTAGTTTATATTTATACTTAGGTCTAGGAAAAAAGTTGGGCCGGGTAAAGTTGTTTATTGTTTGGGCTAAAGACATTGCTATTATTTTATGTGTTAAGAAATAAAATATTGAATTAAAAAAAAAAAAAAAAGAAGTTTATGTATATATTTCTTAGTTAGTTCTTGAATAAGGGGATAGGAACGTGCATAAATTAGTTTACTTTTTAAAAAATCTTATATTTTTGTGTTTCTTTTGTTTAAATTTTTAAAAGATTTTAAAAATACATAAAAGTAGTAATTATTATTTTTAATAATTGTGTATTATTCAAAAAATAATTATAATAATTTAACTTATAAATTATTATTTTTTTGAAATTGTCTTATTTTTAAAATTATTTTAGAATGTATCAAGAAAATCTTACATTTTTTAATTTCTTTTTATTTTATTTTTTAAAGATTAAAAAATAATATGAAAGATAGTAATTATTGTTTGTAATAACTGTCTAACCGTGTATTATTCAATAAATAGTTCTAATAATTTATCTTATATATATTTTTTGAAATGGTCTTATTTTTAAAGCTGTGAAAATTGCTTACTGAATTTTTCATTATTTTTGTAGTGTTTGCAATTTTTTTTTGTATTTTTAGATTTTAAAATAATTTTAATAATATTCAATTATTGTTCTTAAATTTGTTTTTAAAATTGTTATTTATTATTTAAAATAATTACAGAAAATAAAATAGTAATTTAATATTTAATCCTATTATTTAATAATTTAAAAAAATCTATTTTTCTGGTGATGACATGTGGCATTTTTCCTAATCTTCTAAAATTACAATTTTAAGATAGAACAAAAGTAGAATGTAACTTTTTCGCTTTCATTTAATGGTTTTTGAGATCCTTCAATCAAATACATAAAAATAAATTCTGAAAGGGAGCATTTTTTGTTAATAGAAACTCCATTGGTCATATTACTCAAATAATTAGTGATAAAAACCTTTAAAAACTATAATAATTGCGGATCATTATCATAAATTTTATAAAATTATTAATTTATTTTGATGGCCCATTAGTTCTCCAATAACACAATATAGATTTTATCGCTTATTATAATTATCAAGTCTCTTTTTATCAAGTCTCTTTTTCTTTCAAAGCAAACATCATCATTAACTGATCTATCCCTTGTTTGATATTATGAATTTTTAAAAATATAAAATTTAAATTTCATAGCCATTGAATTGAAATAGTAAGACAACGGATTTCAACAATATCTTGAAGCGCCAGAATTGACATCAAATTATACACATATATAGGCGAAATAAATGGATTAAAAAAATCTAGACTAATAAATAAAATTCATAAAAAGACATAAATCCTATTTATCAATTATATTTAATTCATATAACTAAGAATAAATTTCAAAAATCAATTAAGAATTAAGAAAAATTGATCATAAAATTCTATACATAAATTCATATATACAGACACACAAAGGGAGAAATCTCACTAATTAAATTTTCCAAGAGATGACATTGCTGGGAAAAACACATGCATATAGATATATTAGAGTGAGAAATTGTAAAAATTAAATTTACTGTCGTAAAGGAAACAAATTTAATCGTTTATTTAACTAAGTGAAGTGATAGATCCATTGGTTGCTAATGATTGATTATTGCAAGAGAGTTTTTGAATGAAAGAAAAATCATTTGGTATGAACTGATATACTACCATTAAGGATAATGCTAAACGGTTTATATTCAGTTGTTGCTAATTTGTAGGATGTGGATAATGACTAAGAAAATGTTTCTTATTTATTATTATAATTTTATTGATTCTGTTTTTTTTGTTATAATTTCAGTGCTTTTTCTTTGTCATGCTAACAATTTTATATCTTCTATTTTTAAAAAATAAAGTAAATTACGTGAAGTTGTAGTGATTTCAAACATGAAAACAGTAGTTAGTTTGCATTTTATTAGGAACAAATATATTTAATTTTTATTATTATTTAAAAAGAGACCACTTCAAAAGTTTTTAACGTACATGAATCCTACAAACTGTTTTAATTTTTTTTTAAATTGTTATTTTTTTATTTAATAAATCTATAAATTAAATTGTTGTATTTATTATTTAATATATCTAGAAATTATGTGGTGCTGACATATGACACTATTTCCTCTCCTATTATATATAGATAGATTATCGTAGTCTCAATTCTAGAAATTGAATGGATTTTTAACTAAAACAACTTATATGTAAAAGAAAGAGGGGGAAAAAGATTAGTTCTCCAAAATTCTTTGAGTTCAAACACATACACATGTATTAGCAAAATTAATGTATGTATTAGCTCTATGTATTAGTAGTATCTTGTTTTGTACACTTTTTCATGCTAGGTGTAGTTAATGTTTGCATTAGTTATACAATCTATTGTGTATTGAGAAGTGTATCACTAATACCATGAATTTCTAGGTATTAGTAATGCAAATGGATTTAATGCATGTATTAGCCTTTTAAAGACACAATTACCCTTCAAAACCTCTTTTACATCTTTTTCACTATAATTGTGAAGGATATTTTTGTACAATACATGCTGTTTTAATACACTAAACCGAACAACGCATAAGAAATAATTTATGTATAACTAATGCAAGCATAACTAATACAAACATTACTAATACAAACATTGTTAATACACTATATTTAACATTATTTTTATACACTCTACCAAACGACCCTTGATTGTTTAACAAGGTCCCATTGAGCATGAGCATGAGCATGACCATTAGTTACCTCACGATTTCAATCCAAGGACATTCATGAGTCATGGTATATTTTCAAAAATCACTACCGTAATAGGCGTAGAGATGATCTATGTTTATTTATTTCATAAGTGGGGACATAATTCCACATATTAAAATGGTACATACGTTTAATAATGTCATTATTTTCTTTTAGTTTTTTAATAAAGACATTATATTTGAAAGATGATATAGTAAAATTATTATTTTATTTATAATTTCTTATAAAGTAAGCAAAGTCAATAATAAACAAATATTATTAAATAAAGCGAGTAGAAATTAATATTCTTTTACCTCAAAAGTTCTCCATAATAAATATTTAAAATAATTTTTTACGTAAACAATTCTAATAGCAAAATGTGCTTAGTATGATGAACTTTAATCAAATACAATCTACTTATAAAAAAAATATTTTTTTTACAAAGAACAGATCACACCCAAATAACTTTTCTTCAAAAAAAATAAAAAATATTTTGATAAAATTCTGAAAATAATACTAATTGACATGTTAAACAAGTGTTGTAATAATAGGTAGAAATTGAAACAAGATTGGATCAATGACCAAATTGAACCATGAACATCTTCGTCTATCTGCTGCCCAACAAAGGATCAACTTGCTCTCAGTTTCAACTTCTCTGTGTTTCCCCTCTCCCAATTCATCTTGAGGGGAGAATAAATAAGGAGTAACAGCTGTGTATGTATCAATGGCTTCAACTAATGAAGATTTACCTCAAGGAACAGTAAAGAATGTGTTGGACCAAGAGACCCTAAAGTGGGTATTTGTTGGTGGAAAAGGTGGTGTTGGAAAAACAACGTGCAGTTCTACATTGGGTATCCTTCTTTCTCAGGTCAGATCTTCAGTTCTTATCATATCTACTGACCCTGCTCATAATCTCAGTGACGCCTTTCAACAACGCTTTACAAAGGCACCTACACTTGTCAATGGATTCAACAATTTGTATGCCATGGTACTTTCTCTTATTTCTTTAAATGAATTGTCTATCTGAAAGGTAGAGGTTGGGTGAAGAAGTATTGGGGAAAAAGTAATTAGATAGGATATGAAATACCTGCTGTTTATATGACCTAAATAGGAGGAAGTGGAGAAAGTTAGTAGATAGTCGAGCTCCGGTCCTTTGCTTCGGTTACTATATTATTTGTATCGGAAATAATTTCTCTATCTCTAGACCCCACCCCACTTGTGGGAGTACACTACACTGAGTATGTTGTTGTTGTTGAATTGTGACTCTCTGACTTTTACTTGAACTTTTATGTCTATATGTTTGTGTATAATAGTGAGTCAAAGAGTAAGTATACCTGTGAGGTTTAGTGAACTCCTTGATTTAAAGAACCACTAATTTGTCCTGAAAAACAAGTTGTGGATTATTGGAATGGAAAGGGCAGAATGGTGTTTAATGGTTATTGAGAATTCATTCTTTTGAATCAACTAGTTTGGGGACGAGACCTAGTTGTTGCAGGTCTTAATGTACTGTATCAAAAAGGCTGTTTCTACTCTATGATTGTCAATTCTTTTAGCTTTCTGAATTTAAAAGGTCAATCTTGTTCAGATATGCTGTTATGGGTCAGGATTTTATGACTGAAATTATGTTCTTTAGGAAGTTGATCCAACTGTGGAGAATGATGAGACACTTGGATCAGAGGGAGTGGATGATTTTCTGTCTGATTTGGCAAATGCAATTCCTGGAATTGATGAAGCTATGAGTTTCGCCGAGATGCTCAAGTAAGTGATGTTTCTCCATGACAGCTAAATCCCATATATGGCTGCTGCTCCCAAAAGAATAAGATGGTTTATGAACTTCCAATATCAAGTGTTAAAGATCTGTACTTGCATCAAGGTTTTTTGATTTATGAGTAACAAGGATTAGCATTGGATTGTATAAGGATAAATGAGACGGGATTTGTCTTTTGTATGATATGGGATGACAAAGGTTTCTTTGGATGTTTTCTTGTTTGTGAAAAGGTAAGTAAGCATAATATTATAGCACAAAGCAGCCTGGCACTAAGAAAATGCAAAGGTAGTACACTGTCTAGTAATCCCTCATAGCAAACCAAAAATAAAAAGACAGGATTCCACTCTACAAAAACCTATTCCTGTAAAGTATCCATAAAATCTAGCATTCATTGTTCATACTTTACATCCTGAGGATTACACCAAAAAACCCAAATCACAAACATTTGTATTTGAGATTTTGTACGGTATGTGTTTTCCCTTCAAAAAATCTTTCCTTCCATACAACCCTGCAGATAGAAGCAGGTACTGTGTTCCAAATGTTATTCAATGGCTTACTGATTTCTTTGAGTCCCCAACAATGTTATACTGTCTCTTTAACTAAGTATGGCATAACAAAATGTACTCCAATGAGTTCTTTGGATGCGTTTGTTCACTATAAACAGTGAATGTAAAAGTTGGCTAATTTTCAATATTTAATCCAGTTATTGCATTAGATTTTAGGTTAGGCAAGCACAACTTGAATGATTCCTTGGCCTTTTGTATCTGGGAGATATTATATGACAAGTACATCAAGTAACTTGAAGAGGATGACCGCCGTTATTAGAATTGGTAGTTGCACTTGTTCATATGTTGTTATGATTTTGAAAGTTCGGGTTCTATTTTCTTGGTGGTTATTGCAGCATCTACTGACTTTAGGATTTCAGGAATTCAGGAATTTGGCTACATTATGTATCATTAACTAAACTCAATTATGTAGTGCTTAGCTTTTTAACTCTAAATTATAAGGGGTGAACGAGAATATAAACTATTCTTGCATAATTGTTCTCCTTGCTTATCTAGATTGCAGTAGAAATAGATGGTGGCGGTAAAAAGATGCCCGTATCAGCCACAACTTTACACTGCATACTACATAAACACATCTCGTAACTCTGAAGCAAAATCAATGCAATACTAGGTGGTTTGCATCTTCTTTATATAGTTTGCATAAGCAACACCAGCTAAAACTCATACATCCTCTCCTTAGATTATGCAGTTAGAACCATTTCCTCTTATTGTAACATAGAAAGACAGATACTCACAATTTGGCTAAACAAAAGAAATCTCTAACCCTGTGTGTGTTGTACAGATCCGTGTATACTTCTGGATGAAGTAAGGATTTTCATATAGACATTATGTGACATCTGGAGATTCTCTTTACGAGCTTTGAGAGGGAAACAATAGATTTTTTGTTCAGAATTGAGAAAAAGGCAGAGTGAGGAAAGTAAGCAATTTTAAAAGGAAAATTGATTCCCTATCAGAAAGGTAAGAAAGATTTGGAGCTAGTCCCTTGTTTCCAACTGTGAACTATGGTAGAAAACTAGGAAATGAAAGAAGGGGGAAGGAAAGGAAAGATGCATGGTAATCTTGTACCAGCATGATTTTAAAAATTATTATGTGGAATGCTAGAGGTCTAAATGACCCCCAAATGAGGGATTGTTGAAGGAGCACTAAAAAAATGGCCATCTATGGTTAGTTGCAGGTAACTAGTCTAGAAAGGACGAAAGTATTTCAGGTGACTTGTAGTGTATGCAAAAGTAGGCAGTTGGATAGGCCTCTCTGGGTTCTAGAGTGGCCATAGATGGTTTATTGATATTTTGATGGGATAAAGAGGTGATTTCCGTTCTTGAGGAGGTACTGACGTAACAAGCTTTATTTTGTTACTTTAGAGTGATTAGAGAGGATTCTGAATGGGCTTTATGCCTTTATCCACATATACAGGGAATGTTGAATAGCAAACAAGTTCTATAGGGGAAAAGAATATGAAGTATGCAACAATGGCAGTTTAATGCGTGATTGCAGGGTATTCCAATGCTAGCAGATTTGTCAAAGAAAGGAGTAGTTGACAAATTGTGGGAGATGTAACCAACGACTTTTTCGGGTTCATGCACAATTGTAAATGGCACTCGTAGGTGCAATCTCTACTTGGATTAATAGAAGAACAACATTACACATCGATATTATATCTAGCCATTGGCTAGAGAATTTTTTTGATTTCATCCAGTTGGCATTATCAAAAGTAACCCTGTAACACACACTGTCCTCTTTCACTAAGTAGTGGCAGAACGAATGAGGGTTATCACCCTTTGTGTGAAAGTATTTGACTTAAAAAATGGTTTAAGGAATTGATGACTGGTGAGACGACTATTCTATCAATGGGGACCGAGCTTTAAATTGTCCGTTAAGCTAACACTGTTGAGGAAGGATCCGAGATTTGAAATTGGTAGGTGGGTGACGGGGTGGATGCTAAAATTGCTAATCCTTTGCATGAATTGAGTTCTTTGAAAGGAAAGTCTAACTTAGATAATTATTCTGAAAAGGAGGAACTTGTGGGCGAAGAAATAAAAGAGAAGTTCAGACGAATGCTCATTGCCTCGGAAAAGAAATCTCACATTAAATGTCAGAAAGAGGGAGATAATAACACCAATTTCCACCAAATGACCAATTACCACATAAAGCATAATTTAACTGGAAAATAAATTAATGAACAAGCTTTGGAACATGAAAATAAAGTCATGAAGATATAACATAAATACAAGTGAGCTTTATATAAGGAAAATGAGTATTGGATACTACCATTAGATGGTATTGTCTTTCAAAATAGTAATTTGATTGAGGGAATGCTGCAATGACTATTCGAGTTTGAGGAAGTAGAACAAGTTTTAAACTGTGCACCAACTGCCCGTTGTCTTTTCTCAGTTATATTAAATATTTTTATTGATAAATGAAAAAAATGAGCTGACAGATACAGAAGCTTGCTTAAGGCAGGGTTCTAATAGTTAATAGTTGATGAAAGATAAAATTGGTAGAAGATAATGTGTTAATTTCTTTATCTGAAGTAATTCTATTCACAAACTACCAGCACCAAGAAAGTTACTTTATCTTTACAAAAAACATAGGACTTTAGCTCATTTGACTACGCAGAGAGTCAGTGAAGTCAATGAAACTTTCAAAACCATGTACGTTTTTCATATATGTCAAAAAGAAAAAGATCATAAGCACCTATGTCTCTAGCTATAAAGTGCCTCTATCTTCATATTATCTATAGTTCCTCTCCTCCAAACTGTCCATATTATGCTCATTATAGTTGTAATAATCTAGAGGGTTTTGAGATGTCTTAGTAAGTTCTGCCATTGCCAACTGATTATACCTTACTTCAATGCACTTGACATGACCCACTGAACACCACCTATATATAATACAAGAACAATTTGTTTGGGGCTTCGAAACAGATATGCCACATGTACTAGCTAACCTAAGCAAGCCACTTAGGGGAGCAATAGATTTTGAGAACATATTCCAGAGCTGCTGTCTGTCATCCTTACCTGTAGGCTGTATCTATTAGCAGGTTGTAACAGATTAAACAGTAAAGTTGCGTTCTTTATCTAACCAGGGAATCAGGTTCAGAATATAGCTCCTTTAGCCTTCTAAACTATGTCCAATCAGTGTTATCAAAAGCAAAAAGTGCAAAAAAGCTCTAAGGTCTGTTGGGGCTTTAAGCACAAAGCACCAATAAGGGCTTAATAAAAAAAAAAAGTGCAAAGGGAGAAAAAAATACAAATATATATATATATATGTTTAGTCCAAGACTAATAATTATAAGCATGAATGACAAATATATGAACAAAGAAATTGAAAAAAGTTTACGATAAAGTGAAATATTAATTACTTAGTGTCGCCTCTTCAGAAGAGGCTCATTGGCAAGGAAAAGTATGCTTTAGAACCTTGATAGTGACACTGATGCACACATTAAGCGAACCGAGGCGTTCAACATATTTTGACCCTTGTAACAAAACTGAAACGCGGCTTTGACAACCCTATGTCCAATCACTTTACTTTTATGGCTTCCTTTTTGACTCCCTTTAAATTATGTGCAAAAACTGTCTTATCATTCACAGAATTTCCCGAAAATTTGTGTTAATTGATAAACTTCTAGAACATGGAGATTTCTTCTAACTATGATCCATCCATTTCACCTCTGCACTTTGCAATTGTAGTTTCCTTAACATATAAATCTGGAAATATTTTCTTCAAAGGGGTATTCTCTATCCACCATACTGCCATTATCTAGTTTTCTTGTTCCAGCTGCTTCAGTTTCACCATATTCTGAGCTCCGCCGAGAGCTGTCAATAGAGAGTAATCTAATGTGATCCTATGACTGGATTAGTGCATCAGTAATCTGCAATACAAAAATTCAGCTTGATAACCAACTTGCACCTTCTTGATCATTGTTGAACCTCCAGTACTTGAATGATAAACTCTTGTGTTGCAACCTCAAGTTCTTGATACTTAGTCCTCCTTTTTCTTTCGATGCTGGTATTTCTGACAATTATAACCAAGTCCATGTTTCTTTTTTCTGCATTCCCTTCCCATAAGAAGTCTCATCAGTCTGTCTAGATTGTACTTGCTGGGTGGGGAAAAATGACGTGAAATATTGAAGTTGGTATGTCAATAATATTCATGATTTAATTCCTTATAAATTTTTTCATGAGTGAAATGGAAATTGTTTGTAAAATTGGACATGTTGTTAGAAGTCATGATATGACAAACAACGTCAAGAAGAAACAGTGAGTGAGTACATGACCAGATTCACAAGAGAAAATGATCACCATCTCTAACAGCTGCGGCGAAAAGGATATTGAATCTTTCTGATGAGGGTGCAATAACCTATACTTGTATTGTGAATTTACCATGAAATAGTAAAGTAGGACTTGTGAGTAACTGATAAAACGATGCAACTTGTGGATAATGCTTCTGTTGCAACTCCCTTGGTATGAGTTATGCAACCCTAAGCATTTCCTACCTAAGGGATCTGAAACTGATTCTGAAAAGGCTATATTTTTGTCGATATTAATCTTTTTATTGGGGATTCTAGTATATTTTCTATCTGCTCTTGATCGTGAACAATTCTCTTCCACGTCCATCATGTTAAGATACCCTTGCCATCGTTTACATCACTGGTCATCCGTCATTATATCCCGACAGTTTCACTCTCTTTATTATTTCTTTCATTTCCCAATATATTTTTCTTTCCTGTTTTAATCCAACTTCATGCCCATATTTCAGCATCCGGACTTGCCAGTCCACTAGACTCCCAAAATTAAAGTCGTTTGCTAGTCTCTTTTGATCTGACATCAAATGCTTCCCTTTCTTTTTCCAGATAAGACCGTATGTATTTATGATTCCCAGAAGAAATTCAAAATATGAGAGAGGAGAAAGTATAAATAGCATATTTTACCCAGGTTACTGAAGTGGATGCTTCAAATTTCTTGGTTACTGTGTCTTTTATCTTTGTTTCTTAATGGTATTTGGAATGGTTTAATGAGATGGAATTAGTGTTCAGAGTCTGAGATGGAAAGTCTTGGGTATCAAACTGTGTTTCTTTTACTTATCAGGTGGATAAACATATTAAGATTCTAGGATATTAAGGTCTTGGGGGGTAATTTATATTTAAAGAGCTTTGGAGTTGCACTAGGTCCGTACTAGGATTCCAAATTATGTATGTATTTTTCAGTGGTTCCAAAACATTTATCACTATAGATACTCTTAGCATGCCCGATTCCTAGTATTCATTTACTTATGGTACATTCATAGTGCTCAGATGTTACTAGTTTGTAGATTTTCTAGAGGCCATGAAATGTGCTGGGCTTTTGCTTAGATATATGGTGTGTTGTCTTTATCAGTTAAGACTAAATTTCATTTGTATTTGTTTTTTTCTAGATTGGTGCAAACAATGGACTACTCTGTCATAGTGTTTGATACTGCCCCTACTGGACATACTCTACGGTTATTACAATTCCCATCAACGCTAGAGAAGGGGCTAGCCAAAGTGATGAGTTTGAGGAATAAATTTGGCGGTGTTATAAGTCAGGTAAATCCCTCCACCCTGCCTGAAAAAACTTCTTTTTCTACTTTCCCCTCTTTGATCTTCTAATATGATGATTTGAGGGCAGGGGTGGGGAGGTTGCTAATTTTACAATGGAAGGATCATATGGAATGTTTCTGCAAGCTTGAATTTAATAAAAGATTACGTGTCTATCGCAGATGAGTCGTATCTTTGGTGTGGACACTGAATTTGGTGAAGATGCTATCCTAGGGAAACTTGAAGGCATGAAAGATATAATTGAACAAGTGAACAGACAGTTCAAGGATCCAGTAAGATTTTTACCTTGAAATGATCATCCTTATAATTGAAAAGTTGCATTTATGTTGTTATTGCTGGACCATAGTGTGATAAATTAGTAAAGTTCAGAGAATCTTCTCTTTTGGACCTGGGAAAACTGTTAATAAGTTTGAATAAGAAGCATCAACAAAATCAGGAAGCTGTGGTGGAATATCTCTTTTAACAGGAGCTGAACTACTCATATGTCTTGTGTTTAGTGGAAGTAGTAACACATAATATCTACTTGTCTATTATGTCAAAAAAAAAAATAGTATCTCCTTGTCCATGAAACATTAGCAGTTAGCACTAGAATTCTGTACGACTGAGCGTTCATACCCTTTCTTCTGCATTTATTGTACTCCTGCTTGTACACTCCAACCCACCCCAACCCAACCCCAACATCCCCCCACCCCACCCCCATCCCAAAAAAACCCTCCCAATGTAGCTTTCTTTTCAGTCTGTTGTTTTGGTGAATGGGGCTGGCAGTAGTACGAGAGGTCCTATTTGGCTTGAACAAGAACAAAGAACTTTACAGCTTCCAATTACTACCAGAAATGTTCACTGAATTTTGGAATAAATTGACAGCCCGCATTTCTTCTTAGCTGATTTTCTTTTTACAAGAGATGCTCTCTTGGGAAATGGGCCACAATTCCAAACTCTCTCCCTTTCACTTTGCTCCAGCGAGCTTCTTTTCTGATGATTCTTTATATCAGTTTGGTTACGGAAGAGAAAATCTTTTTTATTTCTGGTGATAGTCCTTTGAGATATTTGATTTTAGTGATGACTATGATGGGAGAAAATCTTCTTTGTTTCTGGTGATAAGTCCTTCGAGGATAGTTGGTTTCTTCTGATAGAGCGCATTAGGAGATTAACAACTAAAAATTAAAATAGATGAAGAGAACTTGCATAAGCAAGCTTCGGTGTGGGACTGGGGATCATTTTAGGAGATGGGGAAGGGAAATTCGAGTATGCATATACAGAGTTTCAAAGAAATTTAACAACTTTTGTCGTTATGTGAGAACAAGATCTTGGTTGGGGGAGAGGAAATCTGCAACTATTATCCCAAAGAGCATTTACAACAGGAATGGGGAGACAGTTGATAAAATTATTTGCTTCTTAGGTAAATCTTCTAATCAGAGATACAACTCTCCAACCTTGGCACAAAGTCATATGCCGATGGGAAAAGAATCCATCAATGGCCAGACAGGTTAAGACATACAGTTAACGTAATTCCTAACAGAATACTGATCACACCCCGAGGCAGAAAATGACAGTTCTCAGTTCCTTTCTAAGTGTCTGATAGGTTGCTTCAATAGTTCTTTCAGCATCAGCCCTAATCTGAAGGTGATCAGAAAAATGAATGGGATGTCAATTCTTTTTTCTTCAAGTTCATGAATATGTGGTTACAAGTAGGGGATTTCTTGATGAAGTTAAGGAATGGCAGAGCTACTTGATTCGAGGGAGTTCAATTCATGCTCATGCAGAAATTAATGGATCTCAAAAAGGACGCCACTACATGGAAGTGAGAAGTTTTGGTAAAGTAGAGTCAAGAAGGAGCAAATCACTAAATGAGCTCCTACCATTGGACCAGACCACTGAGAATAGACCTCAAAACACAAGCAGAAAAAAATATGATGGTTTAACCTGAAACAGAGTATGGTTTACTCACTCAATGGACAACTGAGGAGGTTGTGGGCACCTTTGGGTGTAGTGTCTGGAAAACCATAAGAAGATTATGGTCCCATTTCAACAATAACATCTCCATCACGGTTGGAATGGCTTGAAAACTGATTTCTGGGATGAGGTATGGATTGGAGAAGATGGTCTCAGAAACTCCTTCCCACACCTATATACTTTTTAGTCTGCAGAGGAATGCCAGGGTATCCCCAGTTTGGAGTCAACAGGGATCCCGACCTATTATTTAGAAGAGCACTGAATGATGGGAAATTGAGGAAGTTGCCAACCTACTGGAAGTACTAAACTCATACCCAGCTTTGTCCATGAGGCCTGACAAACCTAGATGTAAACTACACAACAAGGGTGTGTTTACAGTCAAGTCATGCTATTGGAAGCTCAACACAATACAGACAGTGCTAGACATATGGCCTTGGAAGCTAGTTTAGAAGACCACTTGCCCTCCTAAGGTATGCATAAAGGCGTGCCTGACTCATGAGGCTTTACAGAAAAGGGCTGGCAGATTTGCTCAAGATGTGTCATGTGTGAGCAGGAAGCAGAAGTCAATGATCATCTATTCCTCCACTGTAAGACAGCTCTGAGCCTTTGGAACATGTTTTTGTGTATGCTAACTGGGTGATGCCTAAGATAACAATGGAACTTTAAGCAGTTGGAAAGGTATTGGGAACAGAGGAAGAAAGGAGCACTGGTGGAGAACTATCCCAGCATGAATATGGTGGACGTCACTCATGGACCCTTTGGAAAGAAAGGAATTCAAGATGCTTTGATGGACAAAAGATTAATTTACAGAAGATTAGAATTAATTGTGTAAGGCTTTTGTTTTATTTTGGTGTAAACAGAATCTGGTAGGGGAGATAGTAGAGTTAGTTGATTTTATAGGAAACTTGTAAAGAATACCCATCCACCACTTTGGGGGATGTAACTTTCCACTTCATCATTTTTTGGATGCTGATTTGCTTGGTGTGAATATAAAGTTACCCCTTTCTCAAAAGAAGTGGCCAGAAAACGATGCAAGTGCGTGGATCTGTTGCACTCGCCAGAGAATTGCTTCTGCGGCGCGTGAGGGTGCATTTGAAAATTGCTTAGGGGGTGTTGGTTTTTGAAAAACACCGACAGAAATGTTATTTATTCGGACAACCACTTAGTTTACGGAAAACTGCACAGTGATGGCTGATTTCGCTGGAATGTCGTATAGCAATACTTTTCTCACAATTGCTCTGATACGAGAAATATAGGAGAAAAATACTATTGAATTGCATATCTCCATTATCACACTTAAGCCTATTATTGACACCACATTACAATCCTTGTATGGATTTTAAATACCATTCTTGTTCCTATTCCTATTTTAACACCATCAATGAAACCACATACTTCATCAAAAAAAGAAAAAACCTTTACAGCTTTTGCATGAATGTTACCAAGTAATGGGATTAAGGAGAAGTCATGCATTTCTTCCATCTGCTGCTGCTGGTCATGCTGTTAAGAAGAATTCTTCGCGATTCTGGAAAATCATCAGTAGAATTTAGAAGTACTCATCACAGATACAGAAGTTGCATACTTGCAGGAAACTGAGCTATGTAACGGATATGCTGTCTAGTTCAATTCTTTTCCTCCTTGCAAAAACTTGCATTTTCACAGGAAATGAGTTTGAACAATGCATTAGTGGTTTTAGCAACTATTTATCTGAGTAGTTTCTTTTTGGTAAAAAAACTAAACTACACAATGCGTTCTACCTGTTTGGTTTGAGTGTGGAGGTGGAGGAGTCTGTTGATGTTGCCTGTTGATCCATTTATTTGTTTTTTTCATCTTATTTAGATTTCTGGGTACCTACTACTAGCTCTGGCCAAGGCAGGGGGAAAGTTCCTTACAGATAGTCTTTACTGAAATGGCTGAATACATTTCCTCCTCTCTTTGTTTTCTTGAACCTTTTAATGTACTTCTCAAGTTCTTCTGATCTTTAATGTCACTTTTTTTTAACAGGACTTGACGACATTCGTTTGTGTTTGCATTCCGGAATTCCTCTCTCTATATGAGACTGAAAGGCTTGTTCAGGAACTCACTAAATTCGAGATTGATACACATAACATTATAATTAACCAAGTGCTTTTCGATGAAGAAGGTACAAGTCTCATATGTTCCCTTTACATAGTATTAATTCCTTATAGTTTCTTTTCAATTGTGTTTGGTCTTGTCTGTATCACCTTTTCCTCTTAAGCTTGTTTTCTGTGAGAGAAAACTAACTCTTGGAACCTGCGTCTGTTTTTAGTTGTTGAATCCAAGCTGCTGAAGGCTAGGATGCGGATGCAACAAAAGTACTTGGACCAATTCTACATGCTATATGACGACTTCAATATTACCAAGCTGCCTTTGCTGCCACAAGAGGTTTGAGGATGCTTTTGCATATATTCTGGATATTTCCCTCCACCCAAACCCCCGACATAAAATGACTTCTTTATTCACGGGAAGAACATGATCATAAATTTTCTAATTTTTTCAAGAACCAAAGTTTTGCTAGTCTGATAAGTGATGTGCTACTCTCTGATAGGTTTGTGGTGTTGAAGCGCTGAAAGTGTTTTCACATAACTTTCTGACACCGTATCGACCTTCACTTCTTCGAGGTTCAGTGGAAGAGCTGGAAATGAGAATAGCCACACTGAAAGAACAGTTGAAAGATGCCGAAGAAGAACTGGAAAAACTTAGAGCAGGCCAACAAGAAAGTATAATGTAGAAAGACTTGGCGGACGGAGGGCATTATGTTGCCTTCACTTTTTCTTTATCCTTTTTTAGGAAACAGTGACATCTGAAAAAAAATATGTTTTTCTTTTTTGTAGAACCTTTTTCATTCTTTTAGTTCATTTGTACCTTCAAGAAGACAATAAATGAGGTTTATAATAGTATTCATGAAGTAAACTTGAACACACCATTATAGTGTATTTTCAAGTGGACTTTGATAAATGTTAGCGATTGTCAGTGAGTCTTGACGTGGTGCATTTAACAGGTTTAAGTTTCATTGGAAGTGTGGACTAATGAAAGAGTTAACGCCTTAGTTGTTTGCACTTGACGAATTTTTTTAATTTTAGTTATTTAGATCTCAAAAGTATTAAGTCAATGTATTTTTTAGGTTTGGATCTTAATCATGTCAATCATAATTATGAAGTGCGTTTATTTTTTAGTATAAATTTTAGGAATCCCATAGTTTTAATATGAAATTACTATTGGGATCATAGTGTAACTGAGACTCAAGACCTACTTAACTACTTTTTAACTGATTGGCACCATTAAATAAGCAGAAGGTACTACTCCTAAAGTTTCAACATTTCATTCTGATTCCTCATTGCCTTTGTTCTGCATCAATATCATAGGTAGATGATAATGATTTTCTTCTTTATGAAATAGAAAAGAGAAGAAAATTTACCTTGTATGATCAAGAAGAAAAAACAATAGAAAAGGTTTGAAGATTTTGAATTTGAAGAGGAAGCAAAAAATTTGAAACAAATGTCTCTTTCGTCTGTTCGTTTGCCTCGTTCTCCTCATAAACTCTTGAAAAACTAATGAGAGTAAAAAAATTAGCCTTTAAGTTTTTATCATAATTTTAAAATGCTATTTTAAGTCGTTGAGTTTTTTAAATTAGTATTTTAATCCTTTTTATTAATGTTTAAAAACAAAAAATGAGAGAAAAAACGGTCACTTGTCCATACCCCCGTTTTTTAAATCGGAAACTAACTTGTATCTTTTTCTCGTTTTTCCTTTTTTGCCGCTCATCTCTTTGAAAGTTAGATCGTCTGCCCTAATACCTCCGCGCCATATCCGCGTCTCACTGCTCGAGAACTCGAGTTCTCAGGTATGTATGGTTGCGGTTTTAATGTTGGTTCTCTATTCTCTTTAGTATCTTGCTGTTTTTTTGGGTTCTGTTCTTATCTGTTATTTATTGATTGTTGGCGCCATTACTCTGGTCGGGAAATCTCTGTGACTATGGATTTTCCTTGTATCTTGTTTAACTAATTCCTATAACAGTAACTTAGTTCTTTATCGTAATTCTGGATCTGCTAGGATTTAGGAATTCAATTTTTTTTTTTTTTTGGAAACAAAACTTTGTTTGCCTTATCTTGTTTGATTCGTTTTCCCTAATTAAGAGAAAGATTTATGTTATTAATGATTCCCTCCTCTTTTACTGATCAGCTTCTTTACCACATAAGCAACATTGTCCTCTTCATTTGAGTATTGGGAGTTCTAGATTTTTGATAGTGCTGCTCGAATTGTTGATCCTGGTCTGCTTCTTGATCTGCTCCCAACCGGTTAGTGTCTTATCGGCGTAATTCAAATTTCTACGTGGTAGTTCTATGTACTTTTCAATTTTGCATTAGTTAGGTAGTTGAAAATCTCGAATGCCATGCATTCTATGGAAAACACACATGTACGTTGTTTCTCTAAACTTTATATGTGTTGAATGCTTTAGCTCCTTAATCGCAAGGTCGCCTATTATTCTCTAGTTTTTCTCTAAACTTCATATGTGTTGAATGCTCTAACTCCTTAATCTTATGGCGAGAGGCGAGGCAAGGCAAGGCAAGGTCGTCTATTATTCTCTAGTTTTTTTTTTTTTTGATTTGCACCGGGTGTCCGAGTCTCTTTGAGCCCCGACTAATCCCGGGGGTGCACAGGCCCTCGGCAAGGAGTTTCCCGCAAGTGCACCACGGTTAATTCAGGTTTTACCCAGTCCCATGGCCCTCAGAAATTGTTTGCACCCAGTGGGTTTCGAACTTGAGACCTTGAAAGGGAGCAAACCCCAAGGCTCAAGTCAATTGCCAGCAGGCCAACCCCTGAGGGTTTATTATTCTCTAGTTTTTCTCTTTTCTGTTTCCAATTATAGTCTTCTTCTCCTCCTATTTTCTTAACTTGAGTTAGAGTTTTGAAACCCTCAATCTGAAAACCACGACCTACCCTTGTAGGATTTCACCACCAACTTCACTAAAACGAGCAAGGTTTCAAATTATAATCTCTTCTAATCTAAGAACTAAATTCTTGATCCTTTCCCCTTGTAGTACCTCTTATCACAAGACAACCAAGTAATAACTCTATCACCCACTACACCAAGTCACCAACTAACTCTAGCTAATATAGAGACTTTACAACTAAGCAATAAATCTATTGCCCACTACATGAACTAACGCTAGCCAATATAGACTTTAACAATACGCCACAACTAACTCTAGGATCTAGCCACTCACTCAAATCTAAAAGATAGGACAAGAAATGATACCTACATAAGCTTCTCAAAAGAGGAGTAGATTTACAATGTCAGCTCAAGATACAAGTCCTAACTACAAGGAACTGAAAGACAACATCGGTTGATAAGAGTAGGTTGCTTCATGCTTGTTGTAGAGGTTTTCCCTTTTATGAAAGCCGAGACAACTTATACCTTTGAGATAATTGCAAAATTATAGTTTAAAAAAGAATTGCAAAATTTTTAAATTGCAAAAACTAGGTTTTGCTTCTAGGTCAATTCTCCTATATATGAGAGAAGCCAAAACCTTAACGCTTGCCATTGGTTGAGGAAAGAAAGGACACTACATTCTTGCTGCCACACTGCCTTGCCACATTGTATAGAGATGGTACGCTTTATAGTTGTGCTGTTTGACTTTGCGAAAGAGCATGAGAGGTACCACTTCCCTTTATCGGGTTTGCCAATCATCAAAATCAGTGCAAAAGACGACTCAACAACCTAGAAGTTAAGATGATATCAGTTGTAAAAACATGTTCTTCAATTGTTGAAGCTTTGTCTTGTTGGATCGCCCTTGATGGCTTTGCAGAAAATTATGAATATTTTGATTAAACTGAAGTTTTCACCTTTTGGTATATTAATTATGTAGAGAGGATGAGAGAGTGAAACCTGTGATCATTTGAAATGAGAGGCACCCCAACAGTTTTTTGTAGTGATGCATTTTTGCAACAATGACAACAACTTTCCAATTTTGGAAAATTATGAGAGTTAACTCGTATAGATTGTTTGGGTGCGTACCTAGTCCCTCATTAGATCCCCTACGAAATAAGATTCCCTTGCGAGAGTTCCCATTGAATGAGTATTCTCCCTTGAATATGCATTTCAATCATATAGCAGATCAGCCTGGTGCGTATCTGGTCCCTTTTCTGATTCCTTGGCGCGTTTGTCAAATCATCAAAACAAAGCATAGTACTGCAGTAACTGTGTATATCAATTTCTCCCTTTATGATAATGAAAAAACACACGAAGCAAGTTCCTCCTGGAACCAGATTCTCATACAATTGACTTTGAGAAATAGATTAGGTTCTTTAGGTAGCATAGTTTTTTTTTTTTTTGATGACAAGGGAAAACCGCAGCCGCTACCCTTTGGGTGCGCACAAGGTAAAACCCCCGCTCCTATGCAATAGCTCGCAAACCACATAGGAGAGGTAACCCGCACTAGGCAAGCCTGATGCGACGAGCTCGACCCAGAAGGCAAACCCCTTGCTTTCGCTGGCAAGGGGAACTTGAGACCTCCAACATGGAAGTCCCAAGCTCAAACCACTGGGCCACCCCGAAGGGTAGGTAGCATAGTAGGTCTCAATAGGTTTGTCAAATCATCAAAACAAGGCATAATACTATAATGTCTATGCTTTATCACAACGTATAACCTATTAGGTGGCAGCTTTAAGTAATTAATCAACTACATGTTCAGTTAGGTCCCATGTTTGTTGGCATGTGTGTTAGGTGCATGTGAGATCTTGTGTCATGTGTTTCTTTATTGTTAATAGGGCCTGAGCATTCAGTTTGAGGTTGTTTGAAGAGTTGTTTGGGACATTTGTCCAGAAGTTGAACTCTCCGAAGTAACTTATCATTTATTTCATTTCTCACTATTCATTTGGTCTGTAACTAAATGAGCGATGCCCGTGTTGGGCACGAGTCCAACATTTTGGGTATGTTGGTTTCTATTGTATAGCACAAGCCCTATATTTAATTGTAAGTACGAGAGTAAAATTGTGTTGGAATGCTGATTTAGAAGTTGCAGAAACTCATCCATTGGATAGTGATAGGATATTGTTTAAACTGCTACTCCCTCTTTAACTAACCCATGCGTAACAAAGTTACATCACTTCAAAGCTTAATATATAAAGGATTATAGTGGTCTACACCTCAAATGTGATAGATTGTTATGTTCTGATTCAATTTCAAGATAAATGTGCTCTTGAATATGTAAAACTAAACCAACATATCATTTAAGTTCCGTCTCAACACATATTTCCTGTAATTTGCATATGAGATTTCAGTAATGTACTCTAGTGCAACCATGCGCCGAAGGCTTGTTTAGATGATAAGAAGCCATCATTACATTTATTCTTCATGTCAATATGGATGAGAAAATTTCGTCAAAACTCTCTTAACTACAAAAACTATATTTTCCTTGAATGTTAATTTTTTTTCTCATTACATAGATTTTAGTCCACTAAAAAGGTTTATAGAAAATCTACAGAGGAAACAACACTCTTCCTAATTTATTTGGTGGTGATTTGGAGATGTGTTACAGAAATTCGGAGATCAGTTATATGTTATGAAGGAATGAAAGAGAGAAGTTATTGCAGGTAGAAAACTTCAAAATGTACTGAAAGAAGAAGAACATAGTGCGAGACCGTAAATGTGAAAAATGTATCAGTTAATTGGATATAAAGTTACTTGTTTGACTGTTTCTTACTCAAGTAGAGTGTCACATTTTTGAGTAGTTAAAAGGCAGTGGGTGTCTTAAAAATAGAGACCTTAAACGGCACCGAGGAAGACTACTTAATAAGCCATTGCAGGCTGTAATTCAAATTAACAACAAATTAAAACATATTAGAACGCATTTCCAGAGCTTTGAGACTTCCCCATGTGTTGAGCGGCTGTTTTCCTTCTTGTAAAGTCTGTTCACCGAGAGGATTGCATCTTCTGTGAATTTCCATCTTAAAGAATCTGGATTAGAAGTTGTGCCAGTGAAGACCTCTAGTACATTCAGCATGTTTGCCATCCTCTCCACTTCCCAGTCGTTAAGGTGTCTTCTAAATGTTAGGTTCCAACCTTGGGGAGACCAACATTCCCCCACTGTAGCTTCAGGATTGTAGCTTAATAGCATTAAATCAGAGAAGGATTCCTGCAGAGTGGACTGGCCTATCCAGAGATCTTTCCAGAAGAGAGTTTTGAGCCCGTTTCCAACACTGATTCTGATATTTCCTTGCATTTTTGTCCATGTTGATCTGATAGCTCTCCACACACCAACACCATAAGTACTGTTGACCTCATTGGTGACCCATTGGCTTACTTGACCATACTTGTGAGAGATGACCTGTTTCCAGAGTGAAGCCTCTTCCTCACTAAACCTCCATAGCCACTTCATGAGAAGGCACTGATTATGTAGTTTTAGGTTTCTGATGGCTAGTCCTCCCTGGTTTTGGCTCAATTGAGTTTCTTCCCACTTCACTAAATTATATCCCCCACTCTTCTTGTTTCCTTTCCATAGAAAATTCCTTCTAAGCCTGTTTAATTTCTTAGAAACACTGGGAGGGATAGGAAACAATGACATCACGTATGTGGGAAGGGAGTCTAAGACATAGTTTATAAGAATGACTCTTCCTCCAAGTGATATGTATTCCATTGAGATAATTTTTTCTCTGTCTTCTCTATGATGTTATCCCAAATCTTCAGATCATCATGTTTGTTACCAAGGGGCATGCCAAGGTAAACAGTTGGGAGTTTGTCCACCCCACAGCCTAAGATGTCAGCCAGAGTTTGCATGTGGTTTACATCTTTGATGGGAAATAAATTGCTTTTCCTCCAGTTTACCTTCAAACCAGATACAACTTAAAAGACAGTCAATATCACTCTGATATGCCAGACCTACTCTTCTATAGGTTCACAAAAAATTATAGTGTCATCTGCATAGAGCAGGTGACTTACTTCCAAATCACCCATACCATGGCTGTTAAGCTTGAAACCCCTTATCCAGTTCTTTTGTAGAGCTGTTCTAACCATACTGCTGAGTCCTTCCATGGCTAGGATAAAGAGAAAAGGGGAGAGGGGGTCTCCTTGTCTAAGACCCCTTTCGGATGGGAAAAAACCAACAGGAACGTAACAGTTTTAATGCAGAAACTTATCCACTTCAGCCATCTATTTCCAAAATCCATTTGTTTGAGGAGATTTAGGAGATAGTTCCAGTTGACATGATCAAAAGCTTTTTCAATGTCTAATTTGTACATTAGACCAGCCACATCTCCTCTGGTTCTTCTGTCTACACATTCGTTTGCTATCAATGCTGCATCCATTATTTGTCTTCCTTGATGAATGCCATTTGATGTCTGTTGACCAAATTCCCTATCACCTTTTTCATTCTCTCAGCTAATGCTTTGGCCAATATTTTGTACACCCCAGAGATCAAACTGATTGGTCTGAAGTCTCTTAATTCTGCTGCTCCTGCTTTCTTTGGAATGAGGGCCACATAAGTGTCATTCAGACTTCTTTCAAAAACTTGATGGTCGTAAAAATACTGCATAGTTCCCATGATATCACCCTTGATCAACTCCCAAAAAATTAGGTAGAAGTTAATTGGGAAACCATCAGGGCCGGGGGCCTTATCAATAGCACATGACTGAATGGTCTCTAGGATTTCCTCTTCTTCAATATTCCTTTGCAGCCATGTCTGATCCTCGTTGGAGATGACTGGTGAATCTTGGAGATTGAAATCAGGTCTGCAGTGCTCAGTCTCTTTGTACTTGTTCTGGTAGAAAGTTTGAGCAGCATTCTTGATGACTTCTGGATCAGTGATAGTGAGATCCCCTACTTGTAAGGATTCTATGGAGTTGTATCTCTTGTGGGCATTGGCCATTCTATGAAAAAATTGCTATTTTTATCACCTTGTTTCAGCCATTTAACTCTTGATCTTTGTCTCCAAGCTATCTCCTCTCTCTTGGCAACCTCCTCGAACTCCATAGCTAGATGTTATTTTTGCAAAAGCTCATCATCAGATAGGGCCCTTTGGTCTTGAAGAGTTTCCCAGGAGCTGATTTGTAAAAGGATCTCCTCTTTCTTTTTCTTCCAGTTCAATCTGTGGCTTTTGCTCCATTGTGTCAGCTCTTTTTTAAGGAGCTTCAGCTTGTTTGCCAAAGTGTAAGATGGTCTACCTGTATTTGGAAAAGAGGTCCACCATTCCTTCACCTTGTCTCTGAATCCCTCAACTTCTAGCCACCAATTTTCAAATTTGAAGTAGGATTTTTTGAACTCCCAGTCACCACAAGATAGTAGAATTGGGTTGTGATCAGAACCCAGTCTTGGAAGCAATGTTTGCTTAGCCTGAGAGAATCGGTCTTCCCATTCTGGAGAGTATAGGAATCTGTCGATTCTGGATGCACTATTCTGGCTTTCCCTTCTTCTCCAAGTGTAAGACCCTCCAAATAAAGGAGGGTCTATCAATTCTAAGTCGTTGATGCAATCAGAAAATTCAGCCATTGCCCCATTGATCCTGTTACAGTTTGTCCTTTCACACACATACCTAGTGACATTAAAGTCACCACAAACCACCCAAGGCCCCTCACAAAAAGATTTGCTAGTTATTAGCTCATTCCAAAGGTTTCTTCTGGTGACCCTATTGCAGTCAGCATAAACTGCACTAAGGTACCATGTCATCTCCTGGTTTATGCCAATAAATTTGCATAGAATCGATTGGTTTCCAGAGTTAATCAGTTCTCCCAGCCATTCTCTCTTATCCCACATAATCAAAATTCCACCGCTGCTTCCCCTAGCTTCTAAATGCACTTCCCCTAGCCATCTATTGGACCAGAGATCGCCTGTAAGATTTCTTACATCCCCCTCAAGCTTAGTTTCTATAAGAACCTGAATGTTGGCATCCCATTGATGTACTAATTGTTTAACCAGCTTTCTTTTGTCTGCTCCATTGAGCCCCCTAACATTCCAAGATAAAATTTTGACCTTCATTGATCACTGATAGGTAGTCTCCTCCCTTTCCTTAATTCACTCCTTGGCTCCCCATCTTTGTATTTCACCTCGGAGATTAAGTTTCGTATTTCTTTTGGTACCAACTGATTGTTGTTAGTTGGCTCTTTTGGTTGTTCTCTCCTTTGGTCTAGTTTGACAAACAAGGCCTCAGCTTCCTTTTCAAAGCCATCGAACAAAGCCCCCAATTCTTTGCTTAGTCTAATGATGTTTTGATCCACCCAGGAGGGAGTTCTTATCTCCTCTTCACCACTGCACTCACTGGAATCAGATTGGATGGGGATGGGATTTTCCAGAGGTATCAATTGAGATTTTCCATCTGAAATCTGAATTGAGCTTGCTGGAGTTACTGCTGGTAGCGGCGATGGAATTACCTTTGGAAGAAAGGTTGTACTGAAGTCCTAACAATCTGTTAGGACCCGTGGCAAGACAAGTATTAATTAATCTATTAGAACGTCTTATGATCCGTTAAGACTTTCTATCATATTTTAACAAACAAACTATTTTTTAAAAATGAGTCGAAACTTAAAATTGTGAAAGTGAAAGTGATAGAATAGCCAAAGTAGGACATGCCACATGGGTACTAAAAACGATGGACACAAAATGAGGGGACTGAGTAGGAGGAGGATAAGAACATGAACAAACACTTGGACAAAATTAGGAAAGGGATTGATTAGGAGGAGCAAGAGAACTTCTTGAGTATCAAGGTCATGCAATCATTGGCGGCGTCATGGGCTTGGAGAAGCTTTTGGGTCAGTTCTCCAACTTTAGATTCTCAGCTTTGAATTGATTCTTCTCCTAACATTCATTAGAGCACCTGGTCCCCGAATGGGCTTGTAAGAAGCTTGCTACAACTCAGCCTTGAATCGAACAATCTCAGCATCCCTTTAGGCAGGCAGGTTAGTCATTTTCTCGAATTCCATTATGGACCTTGCTCGAGCAGAAATCATATTCAAGATGAGCGAATGTGACCCAATGCCCTACCTTCTCTAAATGCACTCATAGTCCTCATGAGTAGTAAGAGTGATCATCTATTTTTCTGGTTTCTTCCCTAGAAGAACTTTGAAGGAGTTGAAAATCCTAATGAGTAGAAAACCATATGCTAGCCCATGCCTCATATCTTTCGTAGTTACAACCTTGTGCATATATTCTAGCATGATGGCTCGAAGTCTGATTTGATAGAAAGTGGAATGTTCCTCTATGAGGAACAAATCTGGCCATGGTTGATTCCATTCTGGCAAACTTCCTTCAGACAACTCCTCCCCAGGGCATTCAGACATTATTACATCAGATTCCACCCCATCCTTCACATTTTTGAGTAGTTAAAAGGCAGTGGGTGTCTTTAAAAATAGAAACCTTAAACGACACTGAGGAAGACAACTCAATAAGCCATTGTAGGCTGTAATTCAAATTAACAACAGATTAGAACATATTAGAATGTATGAAGAACTTACGGGAGACGGAGAATGTTAGAGTAATGTTTAATCAGCAAGTATCGCATTTCTTACCACTTTGATAGAAAGCTGAAAAGGGGAAAAAAAGAGCAGGGTTTAACTTTCTGTGATATTTATTGAAATGGTATTTTAGACATTTGAGTTTGGTTCTACATTTTGATCGGTTCAAATAATTTATTTGTACATTGCTTTGTTAATTTTTGACTATGCTGACTCTTTTTCCCTTGAACACAGCCACACACACACATACACACACACACATACACACACACACACACACACACACACATATATATATTTTATAACTGAGTCCATTTCTAATATTTAGTTGAGAATCTCAGTAATCAGTATGAAAAATCTTATGTATATTAAGAGTTTTCTGTTTTAAATTTGCTTATTTTATGCTACTCCCTCTAATTTATCCTGATTTATGTGGCATAAAATTTAAGAAAGAAATGAATACTTTTGAATTTTGTGGTAAAAAATACTCTTTGATCGTTTGTGTTGCTATAATCATCTCATTAAAGGTAAAAGACATATTACGAGTTTCTAAAAATCTTAATTGACATTGTTTTCCTTTGTCTTACAGGTTAATTGCAATGGATTATTTCTCCAACAACATCCAATTTTTTGAACTTGGAGATAAAGTGGAAGGTTCAATCAATCTTCGAGATTGCAAGTTAAAATTTATCGATTCCGCTGTATCAATCAATGTTAGTGCACTTGAATTTGATGAGTTTGAAGTTGCTGAAGATTTATTTGTAATGTTGTGTCGTATCAACTCTCCATACGTGACGAAGCCACACGGTCTTAGGAGATTTGGGCATGATAAAGATAAAGGAATCGTTATTGTGGAAAAGGTATATCCATTCAGTGCTTGGTTAAATAACAACAATAAACCTAACATGTGGAAGATCTACGGAAATAGTCATACATGTCTTGGATTGGGATCTGATTTTCGAAAGAAGTTTCAGTAAGTTAATAATATTTATCCTTTCAAGTTGATTTAATGTTTTAAAGATTTTTGTTCATTGTTCTATTTTTTGTAATCTTTAGCCAAATAATGATGGGATTGAAGTCCATTCACAAGTCTTCTTGTCGCCATGGATGTTTGCTCGATGGAGTTTTCCTAGGAGCCGATGATAATATTCGGTTGACTAATTTTCATTTCTGGAAAGGTATGGTTTGAATATTTGATTTCAAGAATATATTCATAATTTTGGTTTTTATTTATTTATGTTGAACTTGTAGCTGATGATGATAGTCTTAAAAAAGACTTCAGAGCTTTTCTATCCTTGGTTAAAACAGCCATTGAAAAACATCCAACTCCGAGTAATGTAAAGGCTCAATCAGATGAAGTTGATCAATTAACAGTCTTGTTCAACCATTTCTTATCAAAAACGCCATTCAAGTAAGTGACAACCTTAGGTATACATTTTCATTCTTTTTTTTATTACTTACTTTATTGATTTATTCTAATTTGTTATCTTTAGGTATACAGATGCATCATGGTTGTATGTACCACCCATATTTTGGGACTCTTCTCAGAAAAGAGCTCTGTTTTATAAGCTAAGCAGTGCGTTTCACAATGATTGGAGGCTTGCCAGCTACTTCTTCCGACTTAAAATGGGTGATTGGACTAAAGAAATTCCACCAACTAGTCCCTTACATGATGTGTTGTGTCACAAAATAAAAATAAAAATGAAGATGAATGATTGGTATTATAGAGAAGAGGGAATAGTAGTCTTTGTTAGGAATTATTGTGTTCATAGCTATATTTTGGTTGATCCTTTTAAAGAGATCGAACTGATATTTCCTGCGATTACGGGTCGTGTTTTCAATGAATTCGCCATGGGATCATATTCTTCTGAGTATTTACAATGTCCTCCCCCACCTCAAACAATTCAATCTCTGGACAGTTGTGGAGTGATTCAACTACAGAATCTTTGGGTTACAAAGCAGTAAGAACTTTCTTATCATTTAAGTTAATATATTATTTTAAAAAATGTTCTTATATTTTTTTTTTAGGGTCTTGGCCTATCTTGAGGAAGAAACGTCTATTTGGTAAGTTCATATTTTGCCTATATTTAGATTTGGACCCAACAATTGGAACTCCACCTTAACTTATCAATATGGGAATATGTTTTTGACATTATGCCTTATTGTTTGTTCACAGGAGGAACTGATGAAGATAGGGTGCTAGGTCATTATCCTTTCAAGCCTCCAAAGGTATGCCAATGCTCTAGAATATCCTTGTCCATATCTGTGTCTGTTCCTTTACGTCCTTTATTGTTATAAAGCTAGAGAGTATCGTTTTGCATGAATTTAAGCAAATACAAAGGAATCAACTGAATGCATCTCAAATATGTGCATATAGGCTTCTAAGATAATGTTCTTCTTTTCTCAAAATAAGCAGGAACTTTCACGGATGACACCTCACCGCTTAGCTGTCCATATATATATATATAGTAGTGACAGAACTGACTGATATTAACCTTCAAATTTCTGCCTACTTCGCCGTCTCTACTCTTTTTTTTTTTTTTTGGTTTAGTTCATCTTAACATGCTTCCATCAGCGCTGAGAAGACAGTATTGAACGAGAAGAAAACTAAGCCAAGGATGGTGATGAGCCACTGTATGGAGGACTCAAAGAGAGTGCTAGCATTAGAAATGTTGACATTTTGTTTGTCAGCACATGGTTTTTTGGTTTACATACCACAGAGATAAGTCCATGGACATACATACCACAGGGATAAGTCCACGGACATACATGGTGGAATACACTCAAAATTGATAAATAGCTCTATCTCCCTTCGGAAAATTTCAGGAAGCCTTGGATACTAGTTACTACTGCCTGTAGTCTCTAACTTCCTTATGATATTTCCCACTACTTAAGATGACATTTGAAGCTTTTTGTTGAGAAATTAATATTTTCTCTGCTCTCTTATGTTCTGGTGCTAGAGTGAGCTGATACTTCAGTGTGCGGTTCAATATTATTGCTCAATCATCATGGGCATTACAATTTTTTCCATTTTGTTTTGTCATGCCAATAAGTGTGCTAGTCTTTTACACCACATAGTCCGCACAACATAATGTAGATGATGGCTGGCGTTTGTTTGCTGCTAGATTAGGTTTACCTTCATGGTGGTTCTGTAGGTTCTAAGGAGTTTGTTTGTTTGAAGCACTGTTTTAAATTTGCAGAATAAGTTTTTTTCTGCCAATTCTGAGGATGTGTTTGATTAGTAGTTGTTGACTGGGTTTTGTAATGATCAGACATGTTTGATCTTCTTATGGTTCATTTGTTTCAGGTTGCATTTAGAACTAAGGTTTTCCACTCTAGCATCAATAGCAATGAAATTATATGTTTGGATATTTTTAAAGAGCAAAGGAGCATATCTAAGGTTTGGATCTTGGTCTTTGTCTGTGTCCAATTAAATGTTGCTATTTTCTTTTTCTGGTCTTAGATTTCTCTATGAAGGTGAGTCCTAGCCAGATTTTAGATTTAACAAAATGAAGATGATGGCGGTGGTGGGTGATATGATTTGGTGGAGAATGGTAGACTTCTGTTATGTGTTGTTGTCCAGACCTGTTGAGTCTTGATCTATTCTCTATTTATAATAATAAAGAAGTTTGAGCCATTGTAATCATGGCTTACAGTAGGCCAAACAATCCCACCTGGGAGTATATTTAGTAGAATAAGCTTTATGTCAATATAGATGAATGTGAGAGCTGTGATTGGCAAGTTATACTGTGGCTTTACTAATTGGACTGCATGCTCTGGAAATAGTGTAGTTTAGGTGGGTATGTTTGTATTTGAAGTGTGAAAGTGAGCGATAATGCCAATCAGAATGAAGGATAGAGTAGAAGAGGGAAGAACAGTTGCATCATTTTAGAACAGTAACTAAATAATATCATGACTTGTTTTAACCAAAAACAGTAACTATACAACAACAACAGCATGCCTAGTATAATCCCTCACAGTGGGGTCTTGGGAGGGGAGAGTATACGTAGACCTTACCTCTACCTCAAAGGTAGCGGTTGTTTCCAATAGACCCTCGGCTCAAGGAAAAGCAGTCCAGAAAAAATTAACAGAAGTTGAACAGATATTTATTAATAATGAGATATGTATCATACTATGCCCTTCAAAACATGCTTGCCTTTATAACATATTTGTTATTTTCCTTTTCTCTAACTGACAGATGTTCAACAACACTTTAGCAAGTAATGATTCCGTTTAGCATAAAAAAAAAGGAAAGTGTGGGAGAGTCTCATACTCATTTCTTTAATAAAGAAAGTCAAGTGTGATATGTTTTGACATCTAGGCTCCTATTTTATAAGTATTTACTTTATTATTGTCTGATATAATGACTAGCGCTTCTCACTTTCTTCTGCTAAATTTTTGGTAGAAATTAGGTGAACTACTTATGGCACATTTTGTGTCTTTCTGTCTTCCATTGTCCCTCTAGTTGATGTTGATGTTGATGCAGATGATTTATTTCTAAATTTTGTCATATGCATTAGTTGTATTGAGTTGCCGAGTTGAGGTTTGGGTGTTCAGATTTTAATTGAAATGAAAAGATAATTTCGTGGTAAAATCTTTTGAGCAATGCCTGCCACTATAGATTGCTCTTTTTGCTCCAGAAAGGTATACCTACAACTCTCAGATAATTGACTAACTGAATTCTTCTATTTTCTGTTTTTTGTTTTGCTTGATGTATCTTGTTTGCATGCTTCTATTAAACTAATCCAAAATGTGATGAAAACCAGTTTATATACCAAGTCACCACTAAACCTTCTGGAAAAGGAGCAAGGGAAGAGCTTCTCTGGTTTATCTTTCTTGTTTTCCAATTGTCTTTTGGATTTTGTCTCACGAGGCTATTTTATGTTTTAGGTCCTGTTGTCCATCTGCTCTCTATTGACATATCCAAACCCACCCGATCCACTTGTACCAGAAATTGCTCATATGTACAATACTGACAGGGCCAAATACGAGACCACTGCTCATAGCTGGACGCAAAAATATGCTTTGGGATGATGGAAAAATTGTCCTCGGGTGTGTCTGAGACACTTTCAATTTCAACTGTCTCATTCTGCTTTTACTCTAAGTGCAATGTCTTCATTGAGCGTTGGATGATAGAACAAAATTTTGGCAAGGAAATCATGCCTAGACCGAGATCTTTCAATATGTTGAATTTTAGTGAGGGGAGAACCTGAAAGATAATTTTACTTTTGCTCCTTACTACGTTTTTTTTTTTGTCTATTTGAATGTCTTGTATAAGTGCTATCTTTTGAGTGGCAAAAATTCCAGTTATTAAACCACAATTATTTTCCGTTTGAGACCATTTTTTTCTGTGATTTTTTATAAGTTGTGCAAAGCAGGTCGTTAAAAATCTGTGTAGGTAAATGATGTTGGCTCGCTGTCCTCTTCCATGAGATAACCTAGTATTGTGAGTAATTAACACATATTTATTATAATCATGTGTTTCTATTTTAGTGGATATACCGTGATTCCCAGAATGTGCTCCTCATCACCTTAATTAGTATGTTTAGTTAATTTATCAGTAATAAAATAGTATTTTATTTTTTTATTTTTTTATAAACTAGTTTGATTATAATCATGTATGTTTCTATATTGGTGATTATATATATATATGAAATCCACGTGCATGATGATGGCATAGGTTTTTAGAAAGGTAAAATTTTCAAGGACAAGCAAGAATTAACTAAATTGTTGAAGGTTGCATCTGTGAAGAAAGATCAAAGACTCAAATCAGCGAAGAGTTCTAAAGGTGTATTGTGCCAGATGTGTGCATCAAAATTGTGATTAGTAGTTGCGAGCAGCAAAGCTTCAAAGTTGTAATAGATTTGAAATTAAACAATATCGCAACATTCACTCATGTGAGGCACAACATCTTACAAGCCATCATCCATATGCTTCAGCGGATGTTGTTGCAAAATACATGTTACCTAGTTTCTTGAATGGAAAAGGCCCCTCCACAAAAGATATAAAAGTTATTGTTCAAGCAGATTTGGGCTACAAGATTAGCTTCTGTAAGTGTTTGGAAAGCAGTGTAATTGCAAAGACTATGATAAGAGGGACACTAGAGCATGTATATGCAGTTTTAGATTGTTATCGTCATATGCTTATGACTGTAAATGAAGGAAGTAATACATCAATGAAACTTGATGGTACATTTTTAAGAGGTCATTACGATGGAGTTTTGTTGTCTGTTGTGTCTAAGAGGTTGTTACGATGGAGTTTTGTTGTCTGCTGTGTCGCACAGGATACAAAAAATTATATTTTTCCTTTTGCATTTTGTGTAGTAGATAAGGAGTGTGATGCTTCATATGAGAATTTTTTTTGAGAAACTGTTAGACATAGTCCTTGATACTTCAGAGTCGTGCATAATTACCGATAGACATCCAAGTATAGGAAAAGCGATATCAAAGTTTTACTCTAAAGCGCACAACATATGTTGCACGAGTCATCTTGGTGAAAATGCTAGTAAAAATTTTCATTATGGAGATTTTGTTGGACATTATTATCATGCAACAAAAGCATATCGGAGAGATGTGTTTCATGATCATTTCAAACAAATCAGAATTATCAATGCGGAAGTCGTAAATTATCTTGAGAATGTTGGATTTCACAAATGGAGTAGAGCATATTTTTTCAGGAAACATGAAATTTTCTTACTAGTTCAAACATAAATATTGCAAGCCCCCAACAATTAATTATAGTTGTTGGGACAATTTTATAGTTGTTGAAACAAATTTTACAGTTTTTTTAGCAACTGCAGTGGTTGTGGGACATTAAAATAGTTGTTCCAAATTTGCCATTGTTATTTAAAATCAACAATACTTTGTATTTTAGTTTCTTGCTATTTTTCAATTTATATATTTCAGGTAAGATGTATTGATTCCAAATATTGCGGAGTCTATTAATGTGGTGTTCAATGAAGCAAGAGAAGTTCTCATTACTGCCATGTTAAATGATATAAGTAAGAGATGGTCAGAAAGTTTTTATGAGGGACGGATGTCATATGGCAAGTTAAAAACCATTTTTTCCCTTTAGCTGAAATCAAATTAATGGCTAACAAGAATTTGAGAAATAAGTTATTGGTCATAAAATTGATGAAGATACCTTTAGCGTCACCGCAGACAATTGAATTGCAATGGTCCATCTTTGAAGCAAAGTTTGTTCGTGTCGAGAGTTTGATTTGGACAAAAACTCTGTCAACACGCTATGGTAGCGCTCATGCATAAATTTGTAGATGAATATGGCAAAATGATTTATAAGTTTTCCTCCTCATATTATAAGGTAGAGTCGTATATACTTGCATATGCAAATTCAATTTATCTGGTGCCAGTTGAAGAACTTTAGAATCTTTCTCCGAAAATTTTAGGGAGAGTAATAGCTCCACTTGAAAAGAAAATTAAATTGAGAAGGGAGCGGATGAAACAGATACCTACTGCTACTATAGAAGAAGTTTCAAAGAAGATAAATAAATGTTTTCTATGTAAAAGATTTGGCCAAAAAAAACTACATATTCTACGAGATCAAACAGAGTTGCATAAACAAGTAATGGTGTAGTTTAATGACTTTTTATCGTATTTATAACATGTACTTAATGATACGGTTATTAGTTCAAACAACTTATATTGTCACACCCCGAGGGTACCCCTTGACGTAACACGGGACCTAGGATCACAAGTGACCCCAAGCTAGCCCTGTGTCTGGCATATATCAAGCATACTGAGAATAACTGCATAAGACATGTACGATGCGGAAGCTAAAACTGTGGATAACTGAAAAGAGGGAAAAACCCAATTGGTCTGAATAATAATATATATATATTTTTTTAGTGATAACTAAAACAACCACTTAACAACTCAAGCTGAATCTACTACTATGTCTAAAAAGCCTCTACTGAGTTGAGTTGCTAGGACATGCTCCCAGCTAACTCTAACAAAAACTGAAACTTAAAAATAATGACTAAAATGAAAGCATGTCTATTGTCCTCAGAATATGAGGACTCACCACTGAAGCTGCTGAATACGAACCAAGAATCAATTCGGGTACCTGAACCTACATCATGAAAGAATGTAGCGTAGAGTATGCGTCAATACTTGGAATGTACTGAGCATGCAGGATATAGATACTAAGCTGAACAAATATATAAGAGATGAACAAAGCATAACTGAGCAATGACATAATCTGAGCAGCAATATAAATACTAAAACATAACTGAAAACCTAAGCTGAATGCAATGACCAAGTACTAATCATGAAGATAACATGGTGAACTGTATACTGATATAAATGCTGAAAACCTGATCAATGCACAAAGAGTCTGACTGTGGGAGCTACTATTAACCGATATAAACCACGTGAGCCAAACGTGGAGTCCGATGAATAAGCCCAATTGAGAGGACCCAATTTACCTTGCTAGGGGTATAGAGGCATAACTAGATCTTGATGTAGAAAGGAGCTCTCAAGCTGAGGCGGAGAAGAAATCTTACGATTTTGTTGGTGTGAAGTGAGCTCTAACAATCGAAGCGGCTAAAGGAGCCTGCTTTGGTGACCCTACGAGGAAGTATTGCTCATTAAAGTCAGCTTCAAACTTCTGGTAACCGTTGTTCGATGTATACGCCCCATCGAGAGGACCAAATATACCTTGTCAGGGGTGTAACACCCTATATCCGAAACAGACCAAAAATGCAGATTTTGAGAAGTTGCAGGTGCAACCCACGGTTGCCATCCACGGACCGTAGGTCAGACCATGACCCGTGCTGGTGGTCCATGGTTCACCATTGCAACCCCTCCTCACACCCAGCTCAGAAAATCGGCTAAGTCTCGACCCACGGACAGACCCACGATTCGTAGGTCAAACCACGGTCTGTGGATCGAGGCCCCCTTTACCCAGCCTCTGACGCAAACGGTGGCCGACCATCACGGACCATGGTCGGCGTTCGATCTACGGTCCGTAGGTCTGACAGTAGGTGAGGGTCAACAACCAGTTATAGGAAAATTGTTGATTGGGTCAACTTCAAATGGTCATAATTCTTAGAACAAAAGGAATTATGTGTCCCATGACCTATGATATGATAGATAATTGAATCCTCTTTCTAATGCCACCGAGTTTGCTAAAATCCGACCTCCGAGTAAAAAGTTATACTTGTTTTAGTGAAGCCCTATCGGGGAGACTTGACCTACGACCCCGATCTACGGACCGTAGATTGACCTACGGCCCGTAGGTCCCGTCTGTCCGTCACTTCGACAATAGTTAAGTCCGGGGTCTTTTGGTCTTTTCCTATTTCGTTGGACCCCTAAGCTACATCGTTTAGACCCTAAATTATGAGGTTTTAGTAAGTTTAAGCCTAGAAACATGACTAGAACTTACCTAAGTCAAATCATTAATCAAAACTTAGAAAAATTAGAAGCAAGAGAGGAGAAAAAGTCGACCAGCCCTAACTCCAAGAACGCAGCAAGTTTTCTTCAGTTCCAGTGCAGAAATCAGAGGATTTCTCTGTGAAATTCGTCACCAGTTATGTGGGACTTCACTAGTGGGTTCCTTTCACCCATTAGGTCCCTAGTTTTCAGTTAGTTTCTTGATTCCCGTATTATGACTAGACCTAGGGTTTCTTGAATGTTAGAATTGTTGGGTTCTTAGCTGTTAGAATTATCCAAATCAGATTAGTACATTAATATTCAATTTATTGCATGAATTCCAGAACCCTAGCTATGCATTTCTTTAGTTCTTGAATTACACATTCTAGGTCAAATATTTAAGTTATTCAGTTATACATGCCTCAGTTATTAATGCATCAATATCAGTTTAATTGTTGCATTCTCAGTTTGAATGTTCAGTTTGAGCTATCCAGTAACTTACATAAATTCAGTCATAATGTGTTAATTAGTTAATCCACTGGGAGTAGCATAATACCGAGTTGGACTAGGGTTCAGCGTACCCAAATAGTGCCAGAACTATTAGCCACATAGGTTGTAAGTCCCCTATGTGGGGATCATTTCAGTGATCACAGCAGCATGCCTATATACCTCTGGCAGGGTATATTGGGTCCTCTCGATGGGGCGTATACATCGGACTCTACATTTAGCTCATGTGGTTTTATTATCTGTTATTATTAGCTCCCATAGTTCAGTCAGATTCTATTACATTGACCATTTATCAGTATATCCAGTATTCAGTTTCAGCATGTTATAAATTGGTCACTGTATTCAGTTATCTCAGCATTCAGTATCTATATCATGTTCAGATTATATCATTGCTTATTTGCTTTATTCAGTTATATGTTATTTTAGCTGTATTCTATCTTGCATGCTCAGTACCTTTCAAGTACTGACGCATATGTGCGCTACATCTTCTCGTGATGTAGGTTCAGGTTCTCAGCATCCAAATCACGCTTAGATCGGTTCCCAATCTTCAGTTCAACAGAATCAGTGGTGAGTCCTCATTCTCTGAGGACAATAGTCATGAGTTTCTTTTCAATATTTTTAGTCCTTTAGTTTCAGGTTTGCTATACTTAGTTGGGGCATGTCCCAACATTTCTAGTCAGTTTAGAGGCTATTTTCAGACATAATTAGATTCAGCTTGGTTATGAGTTAATATTTTTCCTTGTATTAAACTCATTAGTTTTCATTCATCTCAGTTATAGTATATGGGTATTCCCCATCTTTTCATTTTATTTATGATTATAGCTTTCGCATAGTTTTTATTATTTAGTTTATCTTTAGTATGCTCATGATTATGCCAGCAGGGTTAGCTTGGGGTCACTTGTGATCCTAGGTCCCATGTCTGCGTCTCGAGGGTAGCTCGAGGCGTGACAAACTTGGTATCAGAGCACTAGGTTTAAGAGTCCTAGGATGTTTGAAAAGCCGCACTAAGTAGAGTCCTTTTCATGGGTGTGAAGTGCACCACATCTAATGAGAGGGAGGCTACAAAGTGTTTTAGGAAAACTTCATTTTCTTGTTATTCTTATCGTGTGTAAGGTATGATCTAATTTTGTTCTACTTTCAGTGATCATGCCTCCTCGTAGAGCTTACGCAAGAAATGTTAATGCACGTAATGCTAACGCAGTTCCTCTAGTCCCAGACCATGTGATTTCGAACGCAGAGTTTCAGAATGTGATTCAGTTTTTGGCTCAAAGTATGACCAACCAGAAAAATTAGTAGGTCCAGTTCCCACTACTAGAAATGGTGGATCAGTGGTAGCTAGGATGAATCCGCCTGAGTTTTAGGGTCACAAGATGGTGAGGACCCGTAGAATTTCATTGATGAGGTTAAGAAAATCTTTGGAGTGATGCAAGTGACTGGTAATGGTAGGGTTGAGTTGGCATCCTACCAACTTAAGGATGTGGCTCACATTTGGTACACTCAGTGGAAAGACAATTGGGGCTACTTTGTATTTTGTAACTCCCTATATAGCAGTAATCTTAAGTGTCAGTCCAGAAACTCTCTCAGAACCCTTCTTAGTCTGTACTCCAATCGGTGATCCAGTTGTAGCTAGACGGGTATACAAAAATTGCCCTGTTACAGTCTCTTAGAAAGTCACCTCAGCAGATCTTGTAGAGTTAGAAATGGTAGACTTCGATGTCATTCTAGGCATGGATTGGTTATATTCCTGTTATGCCTTAGTTGATTGTAGAATAGGATTGTTCATTTTCAGTTTCCAGATGAACCAATCCTAGAATGGAAGGGTAGTTGCTTAGAACCTATAGGTCGATTCATTTCTTACCTTAAGGCCAGAAAGATTATATCTAAGGGTTATCTCTATCATCTAGTTCGAGTTAAGGATTCTAGTTCTGAAACCCCAACTTTTGAGTCAGTTCCAGTGGTTAATGAGTTTCCAGAAGATCTTCCCGGAGTCCCTCACGATAGGGAAATTGACTTTGGAATTGATCTCCTTCGAGATACCAAGCCTATCTCTATTCCTCCTTACAGAATGGCTCCAGCTGAACTTAATGAATTGAAGGAGCAGTTGAAAGACCTTCTGGATAGGGGTTTCATCAAACCTAGTATTTCTCCATGGGGTGCACCAGTGTTGTTCGTAAAGAAGAAAAATGGTTCTCTCAGAATGTGCATTGACTATAGGCAGTTGAACAAGGTCACAATCAAGAATAAATATCCCATCCCCAGGATTGATGACTTGGTTGACCAACTTTAACGTGCTAGTCATTTCTCAAAGATAGACCTCAGATCCGATTATCATCAGCTTAGAGTAAGAGATAATGACATTCCGAAGACAGTCTTCAGAACTCGGTATGGTCATTATGAATTTGTAGTTATGTCATTTGGACTAACCAATGCTTCTGCAGCTTTCATGGATTTGATGAACAAGGTGTTCAAGCAGTACTTGGACTTGTTCGTTATCGTCTTTATTGATGATATCCTCATTTACTCTAGGAATGAGGAAGAACATGTGACTCATTTGAGGGTTGTCCTGCAAACTCTCAAAGATCGCCAGTTATTCTCTAAGTTTAGCAAATGTGTGTTTTGGTTACAATCTGTTGCTTTCCTTAGGCATATAGTATCCAGTGAAGGGATCCAAGTGGATTCTTAGAAAATAGAAGCAGTGAAACAATGGCCTAGACCTACCTCCCCGACAGATATCAGAAGTTTCTTGGGTCTACCGGGTTATTACAGAAGGTTTGTGGAAGGATTTTCGTCCATAGCCTCTTCATTGACTAAGTTGACTCAGAAAAAGGTGAAGTTTCAGTGGTCAGATGATTATGAGAAAAGCTTAGCAGAATTGAAAACCAAGTTGACTACAACTCCTGTTTTGACTCTACCAGAGGGTTCATACGGCTATGTTATATATTGCGAT
Source organism: Solanum stenotomum (assembly GCF_019186545.1). NCBI lineage: Eukaryota > Viridiplantae > Streptophyta > Magnoliopsida > Solanales > Solanaceae > Solanum > Solanum stenotomum. The sequence goes on along the minus strand of NC_064286.1, from coordinate 8,808,917 downwards.
TCATCCAGAGTTGGCCTAGGTTGTGTGTTAATGCATCGAGATAGGGTTATAACTTATGCTTCTAGACAACTTAAGGTGCATGAGAAGAATTATCAAACTCATGACCTCGAGCTTGTAGCAGTGGTGTTTGCACTCAAGATCTAGAGACACTACTTATATGGTGTTCACATTGATATGTTCACTGACCATAAGAGCCTTCAATATGTGTTCACCCAGAAAGAGTTGAATCTTCGCCAGAGGAGATGGCTTGAGTTTCTTAAGGATTATGATATGAGTGTGCATTACCATCCTGGTAAGGCGAATGTAGTAGCAGATGCTCTTAGCAGACTATCTATGAGTAGTGTAGCCCATGTTGAGGAAGAAAGGAAAAAAACTAGCGAAGGATGTTCACATGCTTGCTCGCTTGGGAGTACACCTTATGAGCATATCAGATAATGGTGTCATAGTTCATAATGGGTCAGAATCTTCTTTGGTAGTAGAGGTTAAGGAAAGGCAAGACAGTGATCTAATCTTGCTTGAACTTAAGGGTGCAGTCCACAATCAGAGGATGGAGGTTTTCTCCTAAGGGGGAGATGAGGTTCTTCACTATCAGGGTAGATTGTGTGTTCCTGCCATGGGTGAATTGAGACAACATATTCTCGCAAAAGCCCACAATTCCAGATATTCTATTTTTCTAGGTGCCACTAAGATGTACCGCGATCTGCGGGAAGTTTATTGGTGGGATGGTATGAAAAGAGATATAGCAGATTTTGTGGCTAAGTGCCCCAATTGCCAGCAAGTCAAGGTAGAACATCATAAACCAGGAGGTATGACCCAAGATATTGACATTCCTACTTGGAAGTGGGAAGTGATCAACATGGACTTCATCACAGGTTTACCTCGTACTCGCAGACAACATGACTCCATTTGGGTGATTGTTGATAAAGTTACTAAGACTTCTCGCTTTTTGGCGGTAAAGACTATAGATTCAACGGAGGATTACACCAAGCTTTACATTAATGAGATAGTCAGGTTGCATGAGGTTCCTTTGTCTATCATCTCAGGTAGAGGTCCTCAGTTTACCTCTCATTTTTGGAAGTCATTTCAGAAAGGTCTTGGTACTCAAGTTAATCTTAGCACAACATTTTATCCCCAGACAGATGGCCAGGCAGAGCATACCATTCAGACCTTAGAGGACATGTTGAGAGCTTGTGTGATCGACTTCAAGGGTAGTTGGGATGATCACCTTCCTCTCATTGAGTTCGCCTACAACAATAGTTACCATTCCAGCATTTAGATGGCCCCTTATGAGGCATTGTATGGGCGTAGATATAGATCTCCAGATGGTTGGTTTGAAGTAGGTGAAGCAGCCTTGATAGGACCAGATTCAGTCTATGATGCTATAGAGAAAGTGCAACTCATTAGAGATAGACTTAAGACTGCCCAGAGTCGCCAGAAGTCTTATGCAGATGTGAGAAGAAGGGAACTAGAGTTCCAAGTTGATGATTGGGTTTTCCTGAAAGTGTCACCTATGAAGGGGGTGATGAGATTTGGCAAGAAAGGGAAGCTCAGTCCTAGATATGTTGGCCCTTACCGGATCTTGAAAAGGATTGGTAAAGTTGCTTATGATTTAGAGTTGCCAGCAGATTTAGCAGCAGTTCATCTAGTTTTTCACATTCACTTTTGAAGAAATGTGTGGGTGATCTAGCATCCATAGTGCCATTAGAGAGTGTGGCCGTGAAAGATAGTCTCTCGTATGAGGATATACCAGTTGAGATTCTTGATCGTCAGGTTAGAAGGTTGAGAAACAAAGAAGTTGCTTCAGTCAAGGATTCGTGGATGAGTTAGTCCGTAGAGGGAGCTACTTAGGAAGCAACAGTTGCCATGAAGTCCAAGTACCCTCACCTCTTTCCTTCCGATTCCACTCCAGCTTGAGGTAATAGTTCCTCTTCAGTTTTTCAGTCATTCATGCGTAGATTCAGTCTTAGTAGCATGTTCCTTCAGTTTGTACTTGCATTTTCAGCGTATTTGCATGTTTTGAAACTCAGTTCAGTCAGAAATTCAGTTTCCAGTGTTTAGTGGTAGGAATTGCAGCCCTCTCCCTCCATTTCAGCTAATTTAGTCTTCATTTGAGGACGAATGGTCCCAAGGGGGAGATAATGTGACACCCCATATTCGAAACAGACCAAAAATGCAGATTTCTAGAAGTTTTAGGTGCAACCCACGATTGCCATCCACAGACCATAGGTCAGACCACAGCCCGTGCTGGTAGTCCGTGGTTTACCACTGCAACCCCTCCCCTAACCCAGCTCAGAAAATTGGCTAAGTCTCGACTCACAGATAGACCCACGGTCTGTGGTATGTGTTTGTGGATCGAGGGCCCCTTTACCCAGCCTCTTACGCAAATGACGGCCGACCAGCACAGACTGTCATTCGATCTACGGTCCGTAGGTCTGACCGTAGGTGAGGGTCAGCAGCCAGTTAGAGGAAAATTATTGATTGGGTCAGCTTCAAATGGTTAGAACTCTTAGAAAAAAAGGAATTATATGTCCCATGACCTATGATATGATAGATATTTGAATTCTCTTTCCAACGCCACCGAGTTTGCTAAAATCCGACCTCCGAGTAAAAAGTTATGCTTGTTTTAGTGAATTCTTGTCGGGGAGACTTGACCTACGACCCCAATCTACGGACCGTAGATTGACCTACGGCCCGTAGGTCCAATCCGTCAGTCACTCCAACAGTAGTTAAGTCAGGGGTATTTTGGTCTTTTCCAATTTCATTGGACCCCTAAGCTACGTCGTTTAGACCCAAAATTATGAGGTTTTAGTCAGTTTAAGCCTAGAAACGTAACTAGAATTTACCTAAGTCAAATCATTAATCAAAACATAGAAATATAAGAAGCAAGAGAGGAGAAAAAGTCGACCAGCCCTAGCTCCAAGAACGCAACAAGTTTTCTTCAGTTCTAGCGCATAAATCAAAGGATTTCTCCGTGAAATTCGTCACCAGGTATGTGGGACTTCACTAGTGGGTTCCTTTCACCCATTATGTCCCTAATTTTCAGTCAGTTTCTTGATTCTCGTATTATGACTAGACCTAGGTTTTCTTGAATGTTAGAATTGTTGGGTTCCTAGCTGTTAGAATTATTCAAATCAGATTAGTACGTTAATATTCAGTTTATTGCATGAATTCCGAAACCCTAACTATGTGTTTCTTTAGTTCTTGAATTACACATGTTAGGTCAGATATTTCAGTTATTTAGTTATACATGCCTCAGTTATTAATGCATCAATATCAGTTTAATTGTTGTATTCTCAGTTTGCATGCTCAGTTTGAGCTATCCAGTATATTACATAAATTCAGTCATAATGTGTTAATTAGTTAATCCATTGGGAGTAGCATAATACCGAGTTGGCCTAGGGTTCAGCGTACCCAAATAGTGCCAGAACTACTAGCCACGTAGGTTGTAAGTCCCCTCTGTGGGCATCATTTCAGTGATCACGCCAGCATACCTCTATACCTATGGTGGGTCCTCTCGATGGGGCGTACACATCGAAATCTACATTTAGCTCATGTGGTTTTATTATCGTTATTAGTAAATCGTACAGTTCAGTCAAATTCTATTGCATTGACCATTTCTTAGTATATCTAATATTCAGTTTCAGTATGTTATAAATTGGTCACTGCATTCAGTTATCGCAACATTCAATATCTATATCATGTTCAGATTATATCATTGCTTATTTGCTTTATTCAGTTATATGTTATTTCAGTTGCATTCTATCCTGCATGCTCAGTACATTTCAAGTATTGACGCATACGTGCGCTACATCTTCTCATGGTGTAGGTTCAGGTTCTCAGTATCCAGATCACGCTTAGATCGATTCTAATCATCAGTTCTGCAGAATCAGTGGTGAGTCCTCATTCTCCGAGGACAATAGTCATGAGTTTCTTTTTCAGTAATTTTAGTCCTTTAGTTTCAGTTTTGCTAGACTTAGTTGGGGCATGTCCCAACATTTCTAGTCAGTTTAGAGGCTATTTTCAGACATAGTTAGATTCAGCTTGGTTATGAGTTAATATTTTTCCTTGTATTAAACTCATCAGTTTTCATTCATCTCAGTTATAGTAAATGGGTATTCCCCATCTTTTCATTTTATTTATGATTATAGCTTCCGCATAGTTTTTATTATTTAGTTTATCTTTAGTATGCTTATGATTATGCCAGCAGAGTTAGCTTGGGGTCACTTGTGATCCTAGGTCCTGTGTCCGCGTCTTGGAGGTAGCTCTGGGCGTGACAAGGGGTATAGAGGCATGAATGTGGCGTGATCACTAAAGCTGATGCCCACTGGATGGACTTTTAAACCTACGTTGGCACGTAGTTCTGGACTTTGAGGGTACGCTGAACCTTAAGACTATCCGGTGCTTAGTCTACTCCCAATTTAATACATATGAAGCTAAAATGCACTAAATACTCAATAACTCAACATACTGACATGATAACTTAGAATGCAACATTTATATACTAAGAATGTGACATTTGAAATCTGGAGCATGATTTTTTGTTCAACTGTCCTAGCAAGTATAATCCATGAACTAGGAGAATTTACACAAACTAGGGTTCTAAATTTATACAAGAAATTATGCAATGTTGCCAAGAAAACATTTTATTTAGACTATAGATTCTATAGCAACTGAAATCACAACAAATTCCAAAAATTTACAAACCCTAGGTTTAAACAAGAGCAATGTAGAATCAAGGAACTGACTGAATTCTAGAGACCTAGTGGATGAAAGGAACCCACTAGTGAAATCCCGCATACATGGTGAAAAAATTCACGGAGAAATACTATAGATTTCAAGGCTGAAACTTGAAGAATACCTCTACTTGTTCTTAGGAAACTGACGTCTCTTTCTTCTCTTTTTGCTCTAACTTTTGGTGAATGAGGATTCTGGGTATTGTCTGACTAGAATATTAGGCTTAGACTAAGTGAAACGACGTAGTTTAGGTATTAAACGACGTAGTTTAAATTCCTAATGCATAGGAAAAGACCGAAACGACCCCGACTTAAAAGTTGATAAGGGCCGACCACAAGGGGATTGACGGACCGTCACTAGGACCGTGTCCCATCTATCGGGTCATGTTCGTGGCCCCGCCCTGCCTCCAGGTCTGGTAAGCCTCGTCTACGGTCCACTTCATGGGCCGTGAAGGCCATCGTGGTTCCTCACAGTGTCTTGGTGTCTACTGAGTCAGGACGACGGACCCATCCACGACCCATCATTGGGATCACGACCCGTGGAGGGCTCCGTGGTTCAACACTTGAGCCCTGGTAGCTCTGCCTTACTTCTACAAGCCATTCCACGGCTCATGTGGGGATCCACGACCCATGGAGAGCTTCGTGGTCCACCATGTTGGCTGTGTGTGAACCACGAGCACGTCGACGCACCATGATTCCTTTCACGGTCTGTGAACCCCTCTGTGGTTCACCAAATTTCCTGTTGTTCAGTCTGTTAGGTTTCTAAGGTGTTACAATATCTCCCCCTTGGGATCATTCATTCTCGAATGAAGTCTAATTATACTTATGACTGTAAATAAAGGAAGTAAGATATCAACGAAACTTGATTACAAGGGAAGGTTCAAATACTTTGTATTGTACGAAGCTTGAATTAAAGGGTTTGTGCATATGAGAAAAGTCTTAGCTTTCGATGGTACATTGCAGGATACAGAAAATCATATTTTTCCTATTGGTGTGGTAGATAAGGAGTGTGATGCTTCATATGTTGCACGAGGCATCTTGGTGAAAATGCTTGTAAAAATATTCATTGTGGAGATTTTCTTGGACATTATTATCATGCAATAAAAGCATATCAGAGAGATGTGTTCCATGATCATTTTGAACAAATCAGAATTATCAATGCGGAAGTCGCAAATTATCTTGAGAATGTTGGATTTCACAAATGGAGTAGAGCATATATTTTGAGAAAAGAGGTAAATTTTCTTACTAGTTTAAACATAAATATTGCCGGCCCGCAACAATTATTGCAATTGTTGAAACAATTATTATAGTTGTTGGGACAATTTTATAGTTGTTGAAACAAATTTCACAATTGTTTTAGCAACTACAGTAGTTGTGGAACATTAAAATAGTTGTTCCAAATTTGCAATTGTTATTTAAAATCAACAATACTTTGTATTTTCGTTTCTTCATATTTTTCAACTTATATATTTCAAGGTAAGATGTATGATTCCAAATATTGCGTAGTCAGTTAATGTGGTGTTCAATGAAGCAAGAGAAGTTCTCATTACCGACCTGTTGAATGATATAAGTAAGAGATTATCAGAAATTTTTTATGAGGGACGGATGTCATATGCCAAGTTAAAAACCAGTTTTTCCCTTTAGCTGAAATCAAATTAATGGCTAACAAGAATTTGAGAAATAAGTTATTGGTCATCAAATTGATGAAGATACCTTTAGCGTCACCACATACAATTGAATAACAATGGTCCGTCTTCGAAGCAAAATATGTTTGTGTCGAGAATTTGATTTGGAAAAATACTCTGTCAAAACACTATGGTAGCGCTCATGCATATATTTAGAGATGAATATGACAAGATTATTTACAAGTTTTCCTCTCCATATTATAAGGTAGAGTCGTATATACTTGCATATGCAGATTCAATTTATCTAGTTCCAGCTGAAGAATTTTGGGATCTTTCTTCGAAATTTTAGGGAGAGTAATACCTCCACTTGAAAAGAAAATTAAATCAGGAAGGGAGCGGATGAAAAGGGTAGCTAATGGCTACTATAGGAGATGTTTTAACGAAGAGAAATAAATGGTTTGTATGTAAAAGATTTGGACACAAAAAAACTACGTGTCCTACAAGATCAAACAGAGTTGCATAAACAAGTAATGGTGTAGTTTCATGAATTTTTATTGTATTTATAACATGTATTTAATGATTTGGTTATTAGTTCAAACAACTTATATAATTGTATATTAACAACTTCTAATATTTATAAGTTGTATATCAAACAACTTCTAATGTTGTTGGACAGCTGTAATTGTTGAAGGGTCAAGTCCTTCAAACAACTTCAATAGTTGTCCAACGATATTGGAGAGTTGTCTAACAACTTTGCATAGTTGGTCTAGTAATTGAAGATCAATCTAGTCATTTTGTAAATTATTAAGTATAAACTAAGTCGTTTAATAATAATTGAAGATCGATCTAGTCATTTTGTGAATTATTAAGTATAAATGTAACACCCCTGAAAATTTTTGAGCTAAGACTCGAACCATCCTTCGTTGTGGGTAGGATTTTACCAAGAAATTAAAATTTCTTAGGTATTAAGGCCATGTCCCTAGATATAGCACCTTGAGTTCCAAAAAGAATCAAAGAGAATCCATTCAAGTCATTCCTTAGTTTTTTTAAGTTTTGGGTTAACTTCAAACGACCATAACTTTCAGTACATGATGATTTAGGAGACCCATAAGATATCAAATGAAAGATCGCTGAGTCCTCTATCCAACGCCATCGAGTTTGCTAATTTTTGAGTTCGTATGAGGGATATATGCCCGTTTGAAGTCAGATTAAGTATTTAAGGAAAGTTACCCGGATTTAAGAGGGGTATTTTGGTCTTTTCCTTATCCTATCAGATTTATTTCATTTTTAGTAATTAATTAGGGGTATAAACTGATTTTTTTCAGTTTACACAAATCTTGATTCACCCTAGGGTTTTAGAAAAGAGTTCAAGAAGAGAAAAGAGGAGAAAAAAGGAGAAATGCCAAGATTTCGTTGAATTTTTGAGGATTTGATTTCGGATTTCACCAAGGGTTTAATCCCTAAGAGGTATGTAACCTTTCATAGTGTTGGATTCATTCACCCACGTGCCAATCATGATTTATTTAGCGTAATTTTGTTTTTGATGAGTTCTTGAAAAGTGTTCTTGAAGTTTCATTCTAAATCTTGTTTTGTTGGGATTTTGATGAGTTCTTGAGAATAAAAGTTAGTGAATTGAGGGTTGTTTAAAAAAAAAAGGAAAAAAAGAATTGAGCGCTGTTTGGAGTAGATTATCATATACATAAGTTGAGTATTCAAATCCAAGTGATCGGAAAAGAAACCATTCGATTCTAGGCGAATTATGGTCGAAAAACGAGTAAGAAAAAGTTAGACAGAAACAAACGCGGATCTGTTCCTTCAGAGTGAAAATTTGCTCTCCGCGTTGCGGAGAGAACGCGGACTCCACTGTTTCAAAAATTATTTCGACCAAACATTATAATTCATCTCTGCGTCGTGGACTTGCTCCCCAGATAGTGTTTTTCAACTGTTTCTCATTATTAACCATCAAAAACTCATTTAACTATCATGATATCCCTCCTATCATAAATAATAACCTTGAATTCATAATTCAAATTTAAGGTAGAGTTAAGAGTCACGTCTTGAGAGTTCTTTCGAATCTTTTGAGAAAGTCCCTTTGAGTCTTTTGAAGAGTCTTCTACAAATTCTAATAACTTGTTTCAAGACTCAAGTAAGTGAGCATGAGAGTTAAGAGAATGTATTCATGAGTCTACCATATCATCGAGATCCTTCATATCATGAATTATAACTCTTGAATTCATTGTTCAAATTCAAGAATGAGTTAAGAATAGAGTTAAAGAAAGTCTTTGAGTTCAATTGTGAATCCTTTGAGATCAACTATTGATTTGAGCTGAGTTTTGAGGAAGTAAGTATAATAAGGAGAAGAGTAGTATACATGAGTTCCATATTGTTATGTACACCCTCGAATTGAGTTGTTCATACCCATAATTTCGCATGAACTTCATAATTTGAGCATATTTGAGAGGAGAGTATATTCAAGTTCTAAGTCTTGAGTATTGAGTTCCTAATCCCTTTTGAGATTTTATTCCTAATTGTGGGACTATTACATATTACCCAGGAGTCCATGAGTTGAGTTGTTCATGCCCATAATTCTGCATGAACCCAATGAGTTGAACATTCTTGAGATGAGTAGTATCATGAAGTCCATGAGTTGAGTTGTTCGTGCCCATAATTCCGCATGAACCCTATGAGTTGAACTTTATTGAGATGAGTAGTATCATGAAGTCCATGAGTTGAGTTTTTCATGCCCATAATTCCGCATGAACCCTCCGAGTTGAGCATTCTTGAAATAAGTAGTATCATTGAAGTTGTTGAGTCTTGAGTATTGAGTTCTATGTATGGTTATTGAAAACCTTGAATTGAGTCGTTCATGTACATAATTCGGCATGAACTTTATTTTGAGAAATCTTTTACAATTTTTTCTAAACTTGTTTTAAGACTTGAGCACTTGAGTTGGAAAAGAGTAGTGTTGTAGTTCATTTTTTAAATGAATATATGGGAACTAAGTATTCCCAAGAGTAAATATTTTCACATTTAAAAGAGAAGGAAACTAAGATTCCCAAAAGTGTTTTGAGTAGTTTGAGGAATATCTCTTTTAAGAGAAAGATTTTGAGTAATAATCTCAAAACACTGAAGGAATTATGTTTCTAAACATATGAGCCGAGTATATTTTTGGGAGTAGTATTGAGCATCGATATGGGGATGAGTTCAGATAACTCAAGTCTCCATAAACCCTGTAGCCAATGTGGGTATAAAAGGTCATACTTTTTAGATAATTCCTTAATGCTTTTTAGCATAGCTTAGCGGATCCACTTAGTTGAGAGGTTCTATACCCCGACAAAGTATAGGATGGTTCTGGCAGCGTGCGGGAGACATTGTATCATCACATAGATCATAGTGATGGTTGTCGGTTAGAGAATCTCCCACAAAGTTATATTATATTTTTATATACAAATTAAGTTGTTATTGTATTCGTCAATACATTGAGTTGCTATCTACTCTTTTAAAAGCTTTCCATATATTGCATCTTTTATTGTTGCTTTATCTTGAGTTGAGTATCCAGAGTTGAGTATCTTGTTGTTGAGTTGAGCCCTATTTCATCAAAGTTGAGTCTCTTATAATTGAGTTGAACTATTTTTCATTGAGTTGAGTTTAGTTGAGTGAGTTGAGAAAAGGTAAGTATGTTTCCTTTTTATCAAGTTCAAGCTTATGTTATGCTTTAGATTCCCCTTACATGCTCGTATATTCCATGTACTGAGCCATTTGGCCTGCATCATTTCATGATGCAGATTCAAGTATTCGGGATCATCAATATGCGCTTTGTTAATACCACTTGCAGTTCCAGTTAGCTATGATGAGCTTCTTGCTTGTGGAGGATTTCATTTACTTTTCAGTTTCGTCAGGATGTCGTGGGTCTTGTCCCAACTTCCATATTTGTCATTTAGAGGCTTCAGAGATAGGCATTAGAGTTTTAGAAGTCTGTTTCATTTATTTGTTAAATGTTTTAAAGACTTGAGTTACCTATTTCTGGTGAGTTGAATATATATTATTTTATTTAGAGTTAATCTTTTGAGTTAAAGATTTTTGTAATTGAGTTCAATGAATTTTATTCAATTTTAAGCTTTGTATGCTTGAGTTGTCTTCCACTTGTAGTCAGTCATAATGAGGGTTCACTTGGGGACCAGAAATGATTCTCGAGTGCCTACCACGTCTAGGGTATAGACTTGGGTCGTGACAATAAACTATGTCGTTTAATAATAATTGAAGATCGATCTAGTTATTTTATGAATTATTAAGTATAAACTAAGTCATTTAATAATAATTGAAGACCAATCTAGTCATTTTGTAAATTATTAAGTATAAACTAAGTCGTTTAATAATAATTAAAGACCGATCTAGTCATTTTGTAAATTATTAAATATAAACTAAGTCGTTTAATAATAATTGAAGATCAATCTAGTCATTTTGTGAATTATTAAGTATAAAATAAGTTGTTTAATAATAATTAAAGATGGATCTAGTCATTTTGTGAATTATTAAGTAAAAACTAAGTCGTTTAATAATAATTGAAGATCGATCTAGTCATTTTGTGAATTATTAAGTATAAACTAAGTTGTTTAATAATAATTGAAGCTTGATCTAGTCATTTTGTGAATTATTAAGTATAAACTAAGTCCTTTGATAATAATTGAAGATCGATGTAGTCATTTTGTAAATTATTAAGTATAAACTAAGTCATTTAATAATAATTGAAGACCAATCTAGTCATTATATTAATTATTAAGTATAAACTAAGTCATCTAATAATAATTTAAGATCGATCTAGTCATTTTGTAAATTATTAAGTATAAACTAAGTCGGATAATAATAATTGAAGATTGATCTAGTCATTTTGTGAATTATTAAGTATAGACTAAGTCGTTTAATAATTATTGAAGATCGATCTAGTTATTTGTAAATTATTAATTATAAACTAAGTCAAATAATAATAATTGAAGATCGATCTAGTCAACTTGTAAATTATTAAGTATAAACTAAGTCGTTTAATAATAATTGAAGTTCGATCTAGTTATTTTTGTGAATTATTAAGTATAAACTAAGTCGTTTAATAATAATTGAAGATCAATCTAGTCATTTTGAAAATTATTAAGTATAAATTAAGTTGTTTAATAATAATTGAAGATCGAATTAGTGAATATAAACTAAGAAATTTTATAACAACTAAATTAGTTGCTGGAATGACTAAACTAATTGTAGGAACAACAGAAGTAGTGTACATACAACTAAACAGTTGCATGGAACAATTGAAGGAGTTGTACAAACGACTAAATAGTTGCACAAACAGCTGAAGCAGTTGTACGAACAACTAAATAATTGTAGAGATGTTTGAAGTACTGAAACAGTATCATGGATAATTGAAGCAGTTGTAGAGACAATTAAAGTTGTTGATAATAAATATACAAAAACTGAAATAATTATATCAAAAAACTAACACACAAAAATAGTTGATAACAAATACACAAAATATTGATCCAAATGTTTTGTAAATCAAGTACAAAAACCATCTTCATACATAACTACTCTCTCAAGGAGTTAATTTATTTTCAAGCACCACAACAACGTATTTCATCCTAAAATTATCCACCTCATTATCGTTGAGGTAGTTCATATCCATTGTAACAAGCAAGTGATCAATAAAAGCACAAACATATGGTCCACATGTTGCACACAAATTGTTACTTGACACATCCTTTAGACGCTCATATGACCATGCATAAGTAAAGAGAAAAAGAGACAAATTGTAACATTCATCCTTAGAAAGAACTAGATTTAGAAAGAACTAATTTGGAAAGAGCCAAAATTGATAATTTTGCAAGTTATGATAAGTTGTGAGTTTTGGGTCAACTTCAAATGACCATAAATTTCAATACATGATGGGTTAGGTGGTGCGTAAGACATCAAATGAAAGGTCTTGGAATCCTCTTACTAACGCCAGTGAGTTTGCTAAGTTTCGAGGATGAGGGAGATATGCATGTTTGAAGTCTGCCTGTCCAGTTCAGGAAAGTTACCCGAAATTATGAGGAGTATTTTGGTCTTTTCCTTACCCCTTTAGAATTAAGCATTTTGTAAGGTTTTAGGGGTATAAACTGATTTGGTACAGTTTTCATATCCCAAATTATTCTTAGGGTTTTAAAAGAAAGTTCAAGAAGAGAAAAGAGGAGAAAAGAGAGAAAGTTCAAGGAGTTCTTCAAGATTTCTTACGAATCGAGGATTGTTTCAGCAAGGGTTTGATCCCTATGAGGTATGTGAGTTCTCATAGTGTTGGGTTCGTTGACCCACACACCAATCATGCTATTTTAATGCAAATTTTGTTCTTGATGTTTATGGATTGGTGTTCTTGATGATTTTTCTTGAAATTTCATTCTTAATCTTGATTGTTGGGGTTTTGATGAATTTTTTAGATGAATATTAGTAAATTGAGTGTTGTTTAAGTTGATTATCGCGTACTTATGTTGGGTATTCAAATCTAAGTGAGTTGGGAAGAAACCATTCGTATCTAAGCGAATTAGGGTCAGAAAACGAGAAAGAAAATTCATCGAGAACATCTGGGCAGGGGTTGATGTACCATGCCAGGAAGAGATCTCTCTAGTTTAGGGGTTCGTGCCCTGTGCCACTCAGTTTTCCAGGGTCACCTGCTCCCACCCCTTTTTACATCGTTTGGCCCGTCTGAGTTCTTTTAAAGGATGCCTTCATTCCTTTCTTATTCTAATCACTTTAAACTACATCTAAACATCGAGAGATCATTCATAACATGAATCCTAACCTTGAACTCATAATTCAAATTCAAGGTAGAGTTTAAAGTGAGTTTTCAGAGTTATTTCGAGTCATTTTGAGAAGTCTTTTACAATCTTTTGAAACTTGTTTTAAGACTTGAGTACTTGAGTACTTGAGTATGAAGATGAGTAGAGTTGAGTTTCATTTTTCAAAATGAATATATGGGAACTAAGTATTCCCAAGAGTAAATGTCTTTACATTTAAATTGAGGAGGAAACTATGATTTCCAAAATAGTTATGAGGAGTTTTGAGTACTACCTCTTTTAAGAAAAACCTTTTGAATAATAATCTCAAAGTTTGAGGATGAGGAAATGTTTTTAAACATATGATCTGAGTATATTTTTGGGAGTAGTATTGAACATCGATATGGGGACGACTTCGTACAACTCAAAATCCTCATAAACCATGTATCCAACGTGGGTAGAAAAGGTCATACTTTTTAGATGATTCCTTATTTCTTTTTAAGCATAGCTTAGTGGATCCACTTAGTTGAGAATCTCTATACCCTGACAAGGTATAGGACAGTTCTGGCAGCATGGATGAGACACATAGCTCATAGTGATGGTTGTCGGTTAGAGAATCTCCCAAACAAAGTTTATTTTGTATTTTTTTTATACAAACTGAGTTGCTATTGTATTTTTCAATACATTTAGTTGTTATCTACTGTTTTAAAAGCTTTTCTTTATATCGCAAGATTGTTATTGTTTTATATTGAAATGAATTGAGATTGAGTTGAGATTGAGTTGAGTTGAGACAAGTTGTTTCTTCAGTTCCAGTTCAAGCTTATGTCACATTTTAGATTTCCCCTTGCATACTCGTACATTCCATGTACTGACGCCATTTGGCCTGCATATTTTATGATGCAGATACAGGAAATCAGGATCATCAACCGGTGCTCTGTTGATCCAGTCGTGTTCCAGAGTTGTTTGGTGAGCCTCCTTGCTTCCGGAGGATCCCTTGTTTATTTTCTAGTATTTTAGTTTTTTTAGGATGATTGGGGTCTTGTCCTGATATCCCTCACAGTATTATAGGTGTCATAGATAAATAGTAGTATTTCATAAGTCTGTTTCATTTTCAGTTGTTAATGTTCTAGACTTGACCAGTTGCCTCTTTGGCTAGTTTAATGTTTTATTTCTAAAATATTCAGAGTATTCATTTAAGATAGTTGAGTAAAATTTACTTTTGAATCCTATTTCACATTGAGTAAGTCTTTCGATGAGAGTTGAGCCAGCCCAAGGGTTCTCTTAGGGGCCAGAAATGGTTCTCGAGTGCCAGCCACATCCAACGTATAGACTCAGGGCGTGGCAAACTTGGTATCAGAGCACACAGTTCAAGGGTCCTAGGGTGTCTATGAAGCCATGTCTGTAGAGTCCTAGTTATCGGTATGAAGCGCACCACATCTATAATTTGGAGGCTGCGACATTTAGGAAACAATTCCGTTCTTTCATACTTTTTTCGTGCGATAGAGTTTAACTCTATAAAGTTTATTTCTAATATGTGCTTGCGCGTATCTTTTAGATCATGCCTCAATGAAGAACTGTTCGAGGTCTTCCTACTAGGAGGAATGTTGGTCCTCGGGATCAAGGGGTACCTAATGCACCTGAAGTGTAACCCCAAGGAGAGGTCACAAATGCTGAGTTCCGAGATGCTACCTTCATGTTGAGTCAAGTGGTCACCAACCAAGCTGGGCAACAAAGAGGGAACGGATAGGATATGGCTGATACATTTAGAATTCATGAGTTTATAAGGATGAATCCTCCAGACTTCACCGGTTCAAGTGTCACTAAGGATCCGGAAAACATTATGGAAGAGTTGGAGAAAGTGTTTGAGGTGATGCATGTGTAAGATGCTGAACGTGTGAAACTAAATGCATACCAACTGAAGAGTGTTGCTAGAGTATGGTACGACCAATGGAAGAAGAGTAGAATTGAGAATGCACCGATTATGAGCTGGGCTGTGTTCGAGGAGGCCTTCTTGGGCCGTTTATTTCCCCGTGAACTGAGAGAGACAAAGGTAAGGGAATTCCTCACTCTTAAGCAAGAATCTATGAGTGTGCATGAGTACAGCCTGAAGTTCACCCAAGTATCTTGTTATGCTCCGAAAATGGTTGTTGACATGAGGAGCAAGATGAGTCTTTTTGTATCATGGTTGTCTCGCCTGTCACGTAAGGAGGGCAACACAGCTATGTTGATAGGAGATATGGACATAGCAAGGCTAATGATCCGTGTGCAACACACTGAGGAAGATAAGCTGAGGGATAGAGAATAATTTTGGAACAAGAAGGCTAAGACGACATAAAATGAGTCCGGCCAGCAAAAGAGTAATGCAAATCGATCATCTTTCCAACATAAGCCAAATGGACTCCACCATCTTCTAGCGCACCTACACCAAAGAACATATGTGAGTGTAAGAATCATAGTTCATAGAATTTCAGAGCTAGACCTATACAGTCTCAAGGTAGTGTGTCACAAGGAGCTAATGAAACTCATGTGCTAAGTGTGGTAGGATCCACCCAGGAGTGTGTTGTGATGGCTCTATTGGTTGCTTCAAGTGTGGTCAAGTAGGTCACTTCATGAAAGAGTGCCCTAAGAACAGACAGGGTGGTGGTAATGGGGGCAATAGGGCCCAATCTTCTTCAGCAGCTCCACTAGACAGAGGTGCACCTAGAGGTGCTACTTCAGGGACAAGCGGAGGAGCTAACCGTCCATACGCAATCACTAGTCGCCAAGATATTCGCCAGATGTTGTCACTGGTATGATCAAAGTCTTTTAAATTTGTTTATATGATTTGCTAGATCCAGGAACGAGCCTATCTTTTGTGACTCCTTATATTTCTATGAATTTTGACATTTCTCCTGAGCAACTTCTTGAGCCCTTCAGTGTTTCGACACCTGTTAGTGAGTCTATTCTAGCTGAGAGAGTTTATTGTGATTGTGTCATTTCTGTCAATCACAAGGACACCACCGCTGACTTAGTTGAGCTTCACATCCATAACAAGTCCTAGAGTCGAGTGTAGGTCTCTGTGAAGACGAAGAAGACTGGAGGTAACCCCCAAACTCAGAAAAAGGTTGACTGGTCCGCAACGGACCCTCAACTGAAGCCTGCAATGAAGACTAAATAGGACGGGGTGGATAGCCCCCTGAACTCTTCCCTCTGGAGTACGAATCACTAAACTCACCTCCCTTACGAAACTTTTTAAATGTTGACACTTTGGTGAAGTCATCCGGCTTCACCCCCTCTACCTCTATCACAAAATCAATCACTTCCTGAAAAGATTTTGCAGAAGCAGCTACCTGTAAAGCTGGGATCTGCAAATCTGACCTCAATCCCTTTACAAAGCGGCGAATCCGCTCTTGCGGACTGAAGCAAAGCTGAGTGGCATACCTAGATAACGCACGAAATTTAGCCTCATAAGCTGCAACAGACATCCTTCCTGCTCTATGTTCAGGAACTCATCTCTCCTTCTGTCCCTCAAAGTCCGGGGTATGTACTTCTCCACAAATAAGCTAGAAAATGTTGTCCAAGTCATAGGTGGTGCCTTTGCTGGTCGACACTCCACATGAGACCGCCACCACATTTTGGCATCCCCTTGAAACTGGTAGGTCACAAACTCAACACCGAATCGCTCCACTATGTCCATCTTATGTAACAACTCATGATAATCAACCAGGAAATCATAAGCATCTTCAGATTCAGTACCCTTGAAAACTGGAGGTTTCAACTTTAAGAACTTAATAAAGAGATCATGCTGGTCACTAGTCATTATAGGCCCTGTAGTCAATCGGGGAAACGTGCCTGTTTCCAAGGACACATCCATGCGATGAGCCACATCGGCTGCATGTTGTACTCCCTGAACTTGAGGTGCTAGTGAAGAAAATCAGATAACCCGCTAAGATAAGTGAGAACCTGATTAATCATCTCTGGAGTAGGCTAGGGTGGTACTTCATTCTCTTGAATCTGCTCATCTTCCCATTCGTCACTCTCTCTCACTACCTCGTCAGTCGGTGGATGAGTCACCACTCTATCCCTAGCTGGACCAGGTGTTTGTCCTCTGCCTCTAGTGGGCCTTCTCCCGTGACCTCTACCACGGCCTCTTGCCACTGCTCCCCTTCAAGCTGCAGCCCCAACGGTTGGCTCAGGCGTACCCTGTCTTGCCGGTGTTGGTGTTGTCACACCTGTTGCTCTAGTTCTGACCATCTGCGAGATAGAGTGAAGAAGGTCAGATACCAATTTGTATCACCTAGATACCAATTGGATTCAAGTAATAGCAGAAAGAAAGAAAAATGTGAGTTTTCCTAAAGTCCTATAGCCTCTTGAAGAAAAGTAAAGGCGTCCCCGTACCGTTCCGCAAGACTCTACTAGACCTGTCCTTGTGTGATAAGATCATCGAACCTAAAGCTCTGATACCAAGTTTGTCAGGACCCAAATTGAGTCATGAGTGGCACCCACACTTCACCTCCTAAGTGGGCGGACCAAGGAATCTAAACCCCAACATATACCAATAATTTAACTACCACTAACAACAATAACACGGAAGCTCCAAAACTTATGAAAGTAACCAATCAAATAAACCTCTAAAGTCTATTACATATTATCCCCAAAATCTGAAAGTCATCACATCAAGGACATCCGTTCTTAACATATCAAGTCTAAAAGTATTAGAGACCCCAAAATAAGCAAATACGATGGTCCATGTCCGAAATTCAAGGACATCACGCCATAACTGAGAGAATCCAGCATGAGCTAGAAGGAATAGCTCACCCTGAAATCTGATGTGCTGGAGACTGGCTAGAGCTGAGGGCGAGTCGAAGTCGATGGTACACTTGTTGCACTCCACAAAAGAAAAACGAAGAAAACACAAGTAGGGGTCAGTACAAGGAACACGTACTGAGTAGGTATCATCGGCCAACCCAAAATAGAAACTAATATACAATGAATAATAGTATAAAGTCAACTATAGCACTTAGCAGGTGATAAGAAACCACAACATGAACAAGTAACAGTTGAAGCAAGTACGTAATCAATCACAATATCAAGCACACACACGAGGACTCATGCCTCTACATCACACTCGTTTGGGAAATGCCTTCATTGAGATTGAGTACATTAAGTTAATTTAATATCTTTTTCCTTTAAGGTTACCGTGTCGGAACGTGACACTCCGATCCAATTATACCGTGTCGGAACGTGACACTTCGATCCAATAATACCGTGTCGAAACGTGACACTCCGATCCAAAAATATCATGTCGGAACGTGACACTCCGATCCAAAAATACCGTGTCGGAACGTGACACTCCGATCCAATAATATTATTAATTTATCATTTATTATCACTACTTTTCAGCTCATTAATAATATTACATCAAGCCCTCTTTATTCAAGGCATAACTTCAATAGAGAGGTTTTCAAATTATAAATCTCACGGTCTCGGGATTTTAGACCAATCACAAACCACACAACCAAGCCACACCATCACACAGTCAAGTACATAGAGAACTTCACAATATCATTCAATGCATATCAATCGTTATTAAGAGTTTATCTATCAAATAGATCAAACCATAACCTACCTCCACCGAAGAACTGAAGTCAAGCAAGTTACTTCTTCAATACTTTTCCTTTCCTCAATGCCTCCGAACCTTTCCAATCAATCAAATATATATATGCATAATTTGTAAGTTAGCGAGTCTATAAACACTCATATTATTCTATGTCTAGCCTAAACCCAAAAACTCCCCTAATTCTATAATCAATTTCCTAAAGTTCAAACCTATCGGTAAGTCTTAATTCCTCCCATTAGCATATCTCTAATGGAATTTAAATAATTCGATGCACCTAATATTTAATTACCTATCTCAATATATCAAAATATAGTTTATAATATAATAACAAAATTGTAATGTTTAAAAGTTAAAGCCACTGGTTACGGAACCAGTGGCAGCGAACACTTCAACAATATACCCATACACTTTTATATCCTTAATCACCAGTGTTAAATTATTAACTTCCTCACTTTTTCCCAAAGTCCCAACCAATCAGTGATACAAATTCATGCATATTACCACTATACCCTTCTTATCTTCTTGTCCAACCTTAATTATTTTTATACCGACACCATTCTGCACTAAATTTCAGCATATAACAATATACTCCTACAACATTACAATAACCTGTACCAATAAAATGATTACAACTCCTTAACCAATTAACAATACCTTGTACACGAGTCACAATTCTATATCATTGTTCTAAACATAACCTTTGTTGTGTGTAGTAGCCATTACTTAATAATAAATTATGATATAAACACCATACGCACGCTCCCATTGTGGAAGCAACAAAGAGTCACCACAATTTCAACCAACAATTAATGAGGCAAATAACGCTAAGCATGATTCATTACCAATCAAAGGTGTCCTGCATCAGGAGGGATATATATATATATATATATATATATATATACAGTCAACTTTATACTCAGAAGTTAGATGCACTTTGATGAATTAAAGTTACCTCGATGTTGTTCTTCACTGGTATACGCCGTAACTACTGTTTTCTCCCCAATGTTTCCTTCTTTTCTATAATTTATTTATTACCCTAATTCTTATATAACCAATTATAAAAAGTGGTAAAAGTGACCCACTATTTATTTTACTATTATTTTCTTTAACCACCAACTAAGTAATTTATTAAAACTACCCCACTAATTTCATATTGTAGTTACGAATAGTCCAAAATACCCATTTAGAATCTATCGAAAAAGTCTTTTATGAAATAAAACGCTCTAGTACTCAAAACGAGCAAATGGGTCGTTACATTTAAAAGACTCCATTTACTCCCAAGGTGTACATGTAAAGATGGAGAACATAACAATTAGAAAGGCAAATAAATGTTAGATGAGGCAAATGTACATTCACAATTATTCAACTCCAACATAAGCACCTTAACAGTGAGCACAAAGTAAGTTGAACTGAACCATAAATTCGTTTAAATACCTAACTAACAGATACATTCTTCTATCAGTATATGATGATGAAAAAGAAAAGAAAATTCCTTTAACTAACATTTTCATGAGCATGCCGAGATAGTAAACAAGCATCTATTCTGATCAAGTTTTAAGTTAAATCAAGGTAATTTCCGTCATCATCAAATTGATAACAGTTACCACAATATATTAAACAAGGAAAGAAAAGTTTCACATGGATAAAATATATAAACATATGACTTTATTTAGTATCTAGAGTTTACTTAGTTAACTGTGAAAAAACTCTATGATGCGGTGAAATCATTGCCCGTAAGAAAACTAAAGCTCAAACTTAATATTAACAATGCAGTCTTCACAAATCAAATTAGTACTAAATCAGAGCTCCAAAGGGCGGTTTTGTTTCCAAATATTTTGATACGAACATTTAGGTTATAAACATCAACACAAGGATGATTTATCTTTTTATCATTTTAACACTTCAATGGCAGATTCAAGCACAAATAAGACTACTTTGCTTCTAAATACATGAGATATACTAACAAATGTGGTGGGTTTCATATTCAATTCCTTTATATATAAAAGTAAATAGATAAATATACATATGACATGCTTCTCTAGATAAACACAATGATGTTGACACAAGGAGAAGAATAAGAATAATGTCGGATTATCACCTTTTTGGAGCAGTGAACAGGGGCGTTGCAGACAAGCTACTCAAACCTCTGCTCTGAACTTGGTTTAACAAAGAATAATGAAGAACTAAAATAGAACCTTTGGAGGATGAAAAATTTACCCGCACTAGGTGTTTACACCAAGCCAATACATGCATGCTATGTGTTTAAATTTACAGTTTATTTTACTTAACCATAATTAATTTACATGTGTTTTACTTCATTAAATCACGTAATAATGGAAATTGCATTGACTTGGTGTAAACACCCGGTGCGGGTAAGTTTTTCCCCTGAATTTGGTTTATACATTTGGGCCTATTTAAGGTAAAATTGGTTGTGTCTTATATGCATAATATGTGTTGTGTTTAATGGTCTGATTTGAGATTCTTGGGCCGAATTTCTTTGATTTTTCCTTTCTTTTCTTTAATTATTTTGAACTTCCAACTTAATAACTAATACAATATAAGTTATACTATGACAACTAATAAAAAATATCAATATTACAACTTTATGATAATATAAAATAGTATAACTTACATAAATCTCATAGTGTAAGACTTAAGTTACATTCTATCCCTACTCTTTTCTATTTTACAAAAATTCCCTAAAATATCAGCCATCTGGATACATTAATTCTGCCCTACAATAAGTGATAGTCTGTTGCGCTAAAATAGGAAATAAATTTGAAAATCTAATTAAACCCCATAAATTACGCATACGTATCTTCTTACTATCAATTAGACAGATGCAAATCCAGAACGAAGAAATTCAAAATTCAAATCCCTTCCCCTGGTTTGTCGAAGAAACCTTTCGAAGTGATGAAGAGATACAAAGCTTTAATGCATGCAATTGTGTGTGTTGAAGGTAGAAAAAGGGATTAAAATGCTCTTAGCATGCTTGAATCGAAAATTAATGATTCCTGTTACATACATCTAACAATATCTATAGTTGATACAAACGGTTCAGATGTGACGGTGAAACAATTGTACATCGATAAAGCTACTCTAATGGCTGTAATAAAAATACAAAATAGATCATAGCTTCAATTTCTGATAACAAAAGGTATGCGACCAAAATTATTGTGTTGTAGTACACTTTTTTTTTTTACTTTTTGAAAACATGTTTGTTAATATATTAGTCGTGATACATTGTTAGTTACAAGTTGATACATTACCAGTTTGCCCCATAAATGTTGGCTTCTTAGATCTGTGTTTCAATGTGTGGTTATTATAAAGTATCATGTACATGTTAATTCGTTCTTCTTATTTTTTGTAATGTATCATTATAGAGTCATGGATAATTAAGACACACACTTTCTTTTCTTTTTTGAATGTGTTTGTTAATATATTAGTCATGATACATTGCTAGTTGCGACTTGATATATTACTAGTTTGCCGCATATGTGTTGGATTTTTAGATCTATGTATCAATGTGTGGTTATTATAAAGTATCAGGTACATGTTAATTTGTTCTTCTTATTTTTTGTAATGTATCATTATAGTGGCGTGGGTAATTAAGACACACACTTTTTGTTTTGTTTTTTGAATGTGTTTGTTAATATGTTAGTCATGATACATTGCTAGTTACAACTTGATACGTTACTAATTTGTCGCATATGTGTTGGATTTTTAGATCTCTTTATCAATGTGTGATTATTATAAAGTATCAGGAACATGTTAATTCGTTCTTCTTACTTTTTGTAATGTATCAGTATAAAAGGCATGGGTAATTAAGACACACATTTTTTTTTGAATGTGTTTGTTAATATATTAGTCATGATACATTTCTAGTTACAACATGATACATTACTAGTTTGTCGCATATATGTTGAATTTTTTTATATGTGTATCAATGTGTGATTATTATAAAGTATCATGTACATGTTAATTTGTTCTTTTTATTTTTTGTAATGTATCATTATAGAGGCATGGGTAATTAAGACACGAAGATATAAAAATATCAGTTAGTTGATGTGTATCTGATACATATAATTTGTTGTGGACAATAATATTTATTAGACACTAAGTGTATTTATGGTCCATTAAGAATACTGATAATAATATATCCTGAACTTTTTTTTGAATGATACATGAAACAATGCTTCTTTTTAATGTATTCGGTACAATTACAACTGTGTATTAGTGTGCTTTTTTGAAGACTGTTGTTGGAGATTGAAGACATCTGTTAGGAAAAGTTCGAATATATTCAAATTGAGGTACTTCAATAGTGAACATAAATGATTCGATGCAAGATAAGGACTATTGGTCAGTTCCAGAATGCATTTTGGAAGAAATTGTCTTGCCACTAAGATACAAAATGATGCCTGGACGACCAAGGAAAAGAAGGTAAAAAATTCCAGATCAAAAGCTAACCACAAACACAAACTGTTGTGGGCGTTGTAGGTAAGAAGGTCACAACCGGAGAACTTGTACTTTCTTTTCCGAAAGATGGTTGACGAAGTTATTATTTAGAATATTGTGATGTTTCAAATTAATAATTTTCAAATTGTAACAGTTGAATTTATAGATTTTTCACTGTTACAAATATATACATTACAAAGTATTGTTAGCTTAATAATTTCTAATACAATAATTGAAATGTTACAATTTCAATTTTGTCTATATTTTCTGATTGGTAATATTTTATTCACATTGTAAAGTTATATAAAATTTGAAGAATTTGGTACAAGCTAATATGTTCCAGATACATTGTTTATATAATGTCACTCTCCGAACCTACACCCTGGGCTGGACTGGCACTCGAGAACCATTGTTGGCCCCAAGCGAACCCTTCGTCTGACTTACTTATTCAGCGGAAGACTTAAACACAAGAAATTGTCTCAAACAAGAACTTATGAAATAACTTAGAATGCCTTAAAAAACATTCAAACTAGCCAAGATTGCAACTCAAGTCTCAAAACATAAGACAATAATAAAATAGTGAAAAATGAACTAACTGACTGACTATCTATGAAGCCTCTAATAACTGAGATAGATGTCGGGACAAGACCCACGACATCCTAAAGAACTAAAATATTGAAAAGCAATAAAAGGGGATCCTCTAGAAACAAGGAAACTCACCACCAAACTCTGGAGCACAACTAGATTCTACGATGCACTGGATGCTGATCCTGGTTATCTGTATCTGCATCATTAAAAGATGCATGCCAAATGACATCAGTACATTGAATGTATGAGTATGTGACGAGAATACTAAACAAGACATAAGCTTGAAAGGAACTGGAAGAATAAACTTGGTCTCAACTCAACTCAACCGAACTAATCTCATTTCAATATAAAGCCGTATAAACAAGTGCAATATAAAGAAACAATTTTAAAACATGAATGATAACTCTTTGAATTTAGAAATACCATAATAACTTTGTATGTATGCGAAGATGAAATATAAACTCTGTTTGTATATGAAAATACAAATAATCTATGTATATAAGAATACAAAATAATTATGTGGGAGTTTATCTAACCAACAACCATCACTTAAGATCTATTGTGATGATACAACGTTTAGCCTCACGCTGCCAGGGTCGTCCTATACCTAGTCGAGTGTATAGAACATGAGTACGTAGTGGATCCACTAGTCTATGCTAGAAGCATTAAGAAATCATTTAAAAAGTATGACCCTTTTCTATCATGGTGGCTACATGGTTTATGAGGGCTGAGAGTTGTCTGAACTCTCCCCCATATCGGTGCTCAATACTACTCCTAAAACATTATACTAGCTCTTATGTTTAAAAACATAACTTCTTTCTGTGGTTTGAGATAATTGTTCAAAACTTAGCCCAAAGGCTATCTTGGAAATCAAAGTTTCCTCTCTTGGTTAATTGTGAAAGCATTTACTCTTTACTAAAAACTAGCTCAAAGGCTCTTTGGAAATCTCAGTTTCCTTTCTTGTTTAAATGTGAAAATATTTTAGACTCTTTGGGAATACATAGTCCCCATATAGTCTTTGAAGAAATGAACTTCAATCTTTACTCTTTACTCTTTGTTCAACTCAAAACTCAAGTCTTAAAATAAAGTTAAAATGTTTGTAAAAGACCTTTGGAAAACTCTAAGAACTCCTCTTGACTTAACTTTTAACTTCTCTTGACTTGACTCTTAAATTTCCTTGAATTAAATTATGGATTCAAGGCTCATGATATCATGCTATGGATGATATCATATTATTTAGACGTACCTTAGAGTGTGTAAATCAACTAGAAAATATAGGTATGTTCCAAGGGAACTAGTACGGAAAGAAGTGGGAAAGGGTAGAGAACCTGGCGTCCCTGGCGCTCTGAGTGGCACGGGGAGCCAGAGCTGAAACTACAGAGTCTAGGTTGCGGCACACTGGCTGGAGCGGTGCCACAGGGCCCTAAATTTAGACTCTGATGTAGGGCTCACTGAGTGGCACAACGCTCCACCACCATTCCCCAGTTTTTGACAAATTTTCGTGGTTGTTTTTCAACTCTAAAACCTCTAGTTTCGGTTGGTTCTTTCCCCCAAACACTTAGATTTGAATACATAACCAAAATATGCAAGAATCTACTCAAAAATAACCTCTAATCTCATGAAACTACATCAATAACTCCTCAACAATCAAGAACCCAATAGAAACTTCAACAAAAATCCATCAAGAACTCAATTTTTCTAATTTCAAGAATGACAATACGTTGAAATAAATCATGATTGGTGCGTGGGTGATCTAACCCAACGCTATTTGATCTCACATACCTCCTAGGGATAACCCCTTGACGAAATCCATCATCTTAGCTTCAAGAACTTGACGATTTTGTGCTTCTTCTCCTCTTCTTTTTTCTTCTCTCAAAACCCTAACTTAGTTTCAAAAGCATAAACTGAATCCAATCAGTTTAGACCCCAACTTAATTACCAAAAATGAAATTAATTAATTGGGTGGTGAAAAGACCATAATGCCCTTCTAAAATCCAGTTTTGACTTTCCTAATCTAGATAGCCCAACTTCAAATGGACATATCTCACTCATACGAACTCGAAACTGAGCAACTCGATGACATTGTAAAGATAATTCAAAGATCTTTCCTACGATGTCTTGTAGCACACCTAACTTGTCTTGAGCTAGGAGTTATGGTCGTTTGAAGTTTACCCAAAACTCATACTTGACTTAATTTTGTCAAATTTCCAAATTTTCATTCTTTCCAAAAATGATTCTTTCTAGTTACGGGGTGTTGCAATATCTCCCCCTTGGGAACATTCATCCTCGAATGAGCTTACTCTTAGTAGGCTAAGGGCGTAACATCTCACATTCAATTGAAACACCCAACAAGCAAAATACAAATACAGCATGCCAACTTATAAATAAATACCAAGAAAAGGATTAGTACCTTAATTTGGAACTTCTCCGGATTCAAAGAGATGTGGGTACCTCTTCTTCATATCCTCCTCAGCTTCTCAAGTGGCTTCCTCAACAAACTGATTCCTACAAAGAACTTTGGCTGATGCTATCTCTTTTGTTCTCAACTTGCGAACTTGGCGATCTAAAATTTGAACAAGAATCTCCACCTAAGATAAGCGATCCTTGATTCCAATATATTCGGTTGGTATGATCAATGAAGGATCGCCCATGCACCTTTTTAACATAGAGATGTGAAATACCGGATGAACCGCTGCTAACTATTGTGGTAGCTCTAACTCATAAGCTACATTGATGATCATTTTGGATATTCTGTAAGGGACAATATACCGGGGACTAAGCTTCCCCTTCTTACCAAACCTCATAACACCCTTCATGAGTGAAACTTTTAAGTAAACCCAATCATCTACTTCAAGCTCTAAATCCCTTCTCCTAACATCAATGTAAAATTTCTGACGACTCTGCGCTGTTTTTAACCTCTCTTGAATCACTTACTTTCTCCATAGCTTGATGAGCTAAGTCTGGTCCTATCAACCCAGCTTCACCAGCTTCAAACCATCCAATAGGAGATCTGCATCTTCTCCCATAAAGAGCTTCATAAGGAGCCATATGAATGCTAGAGTGGTAACTATTGTTGTAAGCAAACTCAATGAGAGTTAGGTGATCATCCCAATTGCCCTTGAAATCAATCACACAGGCCCTCAACATATCTTCTTAAGTCTGAATAGTGCGCTCTGCTTGACCATCTGTCTGAGGATGAAAAGCAGTACTTAAGTTCACCTTTGAACCCAAGACTTTCTAGAATGACTTCCAAAACTGTGCAGTAAATTGTGCACCTCTGTCTGAAATAATGGAGGCCAGAACTCCATGAAGTCTTACTACCTCTTGAATGTATAACTTGGCATAGTCCTCTGATGAATGGGTAGTCTTTACCGGCAAAAAGTGGGCTGACTTTGTTGTTCTATCGACAATCACTCAAATGGAATCATGTTGCCTGCGAGACTGTGGCAACCCAGTAATGAAATCCATATTGATCATCTCCGATTTCCATTGCGGAAGTTCTATATTCTGAGCCATACCACCAGGACTTTGGTGATTTTAATTTGTTGACAATTCGGAAACTTTGCCACAAACTCTGCAATGCCCTTCTTCATACTATTCCACCAATATACTTCCCTCAAGTCACAATACATTTTTGTGGAACCCGGATGGACAGAATATCTGGAGCTATGAGCTTCCTCCATGATCCTCTCTTGGAGTTCATCCACCCTTGGTACAAACAATCTACCTTGATAGATCAATACACCATGTCCCCCTTCTTCCAAAGCCATTACTTTTTGCTTATGAACATTTGCCTTCAATTCAAGCAAAATGGGATCTTTGTCTTTCTTCTCTTTTACTTCTGACACTAAGGATGATTCAGCCCCCATTCATTACCACTACTCCTCTTCTGTGGAATCCATTAGGCGAACTCCTAATCGTGCAAGACTATGCATATCTCTTGCTAGCTCTTTCTTATCTTCCGCAAAATGGGGGGTACTACCCATAGACAACCTGCTCAAGGCATCAACAACAACATTAGCCTTATTTGGGTGATAGAGGATATTAATATCATAATTCTTGAGTAATTCTAACCACCTCCTTTGTATGAGATTAAGCTATTTCTAACTATAAACATACTGTAGACTCTTGTGATCGGTGAACACATCCACATGAACATCATAATGATAATGCCATATTTTAAAGCAAATACTACGGTAGCCAATTCTAGATCATGGGTTGAGTAATTTTTCTCATGAACTTTCAATTGTATGGAGGCATAAACTATAACTTTGCCATTCTACATTAACACACAACCCAAACCAACTCTGGACGCATCACAATATACGACAAAACCTTGAGTACCTTCTGGTAAGGCCAACAATGGGGCAGTAGTCAACCTTTTTTTCAATTCCAGAAAGCTTTTCTCACAAGCTTCAGACCGATGAAACTTCATTGTTTTCTGAGTTAACTTGGTCAAAAAGGACGAAATAGATGAGTACCCCTCTACGAACCTTCTATAATAGCCAGCCAACCCCAAGAAACTCCTAATATCAATTGGAGATATGGGCCTAGACCAATTTTGCACTGCCTCTATTTTCTGAGTATCAACTTAGTTCCCTTTCCGGAAACAATGTGGCCTAAGAATGCCACAGACTCAAGCCAAAACTCACACTTAGAGAACTTGGCATACAACTCTCTATCCTTTAGAGTTTGGAGAACTATTTTGAGATAACTAGCATGATCTTACTTATTCCTTGAATATATTAGTATTTCATTAATGAACATGATAACAAACATATCTAAATAAGGCTTGAACACTCTATTCATAAGGTCCATGAACGCTGCAGGCACGTTAGTTAAACAAAATGACATGACCAGAAACTCATAATGACCATAACAGGTCCTGAAAGCTGTCTTTGGAATATCACATTCCCTTACCCTTAACTGATGGTAGCCAGATCTGAGGTATATCTTAGAGAAATAGGTGGCACCTTGAAGCTGATCGAAAAGATCATCAATTCTAGGAAAAAGATACTTATTCTTGATGGTAACCTTGTTCAACTGACGGTAATCTATACACATCCTAAGGGAACCATCATTCTTCCTCACAAACAAGACCAGAGCGCCCCAAGGTGAGACACTTGGTTGAATAAACCCCTTCTCTAGGAGGTCTTTCAACTGCTCATTCAACTCTTTTAACTCTTCTGGTGCCATTCTATATGGAGGAATAGATATAGGACGAGTATCATGAAGAATATCTATACCGAAGTCTATTTCTCTCTCAGGAGGGACTCTGGGAAAATCATCCGGAAAGACTTTTGGAAACTCTTTTACTACTGAAACTGACTTAATAGGTGGTATCTCAACACTAGAGTCATTAACTCGGACTAAGTGATAGACACACCTCTTGAAAACTAACTTTCTTATCTTAAGGTACGAAATAAAATGACTCTTAGGCACTATTGAACTACTTTTCCACTCTAAGACTGGCTCATTTGGAAATTGGAACTTGACAACTTGAGTTCTACAATCAACTGAGGCATAACAGGCATGAGGCCAGTCTATACCAAGAATAACATCAAAATCTACCATGTCTAACTCAACAAAATCAACCATGGTGCTCTTGTGATTCACAGAAATAGTACAATCACGATAGACTCTCTCTGCTAGAATACACTCACCAACAGGTGCAGAAACACTAAAGGGTTCACTAAGTTTCTCAGGAAGAACATTAAAATTCATCATAACATACAGAGTTACAACAGATAAACTCACTCCTGGATCTAGCAAAGCATAAATATTAAAGTTAAAGACTTGGATCATACCAGTGACAACATTTGGCAAATCATTTTGCTCTTGGTGACTCATGATAGTATACATACGTTTTCCTCCTCCGCCTACCCCTAAAGCAGCTCCTCTAGGTGTATCTCTGTCTAGTGGAGCAACTGAAGAAGACTAGGCTCTATTGCCCCCATTACCATTACCATGCTTGTTCTTCGGACACTCTCTCATAAAATGATCATTCTGGCCACATTTGAAGCAACCAATGGAGCCATCATGACACATCCCTGAGTGGTTCCTACCACACTTAGCACACGCAGGAGACTTACTACCCCCTTGTGCCATACTACCCTGAAAATAAGAAGGTTTAGCTCTGAAATTCTGACTATTATACTCACTTCTGTTCTTTGGTGCAGGTGCACTAGCAGATGATAGAGCATGTCTCTTTTGTTTCTGTTGGAAGGAAGATCGGTTCGCATTACTCTTTTGCTGCCCAGACTCATTCCCTGATGTCTTATCCCTCTTATTCTTTAAACTCTTCCCTATCACATAGCTTGTCCTCCTCAACTTGTTGCACATGGATCAATAGCCTTGATATTCCCATATCCCCTATCATCATAAATGCCTTGGCTTCCTTGCTTGACAGGCGAGACAACCCAACAACGAATAAACTCATCTTTCTCCTCATGTCCAACTTGATTGGTCACAACTTGACTTAACATCCGGATAGCTTCATGGAATTAAGCATTGGTGACCTCTCATTGGGGTTGCACTTCTAGTGCATTGGGTACCCCTTGTTCCTGTGGCTCAACATTCTTCCTAGCGGAACGACCCCTAACAGCTCTTCGTGGAGGCATGATTTGAAAAACACGCGCAAGCAAGAATTAGAAGAAACTTTATAGAGTTCAAACTCTAAAACACAAAATGAGTATGAAATAAGTGAGATAATTTCCTAAGTGTTGCAGCCTCCTAATTATAGATGTGGCGCACTTCACACCGATAACTAGGACTCTACAAATATGGCTTCATAGACTCCCTAGGACTCTTGAATTATATGCTCTGATACCAAGTTTGTCACTCCCCCGAGCCTACACCCTAGGAAGGAATGACACTCGAGAACCATTGTTGGCCCCAAGCGAACCCTTGGCTTGGCTTACTTACTCAGTGGAAGACTAAAACATAAGAAATAGTCTCAAACAATAACTTATGAAATAACTTAGAATGTTTTAAAAGAAACATTCAAACTAGCAAAGATGACAACTCAAGTCTCAAAACATAAGCCAATAATAAAACACTAACAAATGAACTAACTGACTATCTATGAAGCCTCTAATAACTGAGATGGATGTCGAGACAAGACCCATGCCATCCTAATGAACATAAATACTAAAAAGCAATAAAAGGGGATCCTCCGAAAGAAAGCAGGCTTACCAACAAACTCTAGAGCTCAACTAGAATCAACAATGTGCTGGATGCTGATCCTGGTTACCTGTATCTGCATCATTAAAAGATGCAGGCCAAATGGCATCAATACATTAAATGTACGAGTATGCGAGGAGAATACTAAAGAAGACATAAGCTTGAAAGGAACTGGAAGAACAAAACTGGTCTCAACTGAACTGATCTCATTTCAATATAAAGCAGTATAAACAAGTGCAATATAAAGAAAACTTTTTAAAACATGAATGATAACTCTGTGAATTTAGATAATAACTTTGTATGTATGCAAAGATACAATATGAACTTTGTTTGTATATGAAAATACAAATAATCTATGTATATAAGAATACAAAATACTTATGTGGGAGTTTCTCTAACCGACAACCATCACTTAAGAGCTATTGTGATGATACAACGTTTTGCCTTACGCTGCCATGGCCGTCCTATACCTTGTTGAGAGTATAAAACCTAACTACTAAGTGGATCCACTAGTCTATGCTAAAAGCATTAAGGAATCATCTAATAAGTATGACCCTTTTATACCCATGGTGGCTACATGGTTTATGGGGGCTGGGAGTTGTCTGAACTCTCCCCATATCGGTGCTCAATACTACTCCAAAAATATAATACTAGCTCTTATGTTAAAAACATAACTTCTTTCTATGGTTTGAGATAATTGTTCAAAACTTAGCTCAAAGGCTATCTTGGAAATCAAAGTTTCCTCTCTTGCTTAATTGTGAACGCATTTACTCTTTACTGAAAACTAGCTCAAAGGCTCTTTGGAAATCTTAGTTTCCTTTCTTGTTTAAATGTGAAAACATTTTAGACTCTTTGGGAATACATAGTCCCCATATAGTCTTTGAAGAAATGAACTTCAATCTTTACTCTTTACTCTTTGCTCCACTCAAAATTCAAGTCTTAAAACAAAGTTAAAACGTTTGTTAAAGACCTTTGAAAAACTCTAAGAACTCTTCTTCACTTAACTCTTAACTTCTCTTGACTTGACTCTTAACTTTCTTTGAATTGAACTATGAATTCAAGGCTTATGATCTCATGTTATGGATGACTTCATGTTTTTTAAACGTACCTTAGAGTGTAGAAATCAACTAGAAAAAATAGGTACGTTTCAAGGGAACTAGTACGGAAAGAAGTGGGAAAGGGTAGAGAACCTGGCGTCCCTGGTGCTCTGAGTGGCGCGGGGAGCCAGAGATGAAACTATAGAGTCTGGTTTGGGGCGCGCTGGCTGCCGCGGCGTCCCATGGCCCTAACTTCAGACTCTGATGTGGGGCGCACCGAGTGGTGCCGCGCCCCACCCCTATTCCCTAGTTTTTGGTGAATTTCCTTGGTCGTTTTTCAACTCTAAAACCACTAGTTTCAATTGGTTCTTTCCCCAAACACTTAGATTCGAATACAAAACCAAGATATGCAAGAATCTACTAAAAAACAACATCTAATATCATGAAACTAGCTACATCAATAATTCCTCAACCACTCAACAATCAACAACCCAATAGAAACTTCAACAAAAACCCATCAAGAACTCAATTTCTCTAATTTCAAGAACGACAATACACTGAAATAAATCATGATTGGCGCGTGGGTGAAATAACCCAACGCTATGTGATCTCACATACCTCGTAGGTATCACTCATTGACGAAAGCCACAATCTTATCTTTAAGAACTTGACAACTTCTTGCTTCTTCTCCTTTTTTTCTCTTCTTTTCTCTTCTCTCAAAACCCTAACTTAGTTTTCAAAAGTGTAAACTGAATCCAATCAGTTTAGACCCCAACTTAATTACCGAAAACGAAATTAATTAAGTATAACTTACATAAATCTCATAGTGTAAAGAGTAAATTACATCTTATCCCTATTTTTTTTCTTTTTACAATAATTCCTTAAAATTTGTACCTTCCGGATACATAAGTCACCATCCGAATACATTATTTCACCCTCCGGATACATTAATTCTAATACAAGAAAAATCTTGTTGCGCTAAAAAGAGAATAAAATCTGAAAATTAATTAAATCCCATAAAATACGCTTATGTTTGCTTGATCCTCAGCATCTTTGAACAGATTTAATAACCGGTTGATTTCTTTTTCCATTAATGAATTTTCTTCTTCATATTTATTCATGCAACTCATCAGATGAATCTCCTTTTCCTCCCACTCAACCTTCCATTTCTCTAGTCTGTCTTTGGATTGTTCGATGGAATTGGTAAGAACATCATTTCTCTTTTGCTTCATGAAAATCCTAAAAGAACGAAGAAATTCAAAATTTCAAATTACTTTCCCCGTTCAACAAAGAAACCTTTCAGATTTAATTCAAAAACTTTTGTGGAAATTTAGGGTAAGTGAGGTGAGTTCTGAAGGATAAAAAAAGTGATGGAATTGTTGTTGGACAAACAATATCCTTTTGAATCTTCAAGTTCATCGAAGATCCTTTCAATTTTGATTCATGATTATCAAAAAATTTGAGATTCAAGATTCTTTCTTCCCTCAGTTCAGCGAAGATCTTTTCAATTTTGAGATTCAAAATTCTTCTCCTAGTTTATTGAAGATTTCAATTTTGATTCAAAATTATCTAAATATTTGAGAAGATACATCATGAATATCTTTGCTACTTAGCATTTTACTATTTATGTATCTTGTTTAAATTGATCAGTATTGTATTTATATTAGATACATTAAATAAATAATTGCTGCCCATAAGATGTTAGATTTGAGATCAATACATTACTGTGTGGTAGTTGCTATGTAATTGATACATTTAGTATAAATTCGAATTTACATATCATTTCAAAAAAATTAGTGCATGATACATTACTATTTATGTATCTCGTTTAAATTGATAAGTATTGTATTTATGCTAGATGCATTAAATAAGTAATTGTTGCTCATAAGATGTTATATTTGAGATCTATACATTACCGTGTGGTAGTTGCTATGTAATTGATACCTTTAGTATAAATTTGAATTTACGTATCATATCTAAAAATACAGTGCATGATACATTACTATTTATGTATCTTATGTAAATTGATAAGTATTGTATTGTTTGCCTTGAAAGATATGTATAACTTACATAATGTATCATTTTGTAGTTGATAATAATGTATTTGATACAATAAGGTTGTGAAAGAAGGATGTATGTAAGCTGAAATAAAGTGTATCTATAAATATATCACAATAAATAAAAATTATGTTATCAATTAGATACATGAACAAGCATAATCCATTAAACAAATTTGATTATGAAAAATACTAGAAAAAAGAGGAAAATATTAGACTGTATGAAATTTTGGTAAAATTGAAACTAATATTATTACGAGACAATGGGAAGATTAAATTATAATACAAGAATCTTAATCAGTTTCAATGAATGATTAGTTGTTAGAGTCCATAACCAACTCAAATTATGGAAACTTTACAAATATTATAATAATTATTACCAAATAATAACTGCTACTATTACTTCTTCTTTTTTCTAATTTACGTTTTAGTGTTGAAAATTTGAAGTTCACTTATTTTATTTTTTTTATAAATTTTGGAGTATTTTTAAAAATAGGTAAAAGACTCATAAATATCCTTTTTAAACTTTTTTGTCTAAAAATATTCTTAACCTACAGAAAAGAGACTAATTTTGAATTTCAAACGTAAATGAGAAAATAACTACCAAGATTTTGTGACTAAAAATAAGGAGAAATTTGTGAAGTGAAATAAGGAAGGGATAAATGTTGATTTTGGGAGTTAGGATTTATGTATCCAGTTTGGGGGTTTGGGAGTAAAACAATGGATTTTGGAAAATTTTAGAACTGGTAGGGAATAATGGAAATTATGGAAAAAAAAAGA
This sequence comes from Solanum stenotomum, assembly GCF_019186545.1. Taxonomy (NCBI): domain Eukaryota; kingdom Viridiplantae; phylum Streptophyta; class Magnoliopsida; order Solanales; family Solanaceae; genus Solanum; species Solanum stenotomum. The sequence goes on along the minus strand of NC_064286.1, from coordinate 8,774,067 downwards.
TCGGTATATAGGTAATTTATCCATTAATTAATTGGGTGGTGAAAAAATGCTCTTCTAAAATCCGGTTTTGACTTTCCTTATCTAGACAACCCAACTTCAAATGGACATATCTCACTTATACAAACTCGAAACTGAGCAAAATTGGCGGTGTTGGAAACATAATTCAAAGATATTTCCTACGGTATCTTGTAGCACACCTAACTTATCCTGAGCTAGGATTTATGGTCATTTGAAGTTGACCCACAACTTATACTTAACTTAATTTTGTCAAATTTCCAGATTTTCATTCTTTCTAATTCTAGCTCTTTGTAGTTACGGGTTGTTACAATATCTCCCCCATGGGAACATTTGTCCTCGAATGAGCTTACTCTTAGTACTAAGGGTGTAACATCTAACATTCAGTTCAAACACCCAATAAGCAAAATACAAATACAACATGCCAACTTATAAATAAATACCAAGAAAAGGATTAGTACCTTAGTTTGGAACTTCTCCGGATTCGAAGAGATGTGGGTACCTCTTATTCATATCCTCCTCAACTTCCCAAGTGACTTCCTCAACAAACTTATTCCTCCAAAGAACTTTGTCTGATGCTACCTCTTTTGTTCTCAACTTGCGAACTTGATGATCTAAAATCTGAACATGAATCTCCTCATAAGAAACCTTTTGAAATTCAAATTAGGATGAAGTGATAAACGTAATGAAGAAATTAATTGAAAAGATCATGGGAATAAAAAAAATAGGAGAGATTTGTGGAGTGAAATTAGGAAGTGATAAATATGGGTTTGGGAGTTGGAGTTACGTGTCCAGAAATTTTGTGTTGTGCTCAAAATAATTGATTCTAGAAATTTTTTGAAATGATAGGGAATAATGAGAATTATGAAAAAAAAAGAGATTTGTATATAGGTAATTTTTCCTATAAAATATAGATACAAAATATCTACTTATAATTAATTTAATAAAAAGCGAAACTTGAAATAAAATGACGACAATCAATTATTTAAGAAAAAAAGAGGTGTAAAAAAGTGATAATAGTAACTTCGATAATTAAAAATATAATTTAAGTAGATAAATAGTGGTAGTAGTAAAAATAATTGTGAAAAGGGATAATTTGATACGTCAATAAATTAGAAGCTCGAAAACAATTAATTAGAAGAAAATAGGGTCAAAATTGGGTATCAACAACTTGTCCCTCTTTGACCACAGACGGTGTAAGAGTTTTTGGGCAAAGAAGTTGACAAAGTAACCAATTTTGTCTCGACCAACAAATACGACCTTGGGAGAGTATGAGACAATATGAGCATTGGATAACTTATGAGGTAGAGGATTTTGAGAACAAGGTAGTCACAAGCTTACAAAAGTTGCTCCAGTGTTGAATTGTGATGTTACTGGTATTGTGATCGATGAGAGTATTCGAGATTGGAGTCGAGCAGAGTTCGAATTAGACCTTTGACCTTTGTTGGAAAGCTAAATTTTCTCAACAAATTGCCCCACTTCACTGCTTAGATAAAGTTTCACGTTGCAGTGTGTCTCTTGTTGCTGCGTGTTGATTGTGCTTTATGCCAAATCTTGATAAAATTGTTAGGAAATAATATAAGGTTAGAAATAAAAATAAATATCTTATGACAAATGTCATAAGAAAGATGTGTCCTTTCTGAATCAATATTCCAAATGGAATTAATCGAATATATTGCATTTTCTTTAATCATAAATAAATTGCTTCAAATTATGCACCTGCAAAGTCTCGTTAGTAAAGAGACATATATATGTAATTGAATTTTTCAAGAAATTTAAAATGCATGCAATAAATAAATAATTAAAGCATTTTAAAATGTCTCATTAGAGATAGATAAGCTGTTCAAGAAATTTAAAAATATATCATGCAGTGCTCATAAAAAAAAAAATTAAAAGCATTGTGAGATGTCTCAATAGAGACAGATATGCTTTTCAAGAAATTTAAAAGATAGCATGCAGTGCATAATGTATATTTCAAAAATAAATAAATAATTAAAGCATTACAAGATGTCTCATTAGAGAAAGATGAGATTAAAATGTCTTATTGGAGGGCATACTAACCCAACATGTCCTATTTGAGGGCAGATGAACCCGATATCTTCTATTTTTGGGTGAATGAACCCAATGGATTCTATTTTAGGGTGGAAGGATCCAATATGTTGTAACACCTCGGAAATTTCAAAGCTAAGGCTCGAACTATTCTTTATTTGCATATAAGGTCTTGTCGGGTTATTCTTAAATTTCTCATATATGCAAAGATAAACTCTTTAGTGTGGGAATGATTTTGGATATCAATTAAGGTCACTAAAAACCCCTAGCACAAAGTTGAGTTGAAAGTTTCCTTACCGATTATGTTTTGATGTAAGATTCTACTTGAGTCAACTTTAAATGACCATATCTCTTAGAATATAAAAGTTACGTGGCCCATAACCTACCAAATTAAAGGTATTTGAATCTTCTTTCCAACGCCACCAATTTTGCACCAATCCAAATTTTGAGTAAAAAGTTATGATCATTTTAGTAATCTGATACAATGCAGTGATGAATTAGCCTATGAGAAAACATTGAAAAGGGTCATTTTTGTCTTTTTACCTCTAAGAAAACCCTAAACTAATTTATTGACTAATTAAAGGTTCAAAACAATCAGATTTTCATCTCTTCCAGTCATAGGTGCTCATTCAACGACCACTCGTAACATTTTTTTATTAAATTCTCTACTTTTCCTCTCGCTGGTGGTGGTATTAATTCCGTTAAGAATTCAACCTATTTGATGAGAGGCAATGAGGATTTGATCAAGAGAGTTGATTTTGGAGTCTAGCATAAAGAATCGAAGAGAGACACCTACGATGATGGAGATTTGTGAGCTTTTCGGACTAACAATACATTGAAACACATCATCTTCTTAAGGTGGTTTTGGACATTAAAAATCCGGTGGTCTGAAAACTCACAATGAAGTCAGAGGGTACAATCGAAGATTCTAAGCTTATAAAGATGATATAGCTTACCCGATTTAGCTAAGATGCAAGTTCTATCTCGTATCTATGTTGTTGAAAAAGATGGTGATCTTCATCCCAAAGCTAGCAATTGTGGGTCCATCATCGAAAGCCTGTTCACGATGGTCTGGTTGCAATACCAATAAAGGAATTTTGTTACTGAGTGACCTTTCCTCTTCTAGCTTAAGCCCCTTTCCCGTTTTGCTGCATTCATTTGAGTCTGTTCCTTTATGGAATGGACCAAGTTTTTTTTGCCTATAAAGTCTTTCCTTTATTTTAATATAATAATAAGGCCTAATGGCCATTTGACCAAAAAATAATAATTCAGTTAACGTATAAAATCGGGTACAAAAATATATTTATTCCAATTTATCATTCCGGCCAAATCCCAAACCAATCAAGCAATGCCTACTCCACATGTCATTTTTTCAAACATATTTTAGAATAAGCCTAGACATCAGGAAAATAAAATCAAAATGACTTCCCCATTTTCAAGTCTCGCCTTCATCCGCTGGTCTCTTAAAGCGGGCAATCCAACTTTGGTACATATTGCCTTGATATTAGCACCCAAAAATTCATCCTTGGTCATGTGTATCTTATATCAAGGCAATATGTACCGAAGCAGGGCTGAGTCATTGACATCATCAGACAAAGTCATAACAAATTCTTCTAAATTGACATCATCAGCCAAAGTCATCCTTGTTGTGTATGTCTGCACACCACATATAAGATGGTTCATTAAATAGGATGTACACCAAACACATCACACATAGTAGTTTCATAATGTAATGCACAAACCTAGAAAATGCGCCTTGTTGGAATGTATGCGTCAACTAGTTACGATAGGACCAGGTCCTTAACACAATTAAGATAAACAAAAGAGGATACTGAAAGTAAAGATAGCACACACAACTTTACGTGGAAACCTCCTTGCTCAAGGGAGTAAAATCACGACCCGTCTCACAGGATTTTCAATCTGTTTCTACTAATCTTCTCAAGCAAAAGTAAAACATAGTTTACCACACACACGAGATTAACCTCCTAATCTCTATTTTGAGTAATACAACTATCACTCAACGAGCCAAAGCAATGCTTGCATTGCCCACTATACTAAACCAACTGATTAATATAGACTTTTAACGTAAGACACAAAGTTCCTCTCAACTAAGCTCTTACAGTGATTCACCCAAGGTTTGAAATGTTTCTAACAAAAGTGAAACAAATCCTACAATGTAAGCACAAATACAAGCAATCAAAATGAACGGCAAGTTCAAGAAGCAAGTCGTCAGTCTATGAGGTCCCTAGTTGTTTTGTTGAAGCTTGAATATTCTCTCTTTGAATGAATAAGTGATTTGTTGTTGTCATGTTGAATATATCAACCATAAAGAGTTATTAACCGTTGGGATAAACAACCTCATCCATTCTGATTGAAGTGGTACATTGACGACCTCACCAACCTCTAACGCGACATCTTTCCAGCTGTATAGCACATAGACCTGGACGAGCATACTCTGCAGAGGACCGGGTCCCTGCATTTGTGAGGAGATCATCAAAACATCTGGAAACAGTAAGGCTTATCATTTCTCACCTTTTTGATGGTGACAAACAAACTTTACGCTACCTCACATGATTTTAACATTCATTCAAATTACATTAGTTGCCCCTATCAGCAGTATTTCCCCTGTTTGATTAGTTCCCCCTTTCAATAGTATTCCCATCCATATCCCCTCTTCTCTTTTCCACTAAACTCTAATTTCACATCAGTTTAACAATCAAATTCCCCATTTTGACATCATTGAAAAGGAGTAGCAGTAAACATACGCAGGCTGCATGCAAAACATTAGGAATTCAGGGCTATAGGCCACACAATACATGCACAACTAAGCAGAAACATAGAAGATAAAAGCATACGAGACAAGGCACAAAGAGACAATATCATTAGATCACTGAGCTGACCACAAAAGTCAGCCAAAATAGTACACTTTGCCCCTAGAGTTAGATAGAAAGACTGGATGACATAGAGACATGACACATTTAGGATGGAGGGGAAAGAGGAGTGAGGGATCTCATCAGCAAAGTCATGCGCTCATTTCCATCGACCTGAGCTTGAATGATTTGCTTGTTAAGAGCTTGGACTTCCTCACTGAGTGATGCAGTGTCTTCAGTAGCTGCTCATTCTCATCTCTCAACTTTTCAACCTCCTTCTCATCCACAGAACTAGTACCAGGTCCTTGGAAATGGTCCTCTGCAACTGAGCCTTAAGTTGTGCAATCTCAACCTCCTTAGCATTATCAGTCAACTCTCGTTTGAGAGATGCTTGTTGTTCGAGAAGATCTAATGCATGAGACGTACCCTTTGCCTTTCCCTCAACACATTCACACTCCAAGAGGGTTACAGCAGAAAACATTTCCTTGACAGTACCAGGTACTCCTCTTCCAAGAGGTACTTCAAAATGTTTGAACACATAGTTTAGCAGATATCCATAAGAAATGCCATGTTTGGCGGTCTTCTAAGTCATCACCCTGTGCATGTGTTCGAGCATTATTGAAGGAAGACTAATGGCCTCAATTTCATCCAATTTTTCCTTAAGGAACAAATCAACAGCAAATGCTACAATTCACTTCTCAGTTCTTGGTACCAAGACCTTGTTGATGAACTCAAACATAAACTATTACTCTCCTCTTAGGAATTTCTTAGGCAGGCCTGCATGTTTGATATCCCCACATTTGGTGGCCTGTTGGGCAAACTCATTAGAGGGTTTGCATGCTTCAACGGACCGGATCCCTTCCATAGGTACACTCAAAATGATGACCAAGATTTCTTCATCCAGAGAGACTTTAACCCCTCGCATTGTTGTCTTGATCCCTCCATCACTTAGAAGCTCCATCTTGTAATAGAATTCACGCACCTCTGGTTCATGCAAGTAAGGTGTTAGAGCTTCAAATAAGTGATCCCAGCTTTGCAGAGATACAAAATCAAAAAGAGTAGACATACCAAATTCTGTAAGAATTTCTGGATAGAATACTCTTTCATTCAACACCTTTTGTTTCTCCATTTATGCAATACGTTCTTCCCTGGTCAACACTCTTTCCTCCACTGTATTCTGTACAAGAGGACCTGGTCCCTTTACCCATTTTGATTTTACAGGACCCTTTTTTATCACAATGTCCTTCTTCACCAGAGATTTCTTCACTGACTTATGACCCTTTTTACCTTTGACCCGTTCAACCTCTGTTTCCTTCTTTATTTTAGCCACAACCCTAACAATGTCATCAGATTCGGTCTCACTTGACTCAATATGTAGATGTGTTGAAGTAGGTTTCTCAAGCACAAGATCGTCCCTTTTTCTTCTTCGGTTTCTTTCTATTTAGATTTTATTTGCCTCTATGGCACTTTCCATCATTTTTTGAACCTCTCTTCGGGTTGTATCTTTTCTTGTCTCCTTTGGTGTGAGAATCTACCATATTTCCCTTGACTTTCCTTTTTCTTTTTCTTTCAGACTCAGTAGGCTCATTGTCGAGTTTAGTCTCAGGTACAACATCAACTACTTCTAGATCTGGAACAACCATAGTCGAAGAGTTAGCACCACGAACCCCTCTTCTACGCCACACTAAGGGAGTTTCTTCTTCCTCTTCTTCTTCACTGTGAACATCGAATGATTTAGGTGTTTGGTCGACCACTGGTTGAACACTGTGAGGGACCTATTCCGGTGATCTCAACTTTTGTTCCAACAGAGTTGGTTGAACATCTCCTCTGAGAGAGGCCAAACTTTGTACGACCACCAATTCCTCTGCTGCTCCTAGAATGTTGGACTCTGGACCCTTGCCCTCAAGGAAGTCCCCTTCAAATAGACACTCAGACATGGTAGATGACACAGTTCTAGACACAACTTCTGACTCTTCAATGGGTGTCTCAAGAGTGGGCTTCACAATTGAATGGGCCTCGGAATTTTGAGATTTCCCCAGGGTTGAGAGGAGGAGACACCAACACTCCAGTGTGTGGTGTGACAGATTAAACAGTCTCACCAACCCCACAAACTAGTGTGGACGAAGATTCTTTTGGGGGAGGAATTGAGAAATTGAATGAACTGGGAGTTTCAATTTCTTGGGAGACAGGGATTTTCAAAGAAAAAGATGAGTTGGGCATTTTAGTTGCGAGAGGAGAGACAATTTGAAGAACGAAGAGTGAATTCAAGGAAAAATAGAAAGAATTTAGGATTTTTGGATTCACTCAAGAGGTTGTATTTAAAAAGGGTATCGAGTCCCTAAATAGTAGCGATGCTTAGATTTAAAGTGAAAAGACGTATGAAACTAACACAATAAATAGGGGAAGGACGCGTGGCAGTGACGGTTGACAGAAAACTATGTAGCATAAAGTGATACTAACCTATGGAGGACCAGGTCCCTCTCTATAGATAGCCTTGCTTGTATGATTAGATCTTCCCTTTAGCCAACATTGTCACACCCCTTTTTCGCGCAAGGCTGGAGGGTTTTTCCAATTTAAGTGACGTTATGGATTAGGGATTGTTTTAATTTTTTCGGAGTCGCCACTTGGAATTGAGTTATGGTGTTCCAAGTCACCTTTTGTTTAATCCCTAATCATAAGGAAATGACTCTTTATTTGGTCTGCGAACCAAAAATTCGGGTAAGGAATTCTGTTGACCGAGGGGAAAGTATTAGGCATCCCTCAAGTCCCGTGGTTCTAGCACGGTCGCTTTTATTGACTTGTACTTATCTTGATATGTTTTTGGATAATTTGTGTCTATATGCCATGGTTTGCTTATTTTTTAATTGTTGAATTTTTATTAGTCTTAAACCGGATGCATAACTGCATTCTCGATCTTGACATTTGGAGACATAACTGTCTTCCCCTCTCGAGTTCATCACATCTCATAATCTCAATTTACACCTCTTGGTTTGAATTTAACAAATTTGACGATTAAAATAATTGGTCCAAGGTGCATAACTGCATCCTTAGATTTCTTTTAAGCGTTTCAAAAAAAGATGTGTAACCACATTCTTAATTGAAACTTATTATTATTATTATTATTATTATTATTATTATTATTATTATTATTATACTCATCTTTAAATATTTCCATAAAGATGTGGAATCACATTTTTATTGGAATTTGCTTTACTATGTGTCTTAACTCGTTTGTAGTTCGACACATCTTAAAGCTTGACTAAAAAAATTTAACAAAGCTATACGATCTTTAACAAAAAAAAAAAATTAAAAAAAAAACAAATATGAAGTTTTACAACAAATATATCCTTTATCATGTTTAATCCAATTCTTCTTTATTGTTTATATTTATTGAACAAGTGATGATAAAAATAATAAACAAACGCACACCTATCATGTTAAAGATACCATATACATATTAAGGAAAATGAATAAAATTGACAAACAACTTGCGCTATGATATGAAGACAACATTTAGATGTATTATTCATTATAACACTAAAACAAACTTATTCTTACAATATTAATAACCTAGAAGCCTCTTGATTCAAATTAATGAAAGTTAATTATTAAAATAATTTGGTCAAGGTGCGCAACCGCATCCTTGAATTTGTCCAAGGTGCGTAACCGCATCCTTGAGTTTCTTCAGTATCTCAAAAAGATGTGGAACCACATTCTTAATTGAGATAAATTTAATTACGTTTGTACTCATCCAATGTATAATAGATCCTAATATATACCTATTATTATGTTAAAACAATCTAAAAGCGAATGTCGACGTCAAAATGTTAAAGTGACCAAAACCTTTTCTATATGTCACTTATCACCTCCCCCACAAAATATTAAATTCAATTAATTAAACCTTAATTTATTAAAGCATAAATTTACTTTCAGTCATTAACTAAACAGAGTGTTATTAATTTACAAATTTTTAATATAATTATTAATTTTCAGTGAAGCATAACAAAATATAAACAAATAAAGTAAGAGCAACAATAGTGTTTCCAAGCATTAACAAAACAGAGCGTAATTAATTTATAATTTAATTTTTTTTTTATGAAAGCATAATAAAACAACAAATACATTAAGAGTACACTTTAACTAATAATTAGTGACTATATCTCATTTAACAAATATTTTCGCTTAAACAATGAGGCGAATTTTATTATTTGCAAGTTATTACCCCCAAATCTAATGTCATAAATTAATGAACTCATAAAAAGGCCCTTTTTAAGAGAAAAGATAAAAAATAAAAAAAAATCTTTAGTATTTATACTAAATTTAAACTAATATTATCTACCTGTCATATAGAATAACAGGACACTTTGTTTTAGATAACTTTTGCACCTTTTTTTTTTTTGCACATTTTGTTTTATTAATTTTATATTATTTTTTCTTTCATTCTACTTCTCTCTTCTTATTTTTTTATTTTTTTTTGTTCTCCGTATGTTTTTTTTTGTTTTGTTTTTTAACGTTCTGTTTCATTATTTTTTTTTATTTAATTTTTTATTTACATTCTGTTTTTCTTCTTTGCTTTTTATTTTTAATTTTTTGTTGTACTATGTTTTTGTTCCTTTTTTTCTTTTGTTTATTTTTTTTTTTCGTTGTTCTTTTTTTATATATTTTTTTTTGACATTATGTACATTTTGTTTTAATTTCTTTTTTTATCTATTTTAATTCAATTCGTTTTCTTCTTCTCATCCTAACAAGTTTATTATTATTATTTTTGTTAGAACCCTAAATATCAAGACAACACACATATTATAGCATAAAACATAACTTAATACTTTTCTAAATACGATCAAATAAAGAATTCATTCAAATTAGTAAGACACAAACATAAAAACTTTGATAATTAATTAAGGAAAAAGAGCGAGGAATGGACTCGTAAGCATGTAAGAAATACTCACATGTCATATCGCATGTTCGAATATATTTCAGTACACAATATTAATAATATTAACAGATTAAACACATACGAAATCTGAACAACTTCAATATATTGAAATTAATTCTTGCACAATAATGACATAAAATTATGCAAAAAATAAAATACAAATAAATGTTACCTCTTGTGAAAATTAGTTAACGAAAAGAAAGAACAAATAATCAGGAGCCACGAACTTGAAACCGCGAAAACTGATTTCCAGATCTTCAATCACAATGTGAGAAAGTACAATGTATGTATTGCTTTTAATTAATGCTTATATTTGTGTGTGCCCTTTTTGTGTCTATCCTTTTTTCTTTTTTTTTTTAATTTGTACGTATGTGTCCTATATATAGAGGATAGTTTTTTTTTTTTTTTTCAGATTTTTTGGTACGTGTGTGTGTGGGTCTCTTTTTGTTATTGACTTTTTCTTCCTTTAGTCATGTGAAGTGGGAGTGTAGAGATTGTGGGAAAGTGGGAGTGTGGGGGTGTATGGTATTGTTGTTGTTTATTTATTTTAAAAAGCAGCCAATTGTTTTTGCTCTTCTTGTCCTTTTATTTTCTTACGTGTAGTATGTTTTTGGGTAGGTATAGGAGTGGGGTAGATTTGTTAGATTAATTAGGTTATTTTTTATTTTAATTTTAGTTTTATTCTACTTTTAAAAGAATAATAACTAACTACAAATAATAAATTATAATAACATATAAACTAATTATTTAAAATTAATAAAAATCTAAGAAAAAGTCAACTAGCTATATATATAAATAATCCTAGCTTATTTATAAAAACTTAATTTCAAATATAGATTTTTTGTAATCTTTCATTTCTTTTTAAACAATTGACAATAAAACTTACCTTAAAAGGTGATTCTATTTTGTTGTTTTTCAAATCTTTTAAAATAAACTTAATAATAAAAATAAGAGAAAAGTCAAAATATTTAATTTATGTTTATAAAAATATTTCAGCTCTAAGAATGGTGTAAAATTTTAAGTTCGGTCAAAAATACGTGTCCACAAACATGCCATGAGTGTGTACCTACAGTAAGGTACCAGATGTGAATTCTCAAATAATAAGCAATACAACATGTATAGATATATGCCCTCTCTAACATATTCAAAAAGGGAGATTCCATGCAAGCTTGTTATGAAATTAGGTGATTTTGTGCATCCCCAACTTTAGTCTGTTCTTGATGAAGTTTTCTTTGCTCAATGGCTTGGTAAAGATGTCAGCCACCTAGTCTTCTGTCTTGCAAAATCTCATCACTACATTCTTCTTCTCAACATTATCCCTTAGAAAGTGATGCCTCACATCTATATGTTTAGTCTTCTTATGTTGAACATGATCATATGTTAATGAGCATAGGAGATAAGTCATAATCATAATAAGCATAATTGACCCTTAGTTATCTGTACAATAATAGAACCATTCTCAAGTAACCTCAGAAGCATACAAGTGCAAAGCATGAATAACATCCCACAATACCACCCAAGCCAAGTATCCCTTTTTCATCATCTTAATCATAGTCTATATACATGGTCAACTCTTAAGCTTTTCTTACCATAAGGGAACCATACTTCTAAGTAACATCAAAGCACAATTGTGCAATGCATGAAAGGCATCCCATATTACCCTTCATACTAAGCATAACCTTGAAGTCATCCTAGTCATATTCACCCTCATTTGGCCTCATGATTAGCTTACTTCATATAGACAAGGGAACTATCACCTTTAGTCAATCATATCTTGGAAGGTAACTATGGCAACAACCCAAGCTAGACTACACAAAACAAAATAATCCTTCACAACTAGCCTCAAGTCATACTTGTGCCATGTATGGATAGCATCCCATACTACTATCCACACTATGTACCCCTTTAGACTATCATGAATGCTCACTAGTTGGGGACTAGCCCCTCCTGACTATTTGCCTCTATTCATTTAAGGTACTTCGCTATTAGTACTAGGCAAGCCACAACCCATGAATGAACTCTATTTCTCAATTCAAGGCTACCAAAGAATAAACCCCTAATAGGCTAGACCAATCTATCATCTTACTAACATAACTATATTAAGCTAAGCTAACTACCTTGGAAGACACACTAACATGCAAATCCAAGCTACTCTAGGAAATGTACAAGTGTCCTATCCTAGCTATCATGAAATTGTCCTAGACCAACTAAGTCATGCTACCCCTTGCAAGTATACTATGATACAAATGCAAGCTATCCTTAGGAGAGTATGATTCTCAATCCTAAGCTACCTTTAGGAGAGTATGAGTCCTCAATTCCAAGCTACCATGACTAACCCTAAGTTAAGCTGCCCTTGAAATACATCTTATAATGCAAAGTCAAGCTACCCTTAGGAGTGTATGGATCTTCAATCCTAAGCTACCCTTAGGAGAGTATAAGTCCTCAATCCTAAGCTATCCTTGAAATGCATCTTACAATGCATAGTCAAGCTACCCTTACAAGCACACCAAGATGCTAATGTAAGCTATCCTTAGGAGAGTATGATTCTCAATCCCAAGCTACCCTTAGGAGAGTATAAATCCTTAATCCTAAAGCTACCATGAAATGGTCTTAGCCAAACGAAGTCATGCTATTATGAAGGCATCCTAACAATGCTAGTTCAAGCTTACCCATATGAGAGTATAAATCCTCAATCATAGGCTACCATGACTACTCCTAACTCATGCTACCATGAAATGCATTTTACAATGCCAAGTCAAGCTATCCCTTAGGAGAGTATAGATCATCCATCCTAAGCTATCAATCTTGGTCTTATCCTACTAATTAAGTCAAGCTATACATGAAGGGAACATATGTCACAACTTCAAGCTATTCTAGTCTTACATGCTTTGATTCATTTTAGGTTCTTAAGTCAACCTAGAATCATTCTATGTGAGAGAACCTTGGATCTCCTAGCATCTTGATGCCTAAGCGTGTAAGTTAGAAATAGACTTTGAACAATACACACAAGATCACATTGTATTAGCTTTACTCTCAAAGCCCTAACCATTATGATTACAAGCCTTACTCTCAAGCTTTCTTTCTTAATCTCATCATTAAACCTAGATTTCAAGGTATTTCAATCACATTCTTCATTAGGAGGTGATTCTAGTCATGATTGATTCATAAAGGTTCAATTCTAGATTTTCAAGTCATGATCCATCAATTGGACTATAATCTAATTCAATTCACTTCTATGTGTTCCTAACCTTGAACAATTACTACACTTTACATTGATTTAAGAAGATCAACTATGAACCCTCAATTTCACCTCTAATGGAATAAACCCACAAATATCACATTCATCAATTTAGACTAGGGTTTACCATAGAAATCACATGAATTCATAATAATATCATATTTAGATGCTAATACAATCATAATTAGGTATTAACCACTAGATTGGAATCATACCTAAGCACTACCCACAAAGTAGAAGGAAACCTAGCTAGAATTGAATTTTTGACTTCACAATTGAGACAAAACCTAGGGGAATCTATGAGTGGAAGAACCCATAGATGATTACGCTAACATACCTCGATTCATATCCCTAATCAAGCTCTCAGGAGGAATCTACCATCTTCTCTTCTCTTCTTCCTCTTCTACACTTCTAGAGAGAGGATTTGGGGTCTTGGATGAATGAGTTAAATGATTTAGTTTAGGGGTCTATTAGGTATTTATAGGTGGTTAAATAAATAATTAACCGACCTCCCATAACCCCTAATTAATTACTAACTTAACCCCCAAACACCTCACTTAAAACTAAACTCTAAAAACTGCCTACGCCTCACCCACCCAGGGACCATGGGTGGGTCCACGAACCTTCCTGCACCTTCGTAGGTGCTGGTCAGTGGCCTAAAGTTGCAGGCCTTCACCGTCCTTGGCCCACGTCCCCAATCTCAGGGCGTGGGTCCACCTACGGCCAGTAGGTGGGCAAGCGTAGGTTGCTGGAAATTGACAGCTTTTTGGGCTGTTTTGAGGTTCTCCTCAACCCCTTGGGTGGTCCTTGGGGGGGTCGTACCTTGACGCCCTAACCCTTAACCCCCAGTCTAAGTACGGGAGTCATTTCTTGTGATTTTAATCCTCAAACCACACTAAAAAACTCTTACGAAATGCTCTAGAACTCACTAGTTCAACTTAATAGTTTCTGGGGCATTACAGTACCGAATTTTAATTTTAAGTTATTATTCGATTTATTTATTTTTACTCATATTTATTTATTACTAACACTTTTACTAAGTGTCTTTACAGGTACCCAGAGTTGCTTCCCATTAAAGCTATTCGAATGATGTTCGAATTATATTCTTATTCATTGTATATTATTGAAGATAGGCAAATTTAGGTTGATTCCTATATTATCGTTTTATCATATTACTTGTTATCGCCTCCTTAATTTGAAAAAATGAATTCAGTCGGGACCCACAATTGTGGATTTTGAAGGATGCCTAACACCTTCCCTTCGGAATAACTTGAACCCCTTAACTAGAATCTATTGGTTTCGTAGACATTCTTTTAAGTTAATTTATTAATTGGTTTCCTAGTTTATCCTAAAATTAGGTGGCGACTCCCTTTAGACCATTTCACCCTTTTCAAAATTCTTTTATTTTTCTAAAAACTGCTAATTATATTTTTGGTGAGTCACCGCGACGTTGCGCCTTCTTAAAGGATGTCAGCATTTGACACATTATTGATGTATCTAATACATTATTGAGATATGATTATATGTATCTAATTTTTACCAGTATATCTTATTAAGTTTGTATCTAATAGATATATTGGAGACTTACGTATTATTGGAAAATTACGCATGTATTTGACACAATTTATTTTGTCATGTATCCGGTTCTTGTCATCTTTATATGGTCTTTTATCATGTATCTTAATATTATTTTGTAATATATATATATATATATATTTGTTATGTTATTACAATATATATAACTATTTCATGTTTATCTGAGATACATGTTTTTTGATATAACGTATGCAATTGATACTTGATACATCAAATTATACATATAAAAGATACATCAAATAATGTTAGGTCATATAAATAGATACATGAAATTAATATAGATCACATAAATAGATACATGAAATTAATACTAGATACTTCATATACTTGTATAGTACTCATGTATCTAAGTGTTTAGTTGGTTGGATACTTTATATATTAATAATAGATACATCAAAATAATAAATTCATTAGTTTAAGACTAATAAAATGAAACTAATCAGATTACATGACCCAGATATACATGTTTTTTGCCTTTATTAATAATATAATAAAATGTAATTAATTAATCATAGATATAATCCTTGATTTTCGCCTTATATTAAGTAAATTAATTGATTTAAATTTTCAAAATTAATCGTTCATGTATTTTCAAATTTATCAATAAATCCCCTAATTAAGGAAATCTGTTACAACCAATTAATTTAAATAAATAAAATATGTATCTCGATTTTAAAATTTCGCAGATACATGTATCTCGTGAATTCAGACTCATGTATCATAACCACAAAATATGGTAGAGGAAGTAATATTTGAAACTATCGGGAATCTTAGTAATTAGGACGTAAACTAGTGAAATTTATGTCGTTTTCCCATTTTAATAATCAAACAATGCATAAAAAATAATCTATACATAACTAAGACAAGCATAATACACTCTAAGCAAACGATCCTAGTTCTCTTTTCCCAATATTTTAGGCTTTGAGCCACCCCAGTAAAGTGTAGCCTAAACTAGCAAAAAGTGTGGCCTTTTATCAAAGGCCACACTTTTGGACTTTAAGCAATGCTTTTTAGGGGGTGGCCAAAAGAACCGTAACCTTTGACATCAGGCCACACTTTTTAAATCTTGTCATAGAAACTACACTTTAAAAGCGTGGCCAAAGAGGTATAAGGGCACGCTTTTTACTAATTCATTAGCAACACCTTTTGTGTGATTATACTACACTTAAAAGCGTTGCATTTGCTTTGTTATTGGGCACACTTAAAAAATGTTGCCTTTTATATCTCATCCAGAACATCACTTATAAAGTGTAACTTTTCTTATGTACAGTAAGCCACACATTGGACGTTCCTAAAGCAACACTTTTGAAGTGTGACAATGTTGTGTAGAATTTTTGTAGCCACAATTTTTCATTTTTAAGAATAATAATTTTTATTTGCATATATTCAAGGGATAAGGATTTGAAAAATACCGCAACTTTGGTCAGATTTACTGTTGCGATACTAAACTTTCATGAGGACCTATTACCTCCCTAGACTATTTAATACCGTATTTTAAACATATATATTTTCCCACGCGGACATAAAAAATAATGCAAAATTATAAATAGTAATGTGTCCACGTGGGCACATATATACCTTTAAAATACACTATTAAATAGTTCAAGGGGTAAAAAATATGGTATTAAATAGTCTAGGGATGTAATAGGTCCTTGTGAAAGTTTAGTATCGCAACAGCAAATCTGACCAAAGTTGAGATATTTTTCAAACCCTTATCCCTATATTCAATAATCACATATAATAATTAAATATATAAGCGATCTAAAGCACAAAATTAGCTAATAAATAAATCAAAGTTATATATTTCAAATAAACTTCGATAAACATGTCTTGTACAACCAATACTTAGACAAACATGTCTTGTACAACCAAACTTTGACAAACATGTCTCTACTATCAATAAATTCCACAAAACCAAATGAATTCAAACACACACATATATATATATATATATATATATATATATATGTCAATAGTACAAAAACTCTTCATCGTTCACTAAAATAGATAGAGTTTACTTCATGCCACTATTCAAATTCAATTAACAGCATTTTCCTACACATTCAAAATAAAATTATAAGTTAGTGAAATAAATCATGTGTATTTAATATGCTCAAATCCACAGTAACCCAAACCAATCCATAACAATAAAGTCACAGCATAAACTGAAGCTCTCCTTAATACAAATCTAAAGTTCCACAGAGGCCATTTGGAGTGCTGAATTTCTCACATCATTCTGAATCAACAAAATAAAGTTCAACACATTATAGTTCGAAAGAGTTAGCTTTAGGAGACCAAAAGCTTGAAAGTTACATTCTACCCAGTACCCACATAATATAGGCACAATAGAGCGCCAAAATAATGTAAGCCAATGCGGCTTTATCAGGATAAGAGAGAAATATTTATATATAATTTTCACTCATGCTGGAATTTGATACCTGTTTGTTCTCCTCATCAAGATTTCGCTTTTCACGCTCAGTTAAGGCTTCACGTTTATTCAGTTCTCTGCCCCAAGAATCAAGCTTCTTCTTCTTGCTCTCCAGCTCTAAGCTTAACATTTCTAGCTCCATCAGGACCTTCTGTACATGCTCACATGCAAGGCGTTGCATCTTCCGTGATTCTGCACCAAGTACGCTTAAGTTATACTTTAGAAACAAGTGGAACTTTCTATTACCTGATGAATATCCAAAAAAAGAGCTCTTTAGCTTGTGATCTTTGTCAATCAAGGATCTAGTGACACCTTACTAGTTCTCAAAGCAAATGTAAGATGCATAAAGTTAGTTACATATTAAATAAAACTATTTTAAAGAGACAAGCTCTAGTGAATCCCTTTCGTCCAAGTAACAAATGAAACAAGCTAATTATAGAGTAGATGAAACAGAACTGGCACTTTACAATGTCAAGTCTAAACATTTTACCTATCAGACACATGGCAGGGACATCAGATAAGAAACATAAATTTCATACATTATCTTTAGAAATTTAAAGCAGCTATGAATTAGGCAAAAAAAAATATTTTGAAAAACTACAGCTGGATGCTAATCAGGATTTAGAAGAGGAAGTTTGATCATTTTCACTGGAACCAGAACCATCCATTAACTGAAACTCTCTCTTGTCATAAATCTCCAATGAAAAATCCCTAAGCATTTGTGTAGTACTTGTTGTTGTGGAACCAGTAGAACTCGAACTTGGAGCACTGGCTGAAGCAACAGAGCTTAACTTGTCTCCATTCCATCACTTTTTGACACACAAGAGCTGCTCAAATGAACCTCATTAGCAGCAGCAACAGCAGAGACCCTTCCTGCTGCATATCGGTTGTCGGTGCCAATTGACTAAAACTTTTCCCTTAGGAATAAATGGACTACTGGAAGACACCTCTTTATAAATTTCAACATTTTAAAGACAAGAGACATCTAAGAGAAACAAAGAATCCCTTGCAAATCTAATCCATCTTGAATGAGAGGCTGGTAGAACTGGTTCTCTTGTTTCTACTGATCCAAATGTTCTGGTGAGGCTCGAGTGTCTAGAGAAGGAGAACACAGCTCTCAAACTTGACCTTTCATCTTGTTCAGAGGAGTTGCAAATTAAGACCATAGAGAGGGACTTGAGCACCCAAGCAGCAGAAACTGCTAGTAAGCAGCAGTTAGAGAGCATAAATAATGTGACCAAGCTTGAAGCGGAGTGTCGAAAACTACAAGCATTGGCTCGCAAATCATCCCTACTCAGTGACCAAAGATCTACTGCTGTTTCATCCTTCTCTGTTGAGTCCTTCACCAATGGTCAATCTGGTAGTGGAGATCAACTGACGATAGTCCACTCTGATAGTCAAATGATGCGCAAACTGGAAACAAGTGAATGTGATCAAAGTTGCTCTGATTCATCGGCATCAACACTAATTGCTAAGCTTGATCAATTTTAGCACGAAAAAGTTATGCCTAAAACTCTTGCTGCCCGGTCTTTGGAAATTGACATGATGGATGACTTCTTGGAGATGGAGAGACTCGCTGCAGTATCTGAAACTGTGAATAAAGCCTCTTCACTTACATCGGATGTTGTTGCTGATGACTCATCAAGTGAAGAGAATCCCCTGTCAGCAGAATATGAGACCCTTTCACAAAGGGTGGTTGAATTAGAGCAAAAGCTGGAGAAGATTGAAACAGATAAAGTTGAACTGGAAAATGCTTTAAGTGAGAGTCGAGATACCCTGAAGGTGTCCGATTTGAAGACCCTTTCACAACAACAAAATTCATTTTCAAATCAATTGTTGCTACAAAACTATAAATCTAGTAATCTATGTGTTCCACATTAGACTCTTTCGTTAAATACGAGTATAAAATCTGGGGAAAAAGAAAAAAACAAATAAATGATCACTAACAAACTATATTTGGGGAACCCCGTATCCCGGTCAGAGTAGAATGTAGATACAAATGCCATAAGCAAAATATCTTGAATAACTTCATCTATCCTTTAATTCATTTCCCCTTTGGCCTAATTCTTCCTCCATTAAAGATTGAAAAAATAGCAAAATTATGTCTGCTCTAGGGCTACTGCCACTTGTTAATGATTTTTTCCCTAAATGCTTATGTAGAAATAATTAGTTAATACTTACCAAATGAAACTAACAAAATCAAATCTTCTCTACACATGCAACTAACGCAACTCGAAAACATAACTTATTAGTTGTTGATCTCACCTGCTTTGCTAGGTTGAACGGGATGTATTTGTATTTGATCATGTGCAGAATTTGTCGATTCATTGTAAGGGCACAAAGAATGATCCAATAGCAATGTAATATAGGCCATAACACGGAAACATCAAATAGAGAAAAGAGAGTCATGATAAATGCAATACAAAAACCTTGGTTATGGCATACCTGAGATAAACAAAACAAGCATAAACACCCAATAAATTTGAGAAAGTAGTGAACGGAATGAAACAATTACGTAATGTTCGGAATTAAACACATGTTCTGAAGCTGCTGCCATGTTTTTTCTCATTTATCTCCCTTATTTGAACTCGTAAATACACGTTATGAAGGAGCTTTTTTAAGGTGAGAATAGTCCATTACTCCGAAAGAAATAACCTACAAATGTAAATTATTTAATAAAATTTACTTGTTTGAAAACATTGGAAAAGAGAACAACAAACATACCACAAAGTCAAAAAGAAACTAGCAAAATGGTATCATTTAAAACACTACCTCCTCGTATAACAAAAGGATCTTTGAGGAACTTTTGCAGCGATATGTTGTTCAAGACACTTGGTCATTCTTTAGTAATGTTTAATGCAATGAAGCTTAGAGCTTGAGTGTACCCAATTTTCTGGTTATAGAGGACATACAAACTACAAAACCAAACAAATAAAAAGACAATATATATATTCATCCACATTCAACAAACAAACAGGATACATAACTGACCATGCAACTCTCCCAATCCGAACAAAAAAAAGGCATGTTACCAGGAAAAAATAGTAGCTACTCTAGTTGTACATTCGAAATTTGAACAATTGTATATCAGACTCTATAAAAATAGTTGCAATAATTGATGGAGAAACCTTGGGCCACATTCATGATGAAACTATTGAAATGCCAAAATTATCACTCCCTCTGTCTCACTCGATGGATGGAGTAACCTCAGCCTTTATTAACTTCTCTAATAAAATGACCACATCAAATGTAACAGATTATGTTTCCAGCACACTCCAAAGATAGTCACCACATATCCTTTGCTTGGATAGGACCAAAAGGATGGTATTGACCTATACAACTCTTCACAATTCCAAATTATATTAAAGGTATTTGTTGATTTAAATTCTTAAAATGCACAGTGAAAGAGTTTTCTTTTCCTTAAAGCCACCTTCAAGATGGGGCGTTAGGAATGACCCCTACATCATATGTTAATAACAAATAAACACATGTACAAGAGGTATGCAATGCCTACCCTATTCAAGAGTTTAAAGATTAGACATGTCCAATCTTTTACAAAAATTAACTTGTGATTAAGCCATAGCTTTCTCAAAATGTATATGCATAAAGTATGCTAAAACATTATAAATGGAGTTTTCCCTCCTTTCAATTTCCAGAAAGTAGAAACAAAGGATTAAAGAATAATCACACCACATCTTCAAATCTAATTTCAAGCATCTTTTATTCTTAACTCGAAAATTAGGATATCTTCATTTTACCTCTTACTTCATTTGGTAGCTCTCAAAAGTCATGAATAAACATAATCAAGTTGCTCATTTTCTCAAAAATTGAGTGAATCAACAAAGGCTTGTATAAATTTGGATAAAATTCTTCTATATATTTAACCTACATAACTAAAGAATGACTAAGTTTCGAAGAATCAACCTCTATGCAATGATCTCACTTGATGCCATGTTCAATTGCTAACAACTATACTTTTAAGAGGAAGATAGACTACCTAACTTTAGATCAGCGTTGGTCAGAAAATACATTGCTCATTGAAAAGAGACTAACAAATTATCAAAATATGATAGTGAACAATATAATATACTTTAACAACTGCATTGCCTGACACCCAACTCTATTCAAAGTCTAATTAAATTCAGCTTGTGTCACAGTTGTCTCTGATTTATACTCCAAAATATTGATATGCTCATTTAAAAACTCAAGAAATTCACAAGTAGAATGAAAAAAAAGTACAAATTTAAGAACTTCAGAAGTATAATGAAGATGTCAAAAGCATTAATCAACACTAGGACACCCCAATAGAACAAAAGAACGAAGAACATAGTTCACAATTACTGACATTCATGCAAGATTCTACAAAAAAACTTATATACGATGAGGCGAGAATGATATCGAGAAGAAGACTGACATATATGAGCCGAGTGACTAAATCTGGGATTCTCCGATTCCTCCAAATCACCACAGCATGTAGATTCTCCGATTCCTCCAAATCTAGGATTCTTTGAATTGTTTTTCTAGTCTCTCCCATGTAGGTAAAGAACAATTAAAGAAATCACAACCAAATATTGATAAGGTTACAATGGAGATTTTTGGGTGGAAATCAGAAGGAGAGAAAGTATGGTTTAATTTTTTATATAGGCAAAGAGCAACTAGGAGAGCATTTTAATTTGGGGGCAAAACGTTTTTAGAGTTATGTTTATATTGAGGTTATTTTTTGCAAATTAGAAATTTGAGGGAGAGTTAAATATATTGGGGGAATACATTGTTTTGGTGAAAATTTTAGGAAAACTATAAGGCCACACTTGTAAAGTGTTGTTTAAAGAATTATAAAAATATCACACTTTAAAAGCGTAGTCATATGTATAAATATGCATTGCTAATTATATCATGATGTGGCAACGCTTATAAAGTGTAGCATATACTATCAAAGAGCACGCTTTATGAGCGTTGCCAAAATTACTGTAGCGAAATGGTAAAAACTAAGGATATGCTTTAAAAGCGTAGCCAAAAATGTTTTAGGGAACACTTTACAAGCATTATCCAGATTTAGTGTGGCCTTAGGCCTAAAATGTTGTAGTGCTAGTGTTTTATTTAGCTCACTAACATTTTGTCTTTCTTCTCCAACCCTATTAACACCAACTAAGAGAAGTAAACTATTTCACAAATCAAAACATTCGTTAAAATGTTTTTGTGAAATTGTTTTTGCTTCTTGAATATTTAGTTAATGTCATCATTGTCAACTTCTACCATCTCATCTTAATCTTACGTATCTCAGACTATTTCACAAATCAAAAAGTCCGATAAGACTACAATCATGAGAATTAGTTAACATAAACAACGAAAAGAGGAAAAAGTTAAGGTTACTCATGAGTGAGCTCTACTACAATATTTTAGGCCTAAGGTCACACTAAATCTGGACAACACTTGTAAAGTGTTGCCTAAAATATTTTTGGGTACACTTTTGAAGCGTAGCCTTAATTTTATAGTTTTTGGCCACGATGAAAGTAGCAACACTTTTAAAGCATACTATTTAGTGGTATAGGCTACACTTATAAGCATTGTCATAGCATGATATAATTGGTAGTAATACTTATTTACACATATGACTACACTTTTAAAGTTTTCTATTTTTATAATTCTAAAAACAACACTTCACAAGTGTAGCATTATAGTTTTTTCTAAAATTATCACTAAAATATTGTATTCCCTCTAATATATTTAACACTCCCTCCAATCTCTAATTGGCCAAAAAAAGAATTTATAAAAAAATAAAAAAGCTCACTGTACGTTTTGCCCCAAATCAAAATAGGAGCTGCTAAACCCTATTTCCCTCTCCTTCACATTTCCACCCATAAATTGTAACTTTGTCGAGTTCTTCTTTCTACAGATCTTCTTGTTACTGTACGTTTCTCTCTTCTTTTATGACGGATGGTAATTTCCCTACTTCTTCTAGGCCTTCGTTTGGGAAACTGGAGAAATAGTTCGAAGAATTCCGACATCGTTTGGAGGAGTTGGGGAGTCTACGGAAGCGGATATGGGTTCTAGTGTTGGAGATAGATTCAGTCACTCGACTCATAAATGCCAGCCTTCTTCTCGTTCAGCTATGGAGATAGATATGGGTTGTTACTGTACGTTTCTCTATTGCTTGTATTATAAAATCTTAATTTATATGATTACCTTTTTATTTTATGAGTTTTTAGAATGTTAGATGCAACTTCAGACCTAAATAATCTTCACATTTTTCAGAATTTCAATTCCATATAGTTTAGGCTTGTTTTCAATTTAAGTTGACCAGGTGTTCTGGAGTGGTACTTTAAATTGAGTTTTGAAATGTTTGTGCTTCATTTTGTTTGCTTTTAGATTATCTATGACTATGTATGAGTAAGTTACTTTTTAGTTTGTGGTAGTATGGACATGAGTACCAATTTTGAAATATTTATCTGAAAGCTTGTAAATATCTTTAAAATTGTCTATTTTCACAACGATTGGTTGATGTTGCTTGTGAGGTGAGCACATGAGGAACTTCACATTTAAAAGATTGTAAATATCACACAACTTTAACAATTTTGAACTCAAACCATTTGAAAGGGCTAAGATAAAATTTCATGAAAAATGGGGTGTCTAAGCTTCAAAGGGGTGTTTCCTTTGCAATCTCATGAAATAGCACTAGAAAGTTCGAGTTAAAGTTTCATTGGATTCTAATTTCATTTACTTCGAAAATCCTCATTAGAATCCTTGAGTCTTTACTTGAGTGTTAGCTGATCATCTTTCCTCTATTCTTCTTCAAATGCCTACATTCATCTGTCCGTATCTAGTATTTAAGTTGTATGATTAATCATCTCATTGAATGTCACTGTTCGAACCTTGAGATAAGCTTATGCTTTAGAGTCGTTTGATGGATATTTTGTATTGCCTTGCTTCAAGCAGTTGGTTGGAAAGTTGTGTTGATCGAGTGCTATAGCTCTTGTTCATGTTGTTGTCGTTTTGAGTTATATAAGAGTGTTTGTTTTTGCTGTAAAATTTTAAAGAATGGAGCTCATTTTTTTAGATATATTTGTTTTGTTAGTTTGACATTCGCATCCGAATTAAAGTTGTGTTTGATGCTTATTGTAATATTTCTTTCTAAGATCTTGTTGGGTTCGAAATAGGGCGTGAAGCTACTTCTTCCTTAAAAGCTTACATTTATTATTCATCTCCGTGGGTTGTCACTTTGTTTTGCTACTTTCCGTTCTTGGCATGTCTCAATTCATGGCTGTCCGAGATCCTATATTATTCATCTAAGCTTTGGTTTGGCTGCTCAATAATTCAATCTCGATTCATCTCAAATGTCGTCCTGTTCCGGGTTCAAGCATGCCTGTCTATTGTTTGTTTGAATGCTTCAGTTGGCTTGTAGGTCTCCCTCCCATGAAGATATATTTTAAATTTTAGTCCACTTTTGCCATAGTTTATGTGAGCTATTAAAGAATTGTTTCTGTCTGTTAAAGGCCTTTCTCACACTTCATATTGCCTTCAATCTGAAAGAGTTTGTTCCTCATGGTTTTTTTATTTCTTTTCGATTGATTTTTTTTTTTATGACAAGGGAAACCCGCAGCCGCTACCCTTTGGGTGCGCACAGGGTAATTCTTTTCGATTGCTTTATTTATTTTCCCATTTAGATTTGCTTTCTTTCCATCTCTATTACAGTCATACTTAATGTTTATTCCTTTGTCAAGTTTTCATTATATCTGCATATTTAGTATTGTGGAAAATCAAATATGCTAGCATTTTGAATCAAAGCAGTATCTTCTGATTTCCAGCATCCGTCCATCTCCAGATTTATATTTAAGCTTTATATTGGCTGGAAAAAGTGAAAAGTAAAGTACTTTTTTTTTCTTTCTTATAGCATAGTTCTTTTGGAAATTTACTCTGAAAAAGCAGGTTGATTGTCGCTGCAAGAAATAGTGAGGCTGGGATTCTTGAGATCAGAATATATGTATGAGGTGGCTCTGGAAATAGTTAGGTTTTTTTTAAGGTGGTTGGGATGGGTACATCACTTTGATTGTAGATGTATCTAAAGAACAGTCCCTTCAGGCACATCCGATAAAAAAAAAATCTAAAGAACACAGAATGGGCAGTAGACCCTTCCGAATTTTCTGGTTGCCCTCCACTTGGAACACAGATAATTTCAAGAGAACTCAGCATTAGCCAGACAAGATGTGGATGCTTCAGTTCCTGAAGGTAATGGTGTCGCTAATAGCCAAAATGTAAGCACAGGAACTTCCCTAGAAGTTTCTGATGGCTTGGTGCTGGATGAAAAGATCTGTCCAGTTTGTCTGAGCAGTTCACTGGACTCGACCATCAAGGTAAGCAGTACCACTTCTGATGCAGAGTTGCAGATAGTGAGTGTTGCAGCATCATATGTTGCTCCAGAAGATGCACTGGCTCTTGCTGTGCTGACGCCTCCAAGACGCCGATCTTATCCGAGGTGTCCCTGTCTCACATTGGAAGCAACCAGTGCAAAGAGGGAGCAGTGGATACTTGAATTTCTACAGGTGTTTTAATTTGCCTATTCTTTTAAGCTCTCCTGTCTGTTAGGATATTGCTACAGATAAAAGATCACAAATATATTTTCTTTAATCAGGAGGAGTTCCTGGTCTAATCAGAGCTATACAGACGGCTTCAGGATCTTGAGAAGGAGAAGACGACAGAGACAGACACAAAGACCTTAGATCGTTGTCTGAATAAGCTCTTGCAAGGAAGACATTGTAAACTTATCGTTGTTTATGTCCCTGTTCTAACAAATTGTAACCACAGTCGTAAGATACAGGCTGTTTTGCACCCTTCAGTTTCTAGCGTATCTGCTGAACAGATTCATGAGAGATTCAGGTCTTTTGAAACATACATCCGCACTCAAGCCTCTCCTCAATTGAAAAAGGGAGAGCCATTTCCTCAACTGAATGATCTCACCAGGACACATCAAAGCACAAAATTGAACCAAGCTGAAGCTATACGTACAAATGGATTTGTACTGGCCAAGATGGTTCGCACAAAGATTTTTCACATTTATCTATGGGAATATGTGAATAGTTTGTCTGGTTGTGAAGATGTTTTGTCATCTTTTAAAGATGGTTATGACCTAAAAAATCCTGATAGTACATCTAAATTAATTGATTTAAATGCAGCTATTATGGCCATGCCGCTTGAACTATTCTTACAAGTTGTTGGCTCTACTCAAAAGCTTGATGATACGATCAAGAAATGTAAAAATGGGTTTTGCCTTTCTGATCTTCCTCTGTTGGAGTACAAGCATCTGATGGATATCCGAGCGACTGGACGACTATCATCATTGATTGACATTTTGCGACGTTTGAAGGTACAATGAATTTTACTTTGAGAATTTAGATTTTTGATGCTTGGAACCGTGTGGTTACTGGAAAGGCTTAGAAGTATAAAGATAGGAATGTTGCTACTGGAAAGAGGAGTTCATTGTTTTCCCAAAAGACGAATTTTCTTCTATATACATGCCTTATTTCTAGAGGAGCTAAAATGTTATCCAGCTTTGACTGTAGTTCACTTACAATCTCCATTATCCACTAGATGTATTCTAGATGCTTTTTCAATAAAAGAGGATGATCCAGTGGCTATTGTAGACATCCTAGGATCCTTATAAGATGGAGGGAGTCTAGTGATAGTTTTGCTTTTTTTTCTTTATCTTTTTGTTTGATAGGCACACTCCTCTGGATGTAGGATATGCTGTAAATTTTTGGTTACCAGTTTTGGGCTGATGATTGATATACAAAATGTTACCTTTATAAAAAAGAGAGCATAGTGTCGTGTAGTTCAGGTTGCTTGTAGCTCTTGACTAATTCAAAAATTATTTAAGGAAGAACCTTGATGAGAGTGAAAATTGTTTTCTTTGTAACTTTCCCAGCAACGTCTTTTTTCTGGTATTTCTAATGTATAAAGCTACTCTTTTCCGATAAAAAGAAAAGTTGGTAGCTTCCAGAATATTTAGAGCCTGCCGAGTACTCAAAGAAATAGCAGTTTTTGTAGTTGAAAATTGTTTGCAACACTTGTAGGACGTCTAATAGGTATTGAGTTTCAGGATTAATATTCCTGATTATGCTTTCAGTTTGGTGTTATGTGGTATACCCCCCCTCTCCAATAAAGAAAAGAACACAAGAGAAAGAGTCAGAAATTATAATTGGTGCTAACTGCCTGACAACATTCTCTCCCTGTGATATACATTCTTACTGGTCATTTCTATAAGTAAACGGAATCCCAAAGTTTCAATAACTAGTGCAAAAGCTGGCTATGTTCTTGGACCTTTAAAAACTGTCAACGGGTGTGTGTTGAGTTCTCCAAAAGTAGTGCATTCTTGGAGGATCCAACACAGGTGCTGCAACATTTTTGAAGAGTCTGAGAAACATAGAAAACTGGTAATCGTAATTCACTCTCTGAAAGATAAAAAAGCTTCATATATTGGAAAAATTATGCTTTCTGACTAATGTAATAGTGGTCTTGTCTGACAATGGGAGTCTTCACTCTGAATAAGTTGAATTTAATTCTAGCAACTTTTGCTTCAATTTTGCTATATGTTTGATTCTTTTCTTTTGCGAAAAAGAACATGCAAAGTTGTTTAACATGTCATTTTCATTGTAGGCTACTTGAATTCATTTGCTCTGTTTGCAGGGAGATGATTCAGCATCGACCTTACACCCACAAAGTTGATGGTTATAGTTTTGGCATCGTTCAGTGGGAATTGTTAACAGGTATGCTTCCGTTCCAGAAAATGACCGCTGTGCAGGCAGCTTTTGTTGTAGTCAACGAAGGTGTTCGTCCAGAAATCCCCAATGATTGTTTTCCTGTTCTAAGTGAAATCATGACCTGCTGCTGGGATGCAAACCCTGATAATCGACCACCATTCTCTCAGATGGTCAGAATGCTCGAAGTTGCAGAGATCATGACAACTGTTAGAAAGGCCCGTTTTAGGTGCTGCATGAGTCAGCCTATGACTATTGATTGATGTGGTAAGCGGAAACTAGAGGCAGTAAAAGCAGGGGTAAAAAAATTGGGAATCCAAAAAAACAGCTGATTTTAACTCCTGTGTATCTCTATCAAGCATAATTTCTTTGTTCAGATAGGAAAGGGAGCAAGTTATAAGTATTTTTTTCTTTGTTGCATCTTTTTTTTGTTCTCTTTGGATTTAAGATGATGATTAGTAGTAATAGAGAGGATTGATGTGTATCCCTGGACCCTTTGTTGTTGTAAGTTTGATAAAAATTATGATGTCCTCAAGATCTTTTTTTCTGACCCACGCCCAGACCCTCATCTTTGTGTTATAGCCCCCAAATGTTTGATCATGCATTGCAGGAATATGCTAGCAGGAGTAATATATTTTGTTTGGAGATTGAGGGTATATTGAAATCAATTTGTATGTATGAAATGCTAGCAGGAGTCTTCCAAATTCTTCTGGCTCAACTCATGCTTCAGTTTTTGTAAAGGTATGTTATATTTCACATTAATGAAACACTTAAATTCTGAACTTTTAAATGTGAGAGGGTGCAAGAATGTTGTTGACCTTTAGTTTGATACTTATTTAAGATAACTGATTTCATTTGAGTTGAACACATGATAAGTTTGTTTATATATGTTATATTAGCTACTGACAACTTTCTTATTTTTAACACTGTTAAAATTCTTATGTTGGAGTAGTGTTTTTCTTCATTTCTTGTCATCTATTTGAAATATTTTTGAGACTAAACCTGATTTTAGGAACTTGTATGTTGTCTATATTAAGCAATATTTGATTCTTCCATCATAATTCATCTTGTTCCTCCTTTTCCAAAGCTCTCATAGGATGATTAACCATGACTAGTGTCGAGTGTGAATTATTTTCTAACATTTAGTTTTCTTTTGAATGTGTAGGAAAATGCAGGAGGTCAACTCAATATATTGGAGCGAACGATATAGTGTATTTGAACTATTATTAAATATGTTTGAATACATTGTGAAATTTATTGCTAGTACACCTCTTTTAAGATATTCCTTTCTAAGTATGTAGTACAAGACATGTTTTTTGAAGTTTATTATATGATAAGTGAAATTATCAAAATCAAATTTATTATTGTTCAATTAGAAATTGTGGCTATAAAAATTTTGGACAACATTGCCACACTTTTTAAAGTGTGGCTATAGGAATGCCAATTGTGTGGCTTATTGATTATAAAATGTAGTATGTACATTAGAAAAGGCTACACTTTATAAGTGTTGTTGTTGAAGAGGTATAAAAAGCTACACTTTTAAAGTGTGGACAATAACAAAGCAAAGGCCATGCTAAAAAGTGTAGTTTTATCAAATAAGAGTGTTGCCAATGAGATGCTACAAAGCATGGCCTTTGTAACTCATCGGCCATGCTTTGTAAGCGTAGCTGCGACGGCAACACTTGAAAAGTGTAGCCTAAGGTCAAAGGTTACGCCATTTTAGGCCACCCCCTGAAAAAGCGTTACCTTATGTCAAAAAGTGTTGCTTTTTATCAAAGGCCACATTTTTTGCTAGTTTAGTGTGGTTGAAAGCCTAAAATGTTGTAGCCTAAAATAATCTAATCTCTCGTTCTTTTTCTTTCCACGTAACCATTTATCTCTATTGTGCTACCATTCTTTAAGCAGCTCCCTCTCAGGATTAAAAAGAGTTAATGTTTGAATATACAAATTTGAAGAGGGATTATTTGCAAAGAAGAGAAATACAAAAATTTAGTTGATATAAGTATATTATAGGACATCCTCATGCATCGGTTTTCTTAATTTAAGATATAGAAAACCTGAAGCATGGTTAGCAAAAATATTCTTGATACCTCAGCCATTTTTCAAAGATGGATTAGTTTTGCTGTAATAAATTTGTATTTGTACCCAAAAGAATATCGACAAAGTGTTATTTAAAATACTTTCATTGGTAATTTTTGAAGCAAGTACCATTAGAGAACAATCAGACATTAAAGTATCTATTTCTAGATATACATGTGAAGATTAGATTAAAATAAAGAAAAATTTGCTCAGAAACAAGAACAATTAGAGAAACACTTACCATAACATAGAGCTCAAATTAGCCACAAGATATATGAATTTTGAAAGAAATTCAATGATAGAAACTTTGATATAGTAGAGACCGAGAGAGGGTTTGAAGGAGAGACATAGAAGCAAAAGTGAAGAAATGGCTAATCTGTAAACAACGAAAGGGCCACACATCAGTTATGTGTTAAACCATGTGGAGTATATTAATAGGTCAGTTCATAAGTAAAATTATTGGAACACCCTTGGGCGTCAAAAGAGACCCTCTCTTAGAGCTTGTTTGCCATTGCTGTTAAAAATTACTTATTTCTAGATGTGTTTTTTTAAAAATAGCTTTTCTGAAAAGTGCTTTTCAAAAAATGCAATTTGTGTTTGCCAATTTTATTTGAAAAGTGTTTTTGATAAGCAATTTGTGTTTGACTCTTTCTTTTTTTAAAAAAAAAAATGCTTTTGAGAGTCAAATTACGAAAAAAGGTAAGTATAATTGTGCTCTTAAGATTATTTAAATTACGAAAAAGAATTTTTTTTATTTGTTACCTTTTTAGGGGAGTTGAAATATTTAATTATTATTTTTTAAAATTTTACAAAAAGTATTGTTGAAAAATATTGAGAAGAAGACGTTTTTTGTTATTTGTTACGTATTTTGTTTTTGGATTCAATCTTTAGCTATTTTTTTTTTTTGTCATAATCCTCTAAAGTTAAAATATATATATACATAAAATTAAAATAAAATAATATGTAAATTAAGAAAAGAATTTTTTTTGAGGGTTGAAATCTTTAATTGTTACTTTTTTTTCCTTTTTAATCATGCAAAATATGATTATTACCTATTTCTAATGATGCGTAAAATAATGTATAAAATAAAAATAATAATATATAAACATAAATAAAATAAAAAGTTTATCATATAAAAATAAAAAAATAATTTTTTTTGAATGAAACTTACAGAACTGATGAAATATATTAATTAACTAGTAAGAGATATATTGATAAATATATAAATATGTAAGAGATATTTTAGCCTTCAAAAATATAATTTTCTGCTTCTACTTGTGTTTTTATTTTTTTTTAAGAAGGAGAAATTTTTAGTTTTCATATTATTTTTTCCAATAAAAGAAGAAGAATGAAATGATGATGAAATAATAAAAAATAGTAACAGTTTTTCTTTGTTCGCCATCCCTATCAACACCAACAAAGAGAAGCAAAAACTCGGAAACCCTAGACCAAAAATCGTATCAATATCAATGGTTTATCCTGGAGTGATCTATTTCGTCAATGGATTGCACGAATATTTTAAGATTGATTTGGAGTCGTTGCCGGATAAACTTTCTCCGATTGCCAATTTCACTACTGAAAGATCTCCAGGGTGGACCGTTATTGATGAATGCATCTACTGCATCGGAGGAATTAAGGAGGTAAACGAAACAAAACATTTCACCGTCAGTATGAACTTTACTAAATATAATACCACAAACCCTAATTCTACCTGGGAACTCATATCACATAACAGAAATCTTCGCTGGTACAGGCCGTTTGTGTTTGCCTACGGTAGGAAGATCTATGTTATCAGCGGCTATCGGTTAGTATCCGATTACTACGATCGTGACGACAAGGCGGATTGGACATATTGGGGTGAATATTATAATCTGGACTCTCAAACATGGCATTACCTGCCCAAATTGGTAGGTTTAGAAACCTTTTCTGGTTTTCGGACCGCTGTTATAAATAAAACAACAATAGTCTTTTATTCAGTGAGCGGCTCTGTTTTGCTCCTTTACGATGTCGCTAAGGAGGAGTGGATTCACAAAGAACATCATCATCCTAACATGTACTTGGCAAATATGGTGGTTCATCCGAATGGGCTCGAACAATGTGACTGTCGTCCTGCTCTATTCTCTGTTGCCAACAATACGACCGCAGTTGTATGTCACTCAACTTTGTATTGGCTCAACAATGACCTGTGCTTATATGGGTATGATTATGTTCAGAAGAGATGGTTTCAATCAAATAGTCTTCTAGCAGAATTAGATTGGTCACTTTCGCTGGAACCTCATGAATTAGTTTTTGCGCCACTTTTGTTTTACCTGGATGACGAAAATTTTGTAGCCATCTGTCGTGTAACTCATAAAGAATTGGGAATTGCCATCATTGAAGTTGAGAGAAAGCCACTCTCTCTAAACGTGTCTTTGAAATTCTCCGGAGCACTTCATATTGACACTAAATGCTTTGGGATCAACCTCTTCAATGGGATGGCTATGTGAGTGCACTTTGTTGTTCATGCTAGTTTTTTACCCCTTTTATATATTAGTCTGAATTGGTTTATTTATTTCTGCATTCTTTCCTGCTCTGTCACATCTCCTTGTTATATGCACTTAGCTTTTTAGGGGTTGTACTAGGTAGATGCAGTTTGCCACTCTTCTGTTCATTTATATCCTCTAATCTGAAATATGCCCCCCAATCTGTGTATACATAAAATAGGCCCCCGCTCTTCGACATGGATGTGCAGTGGTTTCCATTATCATCCCCACATGATTTCCTAAATTCTATTCGTGCGAGGACCACCATATTCTTGTTTTTCCTTTCCCCTCCTCGAATAGTTGCCTCACAACTCTAGACCCCTGTTTATTTGATGGTACACTGGGTGATTACTTTAAACCCTTCGTCTTTTGCTATTCTTTCCCTTTATGTGAGTTCAAATACATAAAGAAGATAAAGCAAGTAATTTAACAAGCAGACCCAAAATTACATCAAATAATATACAAGAAGATAATTAAACATGATGAAAATTCAAGCAAACAATTTGGAAATCAAAACAAATAGCTCACGTAAGGAACATTAAAGTAATCATGTTGAGAATCAAATAATCAAATGAATATGCTATTCACTAATCCTACTGCTGGACAATAGAAATTTTACAATGGAGCCAATAAACCACAGGTTTTAATAAAGTCGAGCCAAATTGATCAAGTTTTTGACAGTATAATCATTGCCTCCCTCAAACTATTACTATTTTTAGAGGGTCATATTCAGCAAAACCAAGTTGTATGCAAAAAAAAAACAGGGAAATATATTTTAGCAACAAACAACATCAGCATACCTAGAGAATCCTGAGAGTAGGGTATGGGGAGGGTAGGATATCAGCAAACCTTATCCTTATCTTTGTGGGGTAGAGAGGTTGTTTCCGTTAGACCCTTGGCTCAAAAGAAATGTATCCTACGTAGGATTGTAAGAAAAGAGACAGCAAAATAACATAATACTAAATAAATGAAGCAACAGATAGTAATACATCAAAAAAAAATATAGTCTGGTGCGCTTACTTTAGGTCCAATTTTTACTATGAGTTTGTTTAGATATTTGTTTGTCAGTAAAAATGCAAAACTAAAAATTAGTATGTTAGAGAGTCTTAAATTGTTGAATATTGGAACAAGATTAGTTTAATTGGAGCAAATTGGATAGTTATGATTCAAATAGTTAATCCCAACAAGTCTTGTATTTAAGCATAGTCAAAAGAAGATAAAGGTCCAAATAAAAAAAACCAACAAGTTAAGATTAAAGATTAATCAGGTTGGAATTCTTGTGTATAATAAGTCTTAGTTGTTAAGAAATTTGTTAGTAGAAAATAGAAAAACCTTCTAATGTAAGTGAACACCAATTTACTGAATAATGGAATCACGTCCAAATAAAGTGAAATGAATAGTGTCGATTCACATAGCCAACCCAACTACTGAGGGATTGAACCATACTTGAATTATCACTAAATTCATAATTGGTGAATATAACTGCTTGACATCTCATCCAGGTCAAATTTAATGAAACTTCATATTTGAAATGTAAACATTTTAACTCATTTAGTCATTTATACTTTTGCTTTGATATATTAGAGAAACACTTGATTGAAAGCAATCTTAATAATCATAAGCATATCAGACCGTTAAAAGTAATGGAAAGATTTATGTTAGAATTATTCTTAATTATAACATTGTCAACCAATAATAATAATTTTGAGAATTGGTAATTGCATTTCTCAACATTAAGGGGCCGTTCGTTAGCTGGATATATAAGAACCAACTTATTCATTTATTAATCTAAGGACTATGCTGGCCTCCTCCAAAAGTGATATCAACTATGAAAACAAAAACTAAACAACAGAAAAAAACTAATTCCAGATATCTGAAAAAATCTACCAACTAGACAACATCCTCTGTGTTTCTTTTTTTTTTTGTTTTGAAAATGGTAACGATGTATTATATCACTAAAGTACATGGGTTGTACTCAAACCTTATATACAAATGCACTCTAGACACTCCTACTCTATTTCTATATTGAGTCCAAAACATCAACTATAGAGGCAGTGTCATTTGAGTATAATTGATTACACCAAAAACATAACAACAAAATGCAGTTTAGTTTAACATCCTGCACATTATTTTCTATGCCTTCAAAACATCTGGAATTCCTTTCTTTCCAGATTGCCCACCATATTGAAGCAGGGATAATTCTCCATCTAGTTCTGTCTTTTGCAAGGGCACCTGCCTCCTCCTAGATGTACAAGGCCTCAGTAACTCTCCTAGGCATAGTCCAAGATATGCCTTTAAGGCTCAAGAAAATCCTCCAAAGCTGCCGAGTGTATTTGCAGTGTAGAAATAGATGGTTTCTAAGGTTTCCCCACATAGGAAACACCTAGAGCATAAGGTTATCCCCCTTTTCATTACATTATCCTGTGTCAGGGCAGCTTCCTTAGCTAGCAACCAAATAAAGCATGAGACTTTGTGTGGGGTTCTACACTTCCATATTTGTTTCCAAGGCCAGATGGGACTCTGCTGGCTTGATTGATCCATCAGCCTGTAAGCTGAATGCACTTTGAACTCTCCTCTATTGTTGCCTTTCCACCAAAGCATATCCTCATATGCCTGAAGTCCAGTAAAGTGTTCAGCCATGTTGAGGAATTCTGCCAACCTCATCACTTCATTTGGTTCTCTCCTGAAGATGAAATTCCACCCTTGTGGTGTCCATAGTTCTTCAATAGTTCTTTGTTGGAACATTGCCAGATTGTAAATATCAGGGAAAAGAGTTTCCAGGTTACCTTTCTCATGCCATTCATCCTTCCAGAATTTGATCTTGTTCCCATTCCCCACTTTCATCTTGAATTTGGGTTTAACTTCTTCCCATAATGCTCTTATGGATCTCCATAAACTGGTCCCATAAGGTGTGGTCACAATCTTAGTCATCCAACTATGGAAGGTTTCGAAACCTTTTCTGCTTTTCAGACCGCCCTTACGGATAAAACAATAATAGTCTTTTATTCAGTGGGCGGTTCTGTTTTACTCCTTTACGATGTCTCTAAGGAGGAGTGGATTCACAAAGAACATCATCATCCTAACATGTACTTGGCAAATATGGTGGTTCATTCGAATGGGCTCGAACAATGTGACTGTCGCCCTGCTCTATACTCTGTTGCCAACAATACGACTGCAGTTGTATGTCACTCAACTTTGTATTGGCTCAACAATGACCTGTGCTTATATGGGTATGATTATGTTCAGAAGAGATGGTTTCAATCAAATAGTCTTCTAGCAGAATTAGATTGGTCACTTTCGCTGGAACCTCATGAATTAGTTTTTGCGCCACTTTTGTTTTACCTGGATGACGAAAATTTTGTAGCCATCTGTCGTGTAAATCATAAAGAATTGGGAATTTCCATCATTGAAGTTGAGAGAAAGCCACTCTCTCTAAATGTGTCTTTGAAATTCTCCGGAGCACTTCCTATTGACACTAAATGCTTTGGGATCAAACTCTTCAATGGGATGGCTATGTGAGTGCACTTTGTTATTCATGCTAGCTTTTTATATATTAGTCTGAATTGGTTTATTTATTTATGCATTCTTTCCTACTCTGTCACATCTCCTTGTTATATGCATTTAGCTTTTTAGGGGTTGTACTAGGTAGATGCAGTTTGCCACTCTTCTGTTCATTTATATCCTCTAATCTGAAATATGCCCCCCAATCTGTGTATACATAAAATAGGCCCCCGCTCTTCGACATGACATGGATGTGCAGTGGTTTCCATTATCATCCCCACATGATTTCCTAAATTCTATTCGTGCAAGGACCACCATATTCTCGTTTTTCCTTGCCCCTCCTCGAATGGTGGCCTCACAACTCTAGACCCCTGTTTATTTGATGGTACACTGGGTGATTACTTTATACCCTTCGTCTTTTGCTATTCTTTCCCTTTATGTGAGTTCAAATACATAAGAAGATAAAGCAAGTAATTTAACAAGCAGACCCAAAATTACATCAAATAATATACAAGAAGATAATTAAACATGATGATAATTCAAGCAAACAATTTGGAAATCAAAACAAATAGCTCACGTAAGGAACATTAAAGTAATCATGCTGAGAATCAAATAATCAAATGAATATGCTATTCACTAATCCTACTGCTGGACAATAGAAATTTTACAATGGAGCCAATAAACCACAGGTTTTAATAAAGTCGAGCCAAATTGATTAAGTTTTTGACAGTATCATCATAGCCTCCCTCAAACTATTACTATTTTTAGAGGGTCATATTTAGCAAAACCAAGTTGTAAGCAAAAAATAAACAGGGAAATATAATTTAGCAACAAACAACATCAGCATACCTAGAGAATCCTGAAAGTAGGGTATGGGAATGGTAGGATATCAGCAGACCTTATCCTTATCTTTGTGGGGTAGAGAGGTTGTTTCCGTTAGACCCTTGGCTCAAAAGAAATGTATCCTACGTAGGATTGTAAGAAAAGAGACAGCAAAATAACATAATACTAAATAAATGAAGCAACAGATAGTAATACATCAAAAAAAAAATATAGTCTGGTGTGCTTACTTTAGGTCCAATTTTTACCATGAGTCTGTTTAGATATTTGTTTGTCAGTAAAAATGCAAAACTAAAAATTAGTATGTTAGAGAGTCTTAAATTGTTGAATATTGGAACAAGATTAGTTTAATTGGAGCAAATTGGATAGTTATGATTCAAATAGTTAATCCCAACAAGTCTTGTATTTAAGCATAGTCAAAAGAAGATAAAGGTCCAAATAAAAAAAACCAACAAGTTAAGATTAAAGATTAATCAGGTTGGAATTCTTGTGTATAACAAGTCTTAGTTGTTAAGAAATTTGTTAGTAGAAAATAGAAAAACCTTCTAATGTAAGTGAACACCAATTTACTGAATAATGGAATCACGTCCAAATAAAGTGAAATGAATAGTGTTGATTCACATAGCCAACCCAACTACTGAGGGATTGAACCATACTTGAATTATCACTAAATTCATAATTGGTGAATATAACTGCTTGACATCTCATCCAGGTCAAATTTAATGAAACTTCATATTTGAAATGTAAACATTTTAACTCATTTAGTCATTTATGCTTTTGCTTTGATATATTAGAGAAACACTTGATTGAAAGCAATCTTAATAATCATAAGCATATCAGACCGTTAAAAGTAATGGAAAGATTTATGTTAGAATTATTTTTAATTATAACATTGTCAACCTATAATAATAATTTTGAGAATTGGTAATTGCATTCCTCAGCATTAAGGGGCTGTTCGTTAGCTGGATATATAAGAACCAACTTATTCATTTATTAATCTAAGGACTATGCTGGCCTCCTCCAAAAGAGATATCAACTATGAAAACAAAAACTAAACAACAGAAAAAAACTAATTCCAGATATCTAAAAAAATCTACCAACTAGACAACATCCTCTGTGTTTCTTCTTTACACCAGAAATGGGAATTAACAAAACAGTTCCCCTCAATTTTCTGTAGAGAGCTAACTCTATCCTCAAAGCACCTTCCATTATTATCCCTCACTTTAGCGGGGCAGATGAGTTCCTAAATTCTGTTCTGTGATATGGTCCTTGTTCTTGCCCCTCCTCGAATGCTGACCTCACAACTCTAGGTCCCTGTTTATTTGATTTGGTTTGACACACTGGGTGATTACTTTATGCCTTTCATCTTTTGCTATTCTTTTGGATAATGCAACATTTGTAGACATAAGTCTTATAAGTCTTAAAGAATTGGAAATGGCAATAAGCTGCAGTAGAGAGATGTGTCTTTGAAATTCTCCCAAAATTTTCCTTTTGACACTTCAGACTTCGGGATCAACCTCTTCAATGGGATGGCTATGTGAATGCACTTTGTTATTCATGCTAGCCTTACCCGTTTTAGTAATTAGTCTGAATTGGTTTGTTCTTTTTCACTTCTCATAATTATTACTGATCCCCAGGGATTTCTTCTGTCACGTCTAATAAGAAATGATCCTTGTTATTTGCACTTATCATGACTGTCTAGCTCTCAGGGGGTGTACTAGTCAGATGCAGTCTGCCACTGTTCTGCTCATGAATATCCTTTAATCTTTGTATACACGAAATAAGCCCCCCAGCGAGAGTGGTTTCCATTATTATCCCCCACTTCAACATGGCAGATGATTTCCTAAATTCTGTTCATGCGAGGACCATATTCTCCTTGTTTTTGCCTCTCCTCGAATTGTGGTCTCACAACTCCAGGCCCCTGTTTATTTGATTTTATTTGATACACTGGGTGATTACTTTATGCCTTTCATCCTTTTCTATTATTTTAGATTTCTAACCCCCGTTATCCCTCGATCTGTTTTAAC
>NC_064286.1:8565129-8735207 GCF_019186545.1 Solanum stenotomum | reverse complement strand
GCACACACACACCCCCTCTCCTTTGGGAGGGAAGCAAAGGGGACAAAGAAACATAATTCGCCTAGTAGAGAGGGCAGTTTTTAAATTCCAACTTAGATTTTGGATGTCCGACTTTGGTCATGACATTTTGTTTAAATGGTAGAAAAGATTAGTAGCATGAGATTCTCTTCCACTTGTTTCTTTTTCCTCAGTAGCTCATCATTTAGTTTGTGATGAGTTTTGTCGTGCTGATGGCTTTCTTACTTTTGTGTTGAAGTCGGAAGGATCAAGGGTCTATGCTTGGAAAAAGAAAATCTGCATCAGAGGACTAATGGTAAGACGTTTGTTCATTTATTTTAATTGTTGATTATACATTCCATCGTTTGTTATCCTGGTGGTTTAGATGCCTTTTATTATGTGATGCATTTAGAAATTGCACTGGAGCGTTGTTATGTTATAATAGTTCATTAAGTATCTTTTATGCTGCAGGAATATATCTCTGAACTTTATTTTATTGTTGCCGGAACTTTGTTGTAGGTTGATGTTGTGCAATTTAACGTGTAGGAGCTTTGTACGTCTGCAAAATGTGAGAGACTGCCTCCATTTCCTATCGCTCGTACAACTGACAGTTGATAAGCCTAACTGGTCTTTTTCTTATTAACATCTTATAACTATCTGTAGGATGTAGCCTATCTCCAGGAGGATTTTTCTTTAATCAAGACAACTTTTAGTAACTCAACATAAGCGAAATTCCTTTTTCTCACTGCTTGATTGAGTCTAGGATTATAAGCCAGTGAGTGCCTAGGTATCCAAAGGCAAAAGAAATAGGATTATAAGGCATAAACTAAAACTATCAAACAACATCACAAATTGTGCTAGCAGGCAGCCCACTTACTCATGTTGCTATAAGCTAATGAATGCATACCAAAGATAATTGGCCAGAAACTTCACTTTTCCCACCCAACATTGTTTTAGCCAATTTTATCATTAAATGCGTGCATCACCTTAATACAAAGATATTCGGGCAACGATTCAGTAGTCTGTAGATCCAGAAAACAACTCACATCACTTTGTTTAAATCACATCACCCTTAGATTTTATCCTATCTAGTTTCGTTTGATACAAATTTATCTTCTTAAAATTACTTTCATAAAAAAACAAAATTTCAAAAGCTCATGCGGCCTAGTACAACATAGACGGCCTTTTTGCCGGAAACATCCATCAATCAGTAATTCCATTTCACAAATCACTATGACTTACATACCGAGCAACTACCGATGCAATAGAGAAAGAAAAATCAATAGCTTAGATTACCAGGAAAATGCAAAAAAAATATGCGACCCTCTGGTGTTGACTGTTGACGAAGGACGCAAAAGAACTAAGAACCAAATAATTGAGATGGAATATTTTCTAGTATTCAACTTCAAACTTTTGGTGGACAACAACTCGTCAATCCATCCTTCTCCACTTAGATACCAGAATCAGAGACTTAAGACTTAATAGGATTCAAACTCGTGACATACACCTAATTTAATCAAGCACCTCAAACCAAAATTTAAGGTCAAAATTCGGAAAAAAAATTACAGATCGTGATAAAAGAACGAACACCTTTTCCTAGATATAATTTGATTTGTTGGGGTAAAAACCATGGAGGTTAGTTAAGTACAACCAGCTCAACTGTTTCTAGGGGGAAAATGAACTTGGTGAGGCAAATCACATCTTTATATGAGATTATTGTTGGACCAGATCTTTTGAGAAAGGCTCTAAACCTTCACACAAGCAAGCGTGAGAGAAGGAGAGCACAATGGTACTGCTTCCATCTGCCTTTCTCCACTTAAATACCAAACATGATTGACAACAAGATCAAAAACTCATGAAGCAACTAAGGATCATCATCACAAGGTTCATTTAAAGCTGGTGAAGAAGAGAGTTCCAAAATAGAAAATCCATTGGTTTGAAACTCAGCCAACTCAGATAAATCAACTTGTTGTTCACATATGATATTTCCCTTCAAATCGAAGTGCTCGAGTTTACCTAATCAATATCAAATAAAAAGGTCAATGAATCCCACAATTAAATGACACATAAGGCGCAGAAGGCTTTTGACATGCATTTACATATCCATGTCAACTCACCTGTCGTTTCTAGTTTCTCAAAAAAATTATAGAAACATACAACATACTCTGTGTAATCCCACATGTAGAGTTTGGAGAGTGTGGTGTGTACATAGTCTTACCCCTACCTTGTGAAGGCAGAGATGTTATTTTCTGTAGACCCCCGGCTCAAGAAAAGTATAATAAAATCAAGTATGGGGGAAGAGGGGAGTTAATATATATAAACATGAAGCCACTAGAACCTAATATTGTGCTAAAACGCGAATAGAAAACTGGTATGGATGAGGGAGGGAGTTAATATAAAAATGAAGCCACTAGAACTTAATGTTGTGTTAAAACACGAATAGAAAACTGGAAGTGCAGTAGAAAGCTAAAAGAAAAAAAGGAAAAGTTAACTAAGAAGAACTAAGTTGAGAGCACGAAGCACTTCGAAGATAATCACACAAACGTCTTCTTCTCATTGAGAATCCAGAAGTTGTATCCACAAACACTTCACTCCTACCAGTAACTTCACCAAGCCCTTATGCATCTTCTTCTCACGATTCTTTTACTATCAATCCATCTACTGCATTTGATAATATTGATTCTACTGTCCTTGCACTTGGTAAACGCTCACGACAGGTTTCGTGTAAGTTGTCAGGGTATGATTATGTTTTGCCCCCTTCTCTTGCTCAGTTAAATGATCAGCCTCTCTCTCCCACTCCATCAGCCAACTCAACAGTACATCGTTTATCTCGCTCTATCTCCCACTCCATCAGCCAACTCAACGGTACATCGTTTATCTCGCTCTATTTCATATTCTAAACTATCATCCAGTCACAATGCTTTTTTGGCGGCCATCTCATCTCTTGATGAGCCAAAATTCTTTACTTAAGCAGTTAATCACGCACATAGGAAAGAAGCTACGACAAAGGAAATTTCAGCTTTGGAAACCAACCATACTCGGACTTTCCAAATTTTACCTCCAGGTAAACGGGCCATAGATTTGAAATGGGTCTATAAAGTCAAGTACAAACCTGATGGAAGTATTGAACGCTACAAGGCGTGCTTGGTAGTGAAAGGATACACTCAGATTGGAGGGGTTGATTTTCATGAAACATTTGCACCTGTTGCACAGCTTGTCACTGTTCGTTGTCTGTTAGCGGTTGTTGCAGTTTGAAATTGGGAACTTCATCAATTAGATGTCAACAATGTCTTTCTACATGGAGACTTGCATGAAGAATTTTACATGAAGATTCCACAAGGTTATGCCAAATAGGGGGAGAAAAGAGTATGTCGATTACAAAAATTGTTGTATGGCCTTCGTCAAGCATCTCGAAATTGGTATAATAAATTCACTACTTTTTTACTTTCTCTTAATTACCAACAATCAAATGCAGACTATTCCTTGTTTACATTTTCCCACCCTGGAGATCCTTTGTAGTCGTTCTTATATATGTGGATGATCTCATCATCACGGGAAATGATTCTGATTGCACATCCAAGTTGAAAGAGCAAAATTTCATATCAAGGATCTTGGAAAGCTCAAATATTTTCTTGGCATTGAAGTGGCAAGGTCACCAGCATGCATTGTACTAAGTCAAAGTATGTACTTGATATTTTATCAGAGAGT
This sequence comes from Solanum stenotomum, assembly GCF_019186545.1. Classification (NCBI taxonomy): domain Eukaryota; kingdom Viridiplantae; phylum Streptophyta; class Magnoliopsida; order Solanales; family Solanaceae; genus Solanum; species Solanum stenotomum. The sequence continues at coordinate 8,731,502 of NC_064286.1, read as the reverse complement.
AATTAACTTATAGGTTGCAAGCCATCTAGTTTCCCCATGGAGCAACAATATAAGCTCTATCTTGATTCTGGAGAAATTTGTCATGATCTAGGGCAATATCGATGTCTTGTCGGACACTTGCTTTTTTTAACTAAATGAGGGGTAAAAGGGTAAAAGATTAAATCCCCAATTTTAACTAAAAAAGAAGGGAACCAAAACGAGAAAGAAAAAGAAGAAAAAACTACCATTTTCCCTTTCCTTTTCTTTTTCGACTCAGTAGGCTCCTCCTCAAATTTTTCTTTAGGAGCAGCGTCTGTATGTTCAAGATCTGATACGCACATATTTGAAGCATTTGCTCCTCGAACCGCCTTTCTAGACCAAACTAGGGGAACTTCTTCCTCCTCTTATTCACTGTCAACTCCCATAGTCTCAGGAGTTTGGTCAAACATAGGATTTACACTATGAGGGACCTGTTCCGGCGATCTGCATTCTTCTTCCAGGAGACTTGTTTGAGTGTATCCTCTGAGTGAAGCAAGACTATGCACAACCACTAGTTCCTCTACAGCCGCCAGTATGTTAGAATTTATACCCTTGCCCTCAGGCAAATCCCCTTCAAATAACCTTTCAGACATGGTAGACGACACAGGCCCTGGTTGAGACCCAACTTCTGGATCTTCAGTAGGTGTTTCAGTCACAGGTTTAACAACCAGCTAGGCTTCAAAATTTTGAGAGTCCTTACCTAATAGAACTAATGTTGGAGAACATGGCAAGTTGCCTACATGATTCAGCACAGGAGACTCTAATACTTCAGTGTGGGGTGTGACAGATTCCCTAGTTTCACCAACCCCACACACTAGAGTAGATGGAGCACGCTCAGAATGAGGAATGGAGAAATCGAATGAACTAGGGTTTTCAATTTCTTAGGAGAGGGGAGATTTTGGAGGAGAAGACGGGTTAGACATTTTGCAAGGAAAGTAAAGAATATAAAAGCAAGGAGAGATTTTTGAAGAGAGGCTATAGGATTTTGATTAGATTAAGAGCAAGAAAAAAGATGTTTTTAAAAAGGTATGGGTCCCTGAACAGTAGCAACCTTTGGTTTTTAAACTGAAGGGGCGTCTGTAACTGACACAAGGAATAGGGAGATAACACGTGGCGGTGACCGTTGACAGAAAACTTTGTAGTAAAAGCGATACTAACCTTTTGGGGGACCAGGTCCCTTTCTATAGATAGCGCTGGCTGTTATGGTTAGATCTTCCCTTTAGCCAACATGCCATGAGTGTGTACCTGCAGTAAGGTACCACATGTGAATTCACAAACATTAAGCAATACAACAAGTATAGATACCTTCCCTTCCTAGCATAGTCAAATGAGAGGCTTTATGCAAACTTGTTCTGAAATCAAGTAAGCTTATGCATTCCCAAACTCAATATGTTCTTGATGAAGTTTTCCTTACTCAATGCCTTGGTGAAGATATCAGCCACTTGATCCTCCGTCTTACAGTATCTCATCACCACATTTTTCTTATCAACATTGTCTTTGAGAAAGTGATGCCTCACATCTATGTGTTTGGTCCTCTTATGCTGGACATGATTCTTGGCCATGTTCATTGCACTTGTATTGTCGTATATGAGGAATATTATCTGTGAGAACATCAAAATCTTCGAGCTGCTGCTTGACCCACAAAAGTTAAGCACAACGTGAAGCAACAACCACATATTCAGCTTCAGCAGTGGACAAGGCCACTGAATTCTGCTTCTTAGTTCCCCAGAGATTAGTGATGACCCTAGAAAATGAGCCATGTCTGAAGTGCTTTTTCTATCAACAAGAAAACCTGCATAATCAGCATCAACACACCCAATTAAATCAAAGGAGTCACCAGAAGGATAGAAAAGGACCAGGTCCTGCGTTCCCTTCAAGTATCTCAGTATTCGCTTGGCTGCCTTCAGGTGTGACTCTTTTGGAGCTGCTTGAAACCTGGCTCACATTCCCACGCAGAAGACTATATTTGGTCGACTTGTAGTGAGGTAGAGAAGAGATCCAATGATTCCTCTATACATAGTCTGATTCACATCAGTGACAACTTCATCTTTGTCAAGTTTGACATTAGTGCTCATTGGGGTATCAATAATTTTGGCCTCCATCATGCTGAACTTATTAAGCAATTCCTTGATGTACTTCTCCTGACAGATTGAGGTACCCTGTGGGGACTGTTTGATTTGCAAGCCTAAGAAAAAGGTGAGTTCCCCCATCATACTCATTTCAAATTCACTACTCATCAAGGCTGCGAATTATTTGCATAAGGGGTCTGTGGTGGCTCCAAAGATGATATCATCTACATAGACTTGCACTACCAGAAGCTCATTTCCTCTTGACTGTAAGCATAGAGTGTTGTCAATTTTTCCTCTTTTGAACCCATTTTCAATAAGAAATTTTGACAGCCGCTCGTACCAAGCCCTGGGTTCTTGTTTCAGGCCATGCAGTGCTTTGTCTAACTTCAGCACGTGGTTAGGTTGGTCGGCATCTTCAAACCCTAGAGGTTGTTTGACATAGACTTCCTCCTTCAAGTAACCATTTAGGAAAGCACTCTTGACATCCATTTGGAAGAGCTTGAACCCCATGTACGTGGCAAAGGCTATTAGTATTCTGATAGCTTCCATCCATGCAACAGGTGCAAAGGCCTCATCATAATTGATTCCTTCCTCTTGACTATAGCCTTGCACTACTAATCTTGACTTGTTTCTCATGATTGTTCCATGTTCGTCCAACTTATTTCTGAAAACCCACTTGGTCCCAATAATAGTTCTGTTAAGAGGTCTGGGACCAGGTGCCATACTCTGTTTCTCTCAAACTGGTGCAGTTCTTCTTGCATTGAGTTCACCCAGTCAGCATCCTGCAAAGCTTATTTGATATTTTTTGGTTCAAATATGGATATAAAAGCTGAGAAAAGGCAACCAAATTTCTTGCCTTGGATTTAGTTTGAATTCCAGATTCAAGGGGAGAAACCAGATTGTCTAGAGGATGGGATGATTGATATTTCCATCTTTTTTTTTCTTGTAGTCTCCTCATCAGGTTCATCAGCTAGAACATCACCTTCTGAATCTTTAGTTTGAGTCTCTCGTTCACGAGCAATGCCTGGAGCATCAGGGGGACCAGGTACTTCCATAGGTTTTTCAGCCTTTTCTTCACTCTGATTCTTTTCAATCACAGCATCTCAAATCAGGTTATCTCTTTGAATCTGAATCTGCTCCTCAACTTCAAGATCTTCCTTTCCTTCAAGATTTTTCAAAGATGACATGCACACTCTCCTCCACACACATGGTCCTTTTGTTGTATACCCTGTATGCCTTGCTTGATAAAGAGTACCCCACAAAAGCTCCTGCATCACTTATTGGATCAAATTTTCCAAGATCATCACCATAAAGCATTTGCATCCAAAGACCTTTAGATGGCTGAGAGATGGCTTCCTTCCGTTTAGCAATTCATAGGGAGTTTTCTAAAGTACTAACTTGATTAGACATCTGTTTGTGACATAACAAGTCGTATTCACTGCTTCAGCCCAGAAGCTCTTGCAAGACATGAATCTATGAGCATAGTTCTGGAGATGTCCACCAGGGTCCTATTATTTCTTTCAACAAACCCATTCTGCTAAGGAGTTCTTGGAGTAGAAAAGTTATGATGAATGTCATGGTCTACGCAAAAGCCTTCGATTTGGGCATTTTCAAACTCGATACCATGATCTGATCTGATGCTTGCAATTTTGCAGTTTAGCTTCAGCTCAATTCCTCTTGCAACATTCATCAGTACTCCAACTATTTCATTTTTTGTTCGTAAAAACATATTCCAGGTGAATCTAGATAAATCGTCGACAATCACCAAGATGTATCTCTTTCCACCTCTACTTTGGATTCTCATTGGTCCACACAGATCCATGTGGAGAAGCTCTAATGGCCTGGTTGTGGTGACACCTTTTTTTTTCCTTGAAGGATAATCGTGTTTGCTTCCTCCTTACGCAAGCCTCGCAGATTTTATTTTCAGCAAATCTTAATTTGGGTAGTCCACGGACTAGGTCCCCTGCAACCAGTTTGTTTAGCAAGGAAGAGCTTACATGCCCCAGTCTTCTGTGCCACAGATTTGCGTTTTCAGATTGAGCACTGAGACATGTGAGATTGCCTCCTTCTATAGAGTCTAGGTCTGCAACATACATGTTCTTAACTCTTTTGGCAGTAAGAACAACTTTGTTGGAAGTAAGACTAGTGACTATACATTGATTTGCCACAAATCTTACTTCATTTCCTTTATCACACATATTTGAGAAACACTCAGCAAGTTATATTTCAAGCCACTCACATAATACACATTGTCTATGGAGTGCTTCATTGATCTTCCAATGTTCCCAACACCTAGAATGAGTCTCTTCTTCCCGTCACCAAACGACACACCACCGCCCAGGTGTGCCTCCAAAGAGAGGGGAAAAAACACTAACCTGAAGGATCCCATCTACCACCATATTTTATTAATATTGATAAGAAACCACTCATTACAAGAAAATGACGATTATTGAACAAAAACAAATTCGAAGTAGACAAGAGTGACGACTAAGAATATTGTTTGAATAAATTAGACGAGAGAGAATTTTGAGAAGAGAGAGAACTGTTGAAATTATTTTGAAAATAAATCTGTTAGAAATAAATCTTTAGAGATAAAAAAGGAAAACAAATATTCTAGTTATGATCCTTTAATTATCATTAACTTTTTCCAATTGTTTGTTACTCAAAGTTCCGTTTTAATTATTTTTTTTCAAACTAATTGATTTTCACTGCCTCTTAAAATCCTTTTTTAAATAAGTGAAAATGTTATAACCTGTAATTATTTATTGTTATAACTTGAAAGTTAAAGAATAATATTAAACTTATAATTATTAATCCTATAAATGTCAATTATAAAATTTTCACTTTTATGTTTGCTATGGAACTTTTGATTTGTATAATTTGCTAGATACATCCAATTTTATACAAATTGTTCAATTTTGTATAAATTTATTTTGTACATTGTAATTTGTATAATAAGATCTGTATTTGTATAATCATAAGTGCATAGGATGAAAATATATGTAATTGTATTTGTATATACACTTTTCTCTCGTTTTATACAAACACAAGCGCATTTTATACATTTTACACATTTGTATACTAAATGGGTAATTGTATACCGAAAATGGCTAATTGTATACCGAATCAGATGGCAAAAAAATAGGATGTTTGCTGCGAATTGCAAATAAAATAAACTATGGCTATAACATTTAATTTGAATTAATAGTTTGTTATTTCATACAATTTTCTCAAGCTTGCAAAGCACGAACTTTTGTTTTTACTTAAGGCAATTAATTTTTTTAAAAATATATTTAAGAAAGATATCATGTATAACTAAAACTGTGGGATTAAAAAAAAATTAAAATAACTATATGAAAGTAATTAATTATCTTGAATGAGTTAAGTTTGAATCCAATTTAAATTAGAGCAAACAACATAAATCTCATTAGTGTAGGTCCTAATTACTAGTATTCACAATAATTTCGAATATTACTTCATGTACCACATTTCGTTGGTTGGATACATGTATCTTAACTCGACAGATACATGTATTTGAGGAAGTGACAAAGCAAGATACATGGTTTAATTAAGGGTTATAACTAAAAAGCTTAATTTAAGAAGGATATCACTCCTTTAACAACTTTTGAGTATATCTAATCTAACAACTTCTAATTTTTTTTATAAAAATTCCAATTTATTCCATTTAATTCGAAGCAATAACAAAGTAAACAACTTTTCTTTCAAAAAAATTGAATTTAGAGCTTCCTCTTCCATATCTTTGAGGTATAACTTCCTAAAAAATATTTCAAAAATCTTGAAATTCTTTCCGATGTATACATGTGGATCAGATACATACGAAAACAGCTAGATACATTGTAATAACATAAAAATACATATGATAATATTAAGAAACATGATGATAGAAGACCAAGACATATGACAAGACTCGATTACATGATAGAACAAATTGTGTCAGATCAAATCTCCAATATATTTATTAGATACATACACACTTAATCAGGTACGTTGATAAAAATTAGATACATATAATTGTATCTCAATAATGTGTTAGATACATCAATAATGTGTCAAATACAAGCATAAGTCTCAGCTTATTGAAACTTTCCGATCACGTCCGTGACTGATCTGGACATTCAATTAATGTTAAAATAGTTAGCAGCCAAAATCTGATAAAAGAGAATTCCCTCATCAACTTTTGTTGATGACTTATGCTAGACATCATATTTAGTACATGTTTGTACTAACGCATACTATATCTTGTCTACATTCTTATCAAATGTAGGGGCCGACGATATTGACTTCCATCCTCGTGGCTAGGGTCTTAGTAGAGCAAGGAGTGAAGATTTGGTGAGTCCTCATAACATCGAGGATTTGACCACCTTTCCTTTATGTGTTTCTTTTATGTTTAGAACTATTGTACGGGCTGTGTCCCTAAGACATTCAAGTATTAGATGGTTTGAGACAAGTGTTAAAGACTTCCACTTCGTTTTATGAACTTTGATTGTATTGGAAATGTTTTAAATTTCTATAAGGACCTATATAGATTTCAAAGTCCAAGTCCCTTCTTCTCACGTCTGTATAGGACTTCCGACGGCTCTGAGCTGTTTTTAGTCTATCTTTGATGAGTTGAACTTTCTCCATAGCCTCATGAACCGATCTGGCCCAATCAAGGCTGCTTCACCTACTTCAAACCAACCAACCGTAGACCTACATGTACGCCCATATAGTGCCTTGTAAGGGGCCATCTGAATACTAGAATGGAAGCTGTTATTATAGGCGAACTCTATGAGAGGTATATGACCATCTCAACTACCTTCAAATCGATCACGCAAGCTCTCAACATGTCCTCTAAGGTTTGAATGGTACCCTCTGTCTGACCATCCATTTGTGGATGAAATGTTGTACTGAACTACAATCTCATACATGAGAACACAAACCTTCTCCTATTTTTGGGGTGAAAATGATCCCGAACTTTGCTTTAAAAAATAAACTTTCCCTTCAATTTTGATTGTTTCCTCTTTTTCTATGCAATATCTATTTTATCCTTGACATTTTCAATCCTTAATCAATGTACTAATTTTTTTATAGTATATATAATACTAGCGAATAAATTTGTGCCTCGCGCGTATTAGACTTTTTTTATATTAAATTTTAATAAGTATTTTAAACTTTAATCAATTATATTATTAAAAAATATTTTTTTTAAATGATTTTTCACTACTTGAGAGTTTAGAGTCTTCTATAAAACTTGTATATAATCTAATATAAGTGAAACAATATTTTCATTTTTTTCTTAAAAGAAGGTAAAGAAAGAAAATTGAAGGAGTTCAAAAAAATCAAAGACTTTCGGTAAGTATCTGTATATGTATAACAAAATTGAACATTTTTTTTTTATCACTCATTTTCTCTTTTAAAAATTATTAAATAATATTTTCTCTTTTAAAAAATATTAAATCCTACTCTTCTTTTTTCATTTTTTAACTTCTAAATAATCAAAATATATTTCCAAATTTCAATATAAATGTAAAAAATAATAATTCAAGAAATAGTGCATAAAAGCATATTGTAATTTTCAATCCTCAATCAATGTACTATTTTTTTTATAGTATATATAATATTTTATTTTTTAACATATGTATTTATAGATTTTTATTTATGTTTATTGACATTAGAAGTAGAATCATTCTGTTATAAACTTGTTGCGGAATCTAATGTTTTTTTTTTTTTTTTTGTGATTGTTATTTTAATATTGGAAAAATCACACCATATACACATTTAAGAGATAATATTACGGGTTTTAAACATACTTTAAAAATATTCTTACTTATAACAGTTTATTTACGGGTTATAACATATCAATTAAATTTAAATTTATTTAAAAATTAATTAAAATTTAATTTAATAAATGATTAATCTCTTTATATTTTTATATTATTAATTATTAATAGTTAATTAATTTGATTGCAGTTCCTTTTTTAAAACATAAATTATCAGTTACACAAATTTAGGGATTGACATTGATTAGAATTCCTTGATTACTGTTACATTCCAAACCTCCCATTCACATTAATCCCACCCCCACCCCCCACGCCTATCCAATACTACAGTAATCGTCCCTCCCATCTTTCTCACCACCCCACTACCCCACATTCACAATCTTCCCTCTCATCTTTCTCACTACCCCAACTTCAAAACCGTCCCTCCCGTTCCATTTCTCATCATCATCATGTCGAAGAAAACGATTGTAACGCCTCGAAAGAGTCCTCGATTAGTTGAAGGAACTTCTACGGATGAAGTACATGCTCCAATATTCAACATATTGATTCAAACCCCACCGCCAAAAAATGTTGAAATTCCTGCAAAGTGTGGTTCCTCTCAATCGAAGGATCAAAAGGAGAAAAAAAGCGAAGCAAAGAAAAGGGTGAGTTCGGCAAATCAAAAAGGGAAAGAAGAGGAAGGGGAAAATTGTAGAAACCCTTTTTGATTCGAATTCTGATTTTGTTAGTGAAATAAAAAAGGAAAAATGAAAAAAAAACAACAAATGTAGAAGTTGTTCAATCTTCAAAACCATCAACAAGAAGAACAACAAAAAAGAAGAAATTAGAAATCCCAATATCCAAAAAAAGCAAAAAAACTGTTAGGGTAAGTATTATATTTAATTTATTTTCACATTATTCAAATCAGTGATTTTTTTGCTAAAAATATCACATTATGCTTATTGTTGTTTTGAAACTTTTGTTTGGGTGAAACTTGTACGAAATGTGAATAATATTTGTATGAATCTGACTTTAATATATGATTTTTGGATATTGTATGAAATATGATACAATATTGGTATGCAAATGGTATGAATTGTGTTTTGACATTGGTATGAAATTGGTTTGATATCAGTAGCACAATGGTATGAATTGTTAAATTGGTATGCAGATGGTATGAATTGTTAAATTACTTTGTTTTGTATGAATTATGACTAATATTGATATGAAATTGAGATTTTTCCTAATAGGAAGGTTTCTTTTTCAATTTCTCCATTAATGTATTTAAATTTTTAACATTGGTATGAAAATGGTATAAAATGATTTTTCTTTCAATTTTTTTTAGTGATTGTGGTTTGTACACATGTCTATTTGTTGTATACATCAGTAATGGAGTTTTTGATATGCATTCTGTTGATATCGATGCAAAGTACCATCGTCAAAGGTATGCCACAATCATATGGCATTATGGAAAAGCAAAGAATGATGATGGTGCGTTCAGTGAGAGTGAAGTAACTGGCATTGTTGCTATCAAATTTGGTGGACCCCGCATATCAAAAGAACATGCTCTGGATACCAGCAATTATCCCACACCAAGACCACGAAGATCAAATTTGAAATAGTTGATTGCACATTAGACTTTTTAGAATTACATTTTTTTTAAACTTTTGGACGATATTTTTATGTTTGTTACAACTTTAAGTATTTGATATATATGATATTCACTGTTTTATTCCAAAAAGAGATCAATTACATATGAATTACAGATTGACTATTGTAATCGCAGGATACTAGTTATATACAGACTGCATTCCAAATGGATACACCATTCTAAAGATAAATTACACATTGACTATAATAATTTTCGGGATAACAGTTATATACAAAATGCATACAAATTGGATTCAACATTTAGAGTTTATGATTTTACAATGTCTTATTAACTAGAAAGAAATCATACTACTAATTTAGAGTTCATGAACTAACTCTGACTTATAATTGGTATCCAAATTGTACACCTTTGGCATCCAAATTCATATTCTAACACAAAAAAAACAAAAAAATAAAAAATGAATGAAGTTGGTATCCAACAAAATCATGAGTTTTCAAACAAAAAAAAAACTTGATTTACTCGTCAGTGACAACAATTTTGGAAAAGAAAAACGAAGAGAGAGAAACGTTGAGGAAAATGGATAAAATCAGACTTTTTAATTATTTTTAACAGATTAGAGTGAATTAAGGAAAACAAATATTCCTAATTAGTTTGAATCTCCTAAATTTATGCTAATTAATAATTATCATAAATCAATTCAAATTTAATTAATACAGCTATTTCCGTTTTTTATATTTTTTCTTCAAAAATGATTTATTTTCCTTTTTTATCTTCTTTTTTTTTTCAAATTTTTTTTTTACAATTAATTAAAATTAGATTGATTGATCTTATTTTTACAAATTAGATTGATTGATCTTAAAATTAGATTGATTGATCTTATTTATTCCAAATTAATATATAAGATAGTGTAAATTTTTACAGTTTTTACAATTAATTAATACACTATCTTATATATTAATCTGGAATACATTTTATTTCTAAGTATATTAAATCTGTATGAATAATTAATTAATCGCTTATATGAAATCTGGAATCTGAAATCTGTACAAATATTTACACTATCTTATATATTAATTTGGAATAAATTTTATTTCCAAGTATATGAAATCTGTATGAATAATTAATGAATCGCATATATGAAATCTGGAATCTGAAATCGGAAACCTGTACAAATATTTACACTATCTTATATATTAATTTGGAATAAATTCTATTTTCAAGTATATGAAATCGTAAAGAAATCTACATTAACGTTCTTTTGATCTAAAAAAACCCGCACACCAACATCATTGTGGATACTAACAGGGGGACATCTATCACTAACTATATATTTTATCTCTATATTGTGAATATTAGCATCTATCATTAGCTGCGATGTTATCGCACTTACTAGACCACTATAAAGACTAGAATACTCATATATAATCCCCTCCATCTGAAAATCAACATATTTCCTTGTTTCATTAAAAAAAATAACAATTAGTCTTACATAATACAAAAACAAAACAAAATTATACACATTTATCATTATTTTTTCATACAAAAATCATTCAGACAGTAAACTACAAACAAATTTTATACCCACTTAATACAAATTTCATACATACAATCATCATTTATACCAAATTTATACATTTCTCATACCAAATAGTTCATTCCTTTCACACAAATTTATACATAATTGACGAAACTTATATAAATAATAACATTTCAAATTTCATACCAACTTAAAAGACTTTTCATACAATTATTCAAAATTCTAAAAAACTTTTTTTACTAATTAGTTAACACACTTTCATACCAACTTAAAACAACTGTCATACAATTCTTCAAAATTCTAAATAACCTTTTTTTCACATTAGTGAATACACTTTCATACTAAATTCATTACACTTATACTAACAAATTCATTCAAAATTATACATTTTAATTTATTTTTTCAGGAAAAAAAACGGTAATCAATATTATAATTTTAATCTACGTACCCAATCTACAACGAAAAAATAATTTATATGTTGTACATTTATACTCAAATCTTTCATATATTGCGGCAACTTCTCATGAAATCATTGTTTTGCCAGTATAAAAAATAACCAAAAAACAAAAAAAATGGTGACGTTAAACCCCTACCAAAAAACAGAAACTTACCAAGAAAATCACTAATATTACAGTTTCACAACAACTAATACGTATTATGAACAAAACGTATTGTTTATACAAAAAAACATATCACATTCAATATAGTGACGATGTACAAAAACAAAATCACAAAATGTGATTTACAGTTTCATTTTTTTTTCCATTTCACTGAAATCCAAATACAAATAGTAAACAATTAAAAATACTAACTTGAAGGATCCCATCTTCCGCCATGTTTAATTAATATTGATATGTAGTTGTCCATCACAAAAAAAATCAGAATTTTTCAAACAAAAAAAAACTTCAATTAGTCGCCAGTGAAAAAATTTCTGGAAGAAAATTGAAGAGAGAGAAATGTGGAAGAAAAATGGATAAAATCATATTTTTGAATTAATTTTAACAAATTAGAGTGAATTAAGGAAACTGAATATTCTTAATTAGTTTGAAATTCCTTAATTCATGCTAATTAATAATTATCTTAAATTAATTCAAATTTAATTGACACCCCTATTTCCGTTTTTTTTTCATTTTTTCCTTATTAATTACATATTATTAATTAATAATAAAAAACCATAAATAGATTAATCATTTATTAAATAAATGGAAATTGATTTTTAAAATCAGATTTTTGAATTAATTTTAACTAATTAGAGTGAATTAAGGAAACTGAATATTCTTAATTAGTTTGGATCCCTTATTTCATGCTAATCATTAATTATCTACAATAATTTCAAATTAAATTAAAACCCACAATTTCAGTTTTTTAGTTTATTATTTCTAATTCCGTTTTTTTTTAAAATTTTCGTTTGTCTTTTTATTTATTTTTTAAGTATTTTCCAATTAATAATTTATTTTTTTTAACTTGTTATAACCTGAAATTTTTAATGTTATAGCTTGAAAGTCTAAATCTACTGCTATAGCTTGAAAATAGTACTATAATATATGTCATATATGAAATTTACAGTTTAATATTGCATGCATTAAGTATGTATATACTTATATGCATATTATAAGTTTCACTTATCTCTTATTTTATATTGCTAATAAATTTGCAATTTAAATGATAAATCTTTAAGATTTTTTGGTTAAAAATATCTTTATTTTTAATCAATTATTTTGTATTACCTTCATCTAAATATGTATTCATGACATTATGTTAAACAAATTGTTAGCTTCATTAGAACCCCCTTAGCTATAAATATTGTGACAAATGAAAGAATTAGATCGAGCATGATTAAGTGCTTGTTTGAATTAACTTATTGACTTTTAAGCTTCTTTTTTTTTAGTTGTGGAGCAAAATCTGATATCTGGCTATTGGGAATAACAGCACTGTAATTATCATACGGGTGGGTAAATTTTCAAAATGAGCGACATATAAAAAAAGCTCTTCGATAATAATTAAATTTGCAAATACTGCATGAACATATATTGAAAATTTAGTATTTTTTGAACAAATCCTACTGTAATAAACTTGCACGAGATTATAATAAAACAGGAAATAAGTGGACAATGTAAACTTTTATACACCATCACGTTACATTGATATGAGTACAAATAAACAATAAATTAAACCAACAAATACTAATTAAACATTAGTGGTAGGTAATCTTGAGAACAAGGCCAGGGTAAATATCATCATCATCATTGATATGAGTATTCTCTACCAATATAAAAAGATCACCGCATTTTTCAGATATTGTTTGAAGTGTTTCTCCTTCTCCAACTATGTATATTTCATCGCACAATACTAATTGTTGATCGTCTTCTTTAAGATTTCGAGCTTCCAAAAAAGAACACTTTGGTGAAAATAACAAAAACATAAGAAAAATAGTTGAGAAATTGAAGTAATTTGTTGAGGAAGCCATAATATTTGTGAAACTAAATAGATTAATGTTGTAGTAAGTATTTATAAGAAATATAATTAGTACGTGAAGGAAGTGGGGGTTGCTCCACGTTTCTAATATTTGGGTTGGGACGTGGAGCAGTTATTTACTCCATTTCCACAAATTGCCTTATTTATTTTGCAATTTTTAAATGCTTTCTAATTTACAACTTACAAATATTTATTTTAATTATAATAGTAACAAGTTAAGCATATGTGTTTTTGTAGGTATTGGCGTAATGTTATATCTATCTAAATAATAAAAAAAATGATTTTAGAAGGTTAAAAAGATGTTTTTTTTTTTATATTTTAAATTTATTTATTTATTTTGTTTATCATAATTTAAATAAGATTTACATAAAGTCAAAATATTAATTTTAAAGTTTTAAATGTTAGGACTTTTAATATAATTCAAATGAGAAAAAAATTTAAGATGTAAGCTTTGAGTCAATTTAAAAGTACTAATTATTAAAAGTTCTTATTGTTGTGTAGATTTTAATGATGATTAATGTTTAATTGTAGGAGAACCAAATTACAATGAAAAAAATATATCAACTCAGCATCTAATTTACATGGAATATATTTCGCAAATTCTTACTTGCTTTAAGTAACAAAAAAGAAAACATACTTGCTTTCAAATTATTATTTTTTTGCCACTTTTTTTTCATCCCAAATTATTTTTAGTCTAATTTGGATGCTTTAAAAAGAATTGCAATGTTTAAAGAGAATATTATGTTATAAATATAAATTTAGTAATATGTTTTTTTAAAAGTGGGAGGATTTAAATTTTTAGTAATATATTTTTCTAAAGAGGAGGATCCAAATTTATACTCTTTAAATATTGCAATTCGTTTTCAAAGCATCCAAACTAAACTAAAAATAATTTGGGATGAAAAAAGTGGCAATAATATTAATAATAATAATCCAAAGGCATGCTAAGCACGAATTTGTTTTACTAAGGCAATGAAATTATTATAAAATATATCATGTATATTAAAACTGTGGGATTAAAAAAAACAATTAAAAAATAAGAAAATAATTAATTATCTTGAATGAGTTAAGTTTGAATCCAATTCAAATTAAGAGTTATCATGAATCCAATTCAAATTAGAATTATGGATGGGTTGGACGAATGCCCTATATTTGAGTTTAATTTGATACCCTTAGAAATGATCATAAAATTCAAAAACAAGATTTTCGAGAACTACTTCTTTTCTTTTTTTATCTCTCTGCTATCTCATCCACAATATTAATGAGAAAAGGGTCAAAAATATCCTTAAACTATGTGAAAGAAATAAAAATGCCCTCCGTTTATAATTTGGCTCAAAAATGTCTTTACCGTCTATACTTTGGTTCAAAAATCCCCTTAAACTATGCAAAAGGAACAAAAATTTCCTCCGTTTGTAGTTTGCTCTAAAAATGTCTTTGTCGTCAATACTTTGGTCCAAAAATGCCCTTAAACTATGCGAAAGGAACAAAAATGCCCTCAATTTGTAGTTTGCTCTAAAAATGTCTTTGCCGTCAATACTTTGGTCCAAAAATGCCCTTATTGTTATTTAATGAGTCAAAAATGCTTCCAAATAAATATATTATTTATTTTCTTTAACACATTATTTTTTTAATAATATTTTTTTTTAAAATAGCAAATGTTTATCTTACTTCAATTCATAAAAAAATAAAAAAAAATAAAAATATTTCTTCTTTTATTATCATTATTTTTTATCGTTATATAAATATAAATTATGATTGATATACTATGACCTTATATCTATATGACATACATTATATGTCGAAAAGGCACATGACGTTATACTATTTAATTGATAAAATGAGATTAAGAAGAAAAAAAATATTTCCTATATTTTTATTTGTTAAAGTGATTTTAGAAGAAAGAAAACAAGAATAGTGTTCTTTAATAATATTTAATTAGGAAGAAAATGTGTTTAAAAAGAAAAAATATATATATATTTATTTGGAAAAGGAGCATTTTTGACCCATTTTGTAACTATAGGAGCATTTTTGGACCAAAGTATTGAGTGCAAGGGCATTTTTGAACCAAAGTATTAATGACAAGGGCATTTTTGAGCCAAACTATAAACGGAGGACATTTTTGTTCATTTCACATAATTTAAGGGCATTTTTTACCCCTTTCCCTTATTGATATTAAAGTTCAAAATTATATTAGTACAGAAAAATACACTCTAAATTATAAAAGAAAGAAAAAATAAACTACATTATATATGAACATAATAATAATATACAACTATTTATAACAAATTAATAATAACACAAAAACTTGGGACAGCCTGAAAGTTGAAAGAGAATAATTATAATATATACAAATTTTTCATTTTAGACATGTAATACTTGGCCATTTAAGAAAAAGAGAAGGGGAAAACTGAAACAAACAAAATATAAAATCAAAAAGGAAAGAAGGAAAGAAAGAATACAATAGTATTACAGAATTTTGGAGAACTAATCTTTTTCCCTCTTTTACATCTATAAGTTGTTTTTAGTAAAAATCCAGTCAATTTGACGAACTGAGACTAGTCTATGCAATATACAATAACCATATATTTAATATAATTTTATAAATGGAGAAGGGATTAAAATGTCCTTCAACTATTTGAATTCGTACAAAATTATTCTCCATCCACCTTTCGACACCCTAGTACCCTTGAGATCAATCTTTTGGCTCAAGACAATTGAATAATTGATAGAAAATTTATATTAATGAAAAATAATAAAATTTTTAGATGAAAAATCATATGGAGCGAGTTGAGTTATAATGAATTGAGGGTTATTTTAAAATAGGTCAATTATAACATATCATGAAATTAACAATTTTTTTGATAATATATTTGAGTGTATCGAGTCAAAACATGAATCATGTGTGATTTTTATTATTTATTTGCGAATAGTTTAAATTTGGATACGTTAGATTAGGTAACATAATAAATAAATATATAATGATTTTAATTTAGGGGACTTTGTTAAAAATAAGGGCAAATATGTATCAAGGGTATTTTTGGGCCAAAAAATTGACATCGGGGGTATTTAGAGGTCAAAAGGTGGATGAAGCGTAGTTTTGTACCAATTCAAATAGTTGAGGAACACTTTAAGAAGCCCTTCTCCATTTTATAAATTAACAATTGAAAAGTATAAAATGTACACAAATTTTATCATTGCCCAAAGACAATTCTATGTATTGAAATATAAGACACTTATATACCTTAGGTCCCCAAAGTGCTTGAGTCACCCCTCTTCCTACCTCAAAAATAGAGAAGTTGTTTCGGATAGACCCTTGACTCAAAATAAAATTCAAATAAATAAAAAAGAAGAAATGAAAGTGAAAAGTAACTAAATATTTTGAACAATAATTACAATTAATACGATAATCAAAGTACAAGAAACAACAAATAGTAACAAATATTGAAAAAAAAAAACAAAAGATAGAAAACTTGTAATACGATAATTAAAGTATAAGAAACAACAAAAAGTAGCACAAATAAAAAATTGAAATACAAAAAACGCTAAAACGATAATCGAAATACAAAAAATAACACATAATAGTGGAAGTCAAAAAACGAAAGAGCGGTATACAAATCCAATTAGGCGCGGGAAATAACAGCCCCAAACGGCCAAAGCTATAAATACATCTTCTTCTTCTTCCATTTCGTCTTCTTCACAAACCAAACTCCATTTTTTTCTGAAACTGTGATTCTCTGCTCCAAGAAAAGATGAATTCCAGAAACCCATTCACTCCTAGAATGGAAATTGGTTCTTCTTCAAAACAACCAGAAGATATTGGGGGAATAAATACATCTTCTTCTTCTCTTCATCTTCCACACAAACCAAAATTCACTTTTTCTGAACTTCTGCTCCAAGAAAAGATGAATTCCAGAAATACATTCACTCCTAGAATGGAAATTGGTTCTTCTTCAAGGAGTGTAGATGCCAAAATTGGTTCTTCAAGAAGTATAATTGCAGAAATTGGTTCTGATAGAAGCAATATATCAATGGATTTCGCTGCTTCTTTAAATCAACCAAGACTTGAACAAACCATTACTGATCCAGACACCAAAGATACTTATCTTCTCAACTTGAAAATTGGGTCTTTTTCTAATGGAAATTGCCCTGTTTACAGAGCTGTGTTTTCGAAATATACGTATGAGGCTGGCAGAACCCTCCCTTATGACCATGTTACTTTGAAGATCATTAACATGAACCTCCGTGAGAATGAATTCAACTTGATTCGAAGTCAAAGTGATACACGCATTGCTCTTTTTGAGAATACCCACATAATTCGATGCAAGAAAACTTTCATTACTGCAAATTTGCTATGCGTTTGTTTGCCGTATATGTCTGAGGGATCGCTTCGTTATATTCTCTCCACTCATCCCGAAAAGAAATTGCCAGAACGTCTCATTCCTGTTGTTCTTAAAGAAGTACTTATTGGTCTACAAGACGAACTTCATGTTTTCTACAGACCGATGCCTCATAATAGTTTGAATGCCGGAGATATCTTTGTTAACATCCACTATTATACTAAAGCTTTGTCGATCAAGTTAGCATTTGAAACATCTGTTTATGATTCCGAACCCCCATATTGTAATGGTGAAGAAGCTAGTTCGTTTTTGAATCCGAAGAGTATTTCTATATGGGGTGCTGCACCAGAGGTGTTTGAGAGTGAAAATGAGGATAACAGAGGAGCAAAATCTGATATCTGGCTATTGGGAATAACAGCACTGGAATTGGTGTATGGGAATTTACCTGTGAAGAATCGAACAGACTTCGATTATATAATTAACACGTTAAGGGTGAAGAAGAAATTTCCAAAATCACTTAAAAAGATGATGATCAAGAGGGATAAGAAACTCAAGAAAGTGATGGATTTTGCTAAACGAAAGAAAAGGGTGTTTTCGCGCGAGTTTGAGGAGATGGTTCTTGCTTGTCTTAGAGAGAATCCAGACGAAAGGCCAACTGCTAAGGAGCTTTTGAAAACTCCATTCTTTAGTGATATTGAAAGGTTTAAGCAATTTGTGTTGAATACTAATAATTGAGCTGTGAAAGATCAAAACAGGAAATATCGATATGTATAGTGTGTATTACTTTCATTTAGGTATGAAATGAGCTGTTTTCTTAGTTGGGATCATATGGTTTATATACATGAAATGGAACTTCTGCGGATCTGTTGTCTGATTCTTCCTTCTGTTTCTTTATTTGGATGAAACATTTGTATGTTCGTATGAAGTTGATCATTCTCTGTGGTTAATGCATCTGTTTTATGAACAGATTTCCAGTTATAATAGACTATTTGATCAAACACATTCCTATTAGGATCTTGCACTTTGAAATTTTTATGTCTTACACTGTTTTTCTTATTAACGGTTATGCTTTCTCCAAACTAAACCTCACTTAGTGGGATAACACGTACATATGATCAACATTTCTTGTACATGACTCGTCTGCATACAAAGGGCTCCCATACCCCGAATTTGAATGAATGAATCCCTATTTCAACAATTTATAGATGGTTTGTTCTTCGACTGTCCAGTTGTTGCCATGATTAGCAACTAAGTGCCTTCATGATCTCTCAAAATTGCTCACTTGATCCAATTGAAATATAATTTTGGACATCATATTAATGACCAAGAAAATCCTCCCACCTAATACTTAAAGGTCCTCCAAATGAACTCCATATTATATATATCCTCTTGGCCAAATAAAAGTATGGATCATAGTTTCTCTTAGTGGATTTTTTCTCAAATTAGAACAGTATTTATAAGCTCTGATAAGTGATAAGCACGAGTTCCGGTAAACAATATTTTGTGGCGATACAATTACTTTGCAAATACTGCATCATGAACAGATACTGGAAATTATTTACTGAAGAGTTGCAGGTTGTAGCTTTTTACAGCTGTCCTTTTCACGTAACAAAACTCTTAGTCTCTCATGGGATCGAGTCCCCTATTAGATCACATAGTTTGTTAAATCATCAAAACTACATAATGAGCTCAAAATAACATTTCTCCCTTTTTTATGATGACAAACTTAACTTCTTTTTCCTTTATCAATACTCGTTCCCCCTATCAACATGACCATGTTCTTTCAAAACAAAATGACTTACCGAGCTCAGCCTTAACAATTTTCCCCTTTTTGACATCATAAAAAGTAAAAAAGTAAACCAGGTTGACAGAATGCAGTTCAAGCAAATTCATGGTCACAATACACACATGACACCACATAGGATAAAAAATGACATGTAGGACATGTGTGTCTATTTGTTCAACTTTATATAAATTTAAGTGTCTACTTGTACAGACCCAAAGTTGAAGGACATAAATGTGATTTGAAGCCAAGTTAAAAGGGCATATTTATGTATTATGCCTATTCAAATATTGTAACATCCGACAATTTGAAATAACTATGAAGAGGCTTAGAATTGGAAATTTTCAGTTTTGGAAAGAATTTAAAAATCTGGAAAATTTGGCTAAGTATGGAAAATAATGAATCTTTGGCCAACTTTGAACAGTTATAACTCCTAGCTCAGGATGATCTAGGTGTGGTTCCAGTTATGGTTGCAAATTTCGTGGATTGGTCTTTCCAACGCCATCAAGTTTGCTAGTTTCCGAGTTTGTATGAGTGAGTTATGCCCTTTCAAAGTAGGGCAGTTGGCAGGGAATCCGACCGGAAATTTGTAAGGGCATTTTGGTCTTTTCCCTAGCCTTTGCTTTTGGATATATATGAGTGTGTTGGACTGATTTTGATCAGTTTTTCTCATTTTTAAAGAGTGAAAGTAAGGGTTTAAGAGTGAAGAGGAGAAGAAGAGGAAAAAGAGAAGATCAAGCTAGATTTCGTTAAAGATCGTCGTGTTTTCTTCGGGGGTGATCCCTATTAAGGTATGTGAGTTCATAGTGTTGGGTTGGTTCTTTCCCCCACACGTCAAGCTCGTTTAATTTCGAGAAAAGATTGAATATGTTTGTTGAAGTTGTTGGTTATAATTGTTGAAGTTGTAGTTGTGTGGTGTTGAAGTTCTTGTTGGTTTGGTGTATGTTTCGGTTGGTGTTTGTGAGTTGAATCTATTGCATGTTGAGAGGTTTATGATCTTAAGTGTTTGGGGCTGGAAACTTTGATGTGTAGAAGGTTTAGAGTTGGAGAAAACTAAGGAGAAAAGTCAGTTTTCAGGGAAAAAGGGTGGGGCGTCGCGCCTGTCAGCGCGCCCCAAGAGGAGCTCTGAACTTTCCCCCTTGGGGCGGCGCGCCCATCAGAGCGTCAGCAGGCTTCCTCTGAAGTTTTTGGTTTGGCGCTCCGCGCCTCTCAGAGCGCCAAGAGCGCCAAGTTTTGCCATTCCTTCCCCACTTTCTCATACATGTTCCTAGGTGTTGTACCTATGTTCCCTAGTTGTTTCCAACACCCCAAGGTATGTTTAAATGTCAAGAACTCATCCATAACATGTGATCAAACACCTTGAACTCATGACTCCAATTCAAGGAGAGTTAGTTTCCAAGTCAAGTGAAGTTAAGAGTTGAGTTAGAAGTTAAAGAAGGGAGTCAAAGCAAGTCTTTAAAGCCTTCCAAGAGTCTTTGTTGAATGTTTCAACTTCATTTAAGAATCAAGTTTCAAGTTAAGTCAAGTTTCAAGTTAAGTCAAGAGTTTAAAGTTAAGTCAAGAGTTTAAAGTTGAGTTCATTGCTCAAAAGTTATTAGGGAACTATGTATTCCCAAAGAAGTTTCCAAATGTTTTTACATTTGAGTAAGAAAGGAACTATGATTCCAAAAAAGAGCCTTTGGGCTAGTTTTCAAGAAAAAGGAACATCGATTCCCAGTGAGCCTTCGGGCAAAGTTTTGAGTAATTATCTCAAATAAAGAAAGATGTGTTTAAAACACTTATGAGCTAAGTATTTTTGGGAGTAGTCTTGAGCACCGAATTGGGGACACGAGTTCATATAAACTCAACTCTCCATAAGAACCATGCGCCAACATGGGAGTTAACGGGTCATACTTTTTAGATGAAGCCGTAAGATTAAGCTAGTGGATCCACTTAGTAAAGTTAGCTTTCTATATCACGGCAAGGTATAAGATAGTCCTTGGGCAACGTGAGGTAAAACGTTGTATCACCACTAGGGCTCATAGTGGTGATTGTCAGTTGAAAGAGTCTCCCACTAAAGTTATATTACTTTATATAAGTAAAGTTGAGTTGTTATTGTTTTATCTTTAACAAGCTAAGTTGTTTACACTATTTTGCAAGCTTTATATATTGCATGTGTCGTATTGCTTTATATATTGAGTTCAATTATTTATGAGTTGAACAGAGCCAAAGTAAGAGTTCCTTTGTACTCCTTCCAAGTTTAAGTTGTGGTTTAGCTTTCCAGCTCGCATACTCGTACATTCAATGTACTGATGCCAGTTGGCCTGCATTTTATTATGATACAGACACAGGTATCCAGGGCCAACATCCGGTTCGCCGTTGATCCAGTTGAGTACTTCAGAGTCAGTGGTGAGCCTCTTTGCATTCCGGAGGACTCAATCATTTTGTTCTCTTAGTTTTGTTTTATTAGGATGTTGTGGGGTCTGTCCCAACATCCATCTCAGTATTATAGAGGCTTCGTAGACAATCAGTCAGTTGGTTTTGAGTCTCTCATCTATGTATATATGTAAATATTCTATTTTGAGACTTAAGTTGTCTTTTTGGCCAGATTTTATTTCAGTCGGGTTGTTTTAAAACCTTGCATTGCATTGGGTTTTCCGCTGAGTTAAGAAAGTCAGGCCAAGGTTTCGCTTGGGGGCCAGCAATGGTCTTCGAGTGCCACCCATGTCCAGGGTGTAGGCTCGGGGCGTGACAAATATTGCAATTAAAAATTACAAAGAGAACCGGGACAATGCCCACTGAGTTTCAACAAAAAGAGAAGTTAGGGAACTGAGATAAGAGTTTTTGGAGGAGGGAGGTTTAGAGGTGAGGGATTGGAGTATGAGGGTTAATCTGGCATTAACCTAAACAATTTTGAATTTCTGGAGAGATTGAAGGAATGGAGAGGTATTAAAGGAGGTGAATTAAAGGGTGTGACAGGTCCCCTGAAAGGTAGTGGTCTTTGGTATTCAAATGATGGGACAACGGTTAGGAACCCGGATGATTGACACATGACAATTACAACGATTCTCATAAGCAATTTAAAGAATGCTAATCTTTGAGACTTGACCAAGTCCCTCTCTATAGTTTAAATGTAATTTGTCTGAGTCTATCCTGACCTTCCATATATTCACCATGTGTGTATACCTACAAAAGGTATAAAATTAAATTTGCCAAAACAAACATTACCGAAAACGAGGATACCTGCTCCCTAGACATAGTCAAGTAAGGGGTTGATTTCTTCCACTCAATCGAGTTTCAGGATCCCCAACTTCAATCTATTTTCTTGAACAGGTCCCTACTTAGAGCCATCGTGAGAATATCATCAATTTGATCTTCAATCTTGCAAAATTGCATGTTGATGTTTTACCTTGTCGTCATCATTATCCCTTAGAAAATGATGTCTCACATCAATATGCTTAGTTCTATGCTACACTGGATTCTTAATCATATTGAGAGTATTTGTATATTCGCACGAGAGAGGAATAGTGTGACTGACCACTTCACTTCAAAGTCTTAAATTGTGCATAACAAGTCACAAACTGCTACATCCTCTGTCTCAAAGCAACAAAATTTTGCTTTTTAAGCCCCCAGGAAATAAGAGATGAACCCAGAAAATGAATCATTCCTAAGGTTCTCTTTATATCAACTTGATACCCTACATAATCTAAATCATCAAATCAAATCAGTCTCCTAATCCTAATGGATAGAATAAAACCAAGTCCCATGTTTTCTTCAAATATCTCAGGATCCACTTAGCAGCTATCAAGTGTGATTCTTCTCGACAGGTTTGGAATATTGCACATAGACCAACCCCGAAAACAATGTTCGGTCTGCTGGCAGTGAGAAACTTGCTAAACATAAACTAGTTATTGGCCTTTCAAAATTAAACTATATGAACAATCACATTGGTGATACATGTCAAATAAATAACCAAACTAAAACTTGCAATTTTTATGTGTAAATGTAGATGGTTTATTCAATTTTACTATTGTTTACTGTCTTTCCAATTTTAAAAGTTGATAGTTTATCATTTTTAAATTGAAAATTGACATTTTGTAAGTGATCAATTTACTAAGATGACAATTATTTATCCTCAAATAATTTAAGTGAAAAAAAAGGCAAACATGACAACAAAATTGTTCTTCTCATAGCTAGTTAGAAGGCATAAAAAATAATATTGTCCGGTAATTGTTTACCTTAACCCAATTACATAATAATTCAAGGGTATAATTGAAAAGAAGTTTCTTTTATAAAGTTTTAATCTAAACACAAGATGATGTGGGAAATAATGAACCAAACACTTGATAAAAATAAACCTGCATTACTAATCTCTGCACTATTAATTTATACATTACTAATCCCTATATTATTAATCTTTGTACCAAACAACCCCTTAGTATTGAAGGAAAAAAGTACGCTTTTGTTACTGGAGGAAAAATTGAAATAAGGCTTTTGAGAACTACTTTTTTTCCCTTTTTCTCTCTGCTATTCCATCTACTGTATTACTGATATTAATATTCAAAATTATATTGGTACACAAAAATACATTATAAGCAATAAAAAAACTACATTATATATAAGCATAATAATATTATACAATTATTTATCACAAATTAACAATAATCCAAACAAATATAGTAATAAACAAAACATGAAAGCCCGAAAGTCGCAAGAGAATAATTATAAGGAAAATTACATGGTTAAGCAAACATATACTAGTTAATTAGTCATTATAGTTATAGTTTTAGTTAATTACCACTCCCGACCAACATTCAGTGATAATCACGTGGGCTGGGATTTCGAATTTGTATAATATAATTTGTATAATGTAATTTTTATAATATAAATTGTATAATTTTTGTATAATGTAATTTTAATAATATAAATTGTATAACTGTTTAGAGTTCAGATGTTTGTATTTGTATAAATTCGTTATTTTGAGTTTATATAAAAATAGCTCAATTATACAAACGTACTCGAGAATTATACAAACGAGACAACTTAAATTATAGCTACAACTCATAAATATGGAAACTATAACTGTGAAGCATAATTAGACATGTAATACTTAGCCATTTAAGAAAAAGAAAAGGGGAAAACTTAAACAGATAAAATAAAATAAAAGAAAAGAAAAAAAAAAGCCAAATGGCCAAAGCTATAAATACATCTTCTTCTTCTTCACAAACCAAATTCCATTTTTTTCTGAAACTGTGATTCTCTGCTCCAAGAAAAGATGGATTCCAGAAACCCATTCAGTCCCAAAATGGAAATTGGTTCTTCTTCAAAACAACCAACAGAAATTGGTTCTTCTTCTTCTTCTCTTCCTCACAAACCAAATTCCACTTCTTCTGAACTTCTGCTCCAAGAAAAGACGAATTCCAGAAACCCATTCAGTCCTAAAATGGAAATTGGTTCTTCTCCAAAACAACCAGAAGATATTGGTTCTTCAAGAAGTGTAGATGCCCAAATTGGTTCTTCTTCAAATCAACCAAGAGATGTTGGTTCTTCAAGAAGTAGAGTTGCAGAAATTGGTTCATTGGATTCAAATCAACCAAGACTTGGACAAACCATCACTGATCCAGACACCAAAGATACTTATCTTCTCAACTTGGAAATTGGGTCTTTTTCTAATGGACACTGCCCTGTTTATAGAGCTAAGTTTTTCAAATATTTTTATGACGTTGGTAAATCCCTCCCTTATGGCTATGTCACTTTAAAGATCATCAATATGAATCTCCATGACCATGAATTCCACTTGATTCGACGTCAAAGTCATACACGCCTTACTTATCGTCAGAATCCCAACATAATTCGATGCAAGAAAACTTTCATGGCTGCGAATTTGTTTTGCATTTGTTTGCCGTATATGTCCGAGGGATCACTTCGTTCTATTCTCTCCACTCGTCCCGAAAAGAAATTGCCAGAGAATTTCATTCCTGTTGTTCTTAGAGAAGTACTTGTTGGTCTACGAGACGAACTTCATATTTTCTACACACCAACTCTTCATAAGAGTTTGAGTGCCGGAGATATCTTTATTGACATCCACAGTTATACTAAAGAAATGTGGATCAAGTTAGCATTTCAAGTTTCTGCTTATGATTCCGAACCCCCAAATTGTAATGGTGAAGAAGCTAGTTCATTTTTGAATCCGAAAAGTATTTCTATATGGGGTGCTGCACCAGAGGTGTTTGAGAGTGAAAATGAGGATAACAGAGCAGCAAAATCTGATATCTGGCTATTGGGAATAACAGCACTGGAATTGGTGTATGGGAATTTACCCGTGAAGAATCGTACAGACTTGAATTATATAATCAACAAGATAAGGGAGAAGAAGAAATTTCCAAAATCACTTGAAAAGATGATGATCAAGAGGGATAAGAAACTCAAGAAAGTGATGGATCTAGTTAAACGAAAGAAAAGGGTGTTTTCGCGAGAGTTTGAGGAGATGGTTCTTGCTTGTCTTAGAGAGAATCCAGATGACAGACCAACTGCTGATGAGCTTTTGAAAACTCCATTCTTTAGTGATATTGAAAGATTTAAGCAATTTGTGTTGAACTGAGCGGGGAAAGATCAATGTGGTGGTATTAGTAAAGCAGATTCATGGATTATGATGTATAATGTGTACTACTTCCGTTTAGGCATGAAATGATCTGTTTTCTTAGTTGAGGATCATATGGTTTATATACATGAAATGTAACTTCTGCGGATTTGTCTTCTGTTTCTTTATTTGGATGAAACCTTTGTATGTTCATACGATGCATCTGTTTATGAATAGCAAATGAATTCTGGTTGTCCGAATTGGGCTGTTGATCGATTTCTTGACAGCAGACAGGGCAAACAGATTTCCAGTTATAGGCAGTGGTCTGGTTATGCCTTACACTTGCTTTTATTATTAAGAGTTATACTTTTTTCATTGTTTTCTTACACTCCACCCTCCGTAGACGTGACTTAGTGGGATTTGTTGTTGTTGGTCTGGTTATGTCCATTTCAATTAGTATCATCGTAATTGCATAACACGTACATATGATTAACATTTCTTGTACATGTCTCGTCTGCATACAAAGGGCTCCCAAACACCAAATTAGAATCAATGAATCTCTACTTCAGCAATTCTACAGATGGTTTGTACCGCTACTGTCTAGCTGTTGCCATAATTAGAGACTAATTACCCTCATGATCTCTCCTAATATGATCACCTGATCCAATCAAACAGGCCTTCTCTCAGACTTTATTCGTCAAATAGAACTGGCAACAAGTCCAAGTCCTAGGTATCTGATCTTTTGGAACAGCAAGAGCAATTGAAGCATGAGCTTGAGGAAATGACAGTCGCTTTGGCTAGCCGCGATGCTGAAATTGTCAGGCTTAATGCCCAGTTGTTACAGGCACAAGCTGAGGGACCTGGTGCAGGTGAACTTGTGGGTTTGAAAGCCCAAAATGAACGTCTCAATGTTGAAGTCAAGAGCCTCACCCAACAGTTGCTTCAGGCTCATACAGAGTGAAATGTTCGAATGATCCTACTTCTCCAATCCTTAGATCCTAAGCCTCCTACTTCCTGAACTCCTAAAATAATCTTCCCTCTCTTTTTATCCCATTGACAGTTCTATGGTTCTTATTTGTAATTTTTTTGTAGTATTTTGTATGACTATTCTCATATATTAATGAATGTTTTTGCCTTGTATTTACCATCTCTCCTCCAAATTCTTATGTATTTTTATTCATGTTAAGTGTTTCCAAGTGGCCGTGAATTTGTCTCGACTACATGATAGTGGCTTGGTTTTGCTGCTTTACTTTCTTGTGATGTCAAAAGGGGGAAGATTGTGTTGATGCGGGTTAGTTAGTAGGGATCTGATCACACTACTAGGGGGAATTCGTGAACCAATAATACAATTGACAGGGCCGGGGGAACAAGTTTGATATAGTTTGTCATCATCTAAAAGAGGAAAAATGTTATATTGTGAAGTTTTGATGAGTTAACAAACTATGAGATCTGGTAGAGGGATCGGTCCCATGAGTGAGAGACCTTCAAGACAGACCACAGAGGACAACTGTAAAGCTGCCACAACTATAGTGATTGGTGAGCAAGGCAAAAGAGGTGCATGTCCTTACTCAATGGCGTTGCACTAGGTTATTTTGTCCATCTTATATTGGTCACCTAGACAATAAAAAACAACCTAGTTCTTGCAATCAAGATTTTCAAAAAAAAAAAAAAGAAGCAAAAGCCATTCTCATACATCGCAAGGGACCTAAATGAGAGACATCAAGTGATCTTTAGTTGTTATGTGAGGTTAATGTCTTGTGTTCTAATAGTGTAAGATATATTCCTATACTATAAGGGAATATTGATCATTTCAGTTGTAATCATTATCAAGTTGAGTTCATAGCTAGAGTTAGCTTTGTCGAGTTTTGAGTGATATCTATGTGTCACGACCCGATTTCTTAAGTCATGATAGCACCTACTATAACCCACCAGCAGGTAAGCCAACCCGGAACAACAAGTAATGGGTCTGAGGGTAGAAACTAAACAAGAGTAGGCAAATAACAATATAAACAGGCAGAAGCAAACCAAAACATCTATACAAATAAAGATCTCTCCCAGAACCTGGAAGTCACTAGTACAGAGCTACTACAAAATGAGTACAAGTCCCAAAAGTGGACAACAGAGATTGGATTGTCTCGGAAGGTAAAAGACAAGTTTATATATACAGATGGAGACTGGTATAGTACAAAACGCCGTGTGCTCACTCCCATCTCCGGATCAGTCTGCTCCAAGCTCGATCAACGCTGGCTACTAGTGCCCGGACCTGCATCACGAAATAGATGCAGAGCGTAGCATGAGTACCAAAACAACAGGTACCCAGTAGGCATCATAGGCCGACTGAACTTGAAAAGTAAAGGCAGAATTAAAAGAAGGAATAACACAAATCGAAGTCAAGAACGAAAATCTAACTAACAATGGATGCACACGAGTGTAGAAAGAACTAACTGAAGCAATCTATAAGCTAACTACACCTAGCTGGACCCCCATAAGCCCAGAAGATACACTCGTGCGCAGGTTAAATAAAAACCCGAACGGACCCCCATAAGCCCGACGAGTACACAAAATAACTATAACTAAACATAATTGCATATGAGAACCCAAGAATGGAGAACACGAATCAGAACCTCAACCCCAATTAGTAAAATCTGACAGTACAGAGGCCGAACCTCGAGCCGGATGCTCACCAGAAGTACCAAAGTAACCAATCACAAGTATCAAGTATCTGAGGCCGAGTTGCCGGAACTCTAACCGGATGCTCTATATAAGTATCTGGGCAATAGAGGCCGGAACTCTAACCGGATGTTCTATATAAGTATCTGGGCAATAGAGGTCGGAACTCTAACCGGATGCTCTATATAAGTATCTGGGCAATAGAGGCCGGAACTCTAACCAGATGCTCTATATAAGTATCTGGCCAATAGAGGCCGGAACTCTAACCAGATGCTCTATATAAGTATCTGGGCAATAGAGGCCGGAACTCTAACCGGATGCTCTATAAAGGTGCTAATGTAGCTGCTGAAAGAGTCTCAATCGATCTATTCTCATAAATGTCTGTGGATCGCCGTCCACACCTAGCTAATCAATGTAAGTCCTTAGAACCGAATCGAAAATAAAATTCAAATTGCGAAGCAGAACTAGTGTCGTCGACGTAACTCTTGAAGCTGTAACATCGGGGAAATAAGGATAACTATCATCGGAGCAAACATATCGCCTAGTTAAGGCCCAAACTATCAGACTCAAGTCTGCTACACCAGTCTACAGGGATCTAAGTCGGCCGAGCCGTGTCGAGGCAAAACTAAGGCCTAACGAATCTGAATCATGTATTTCTAAGGCAAGCCCTAGTCAAACCTAAACTAAGGCCCAAATGCTTCAACAAATAGTCATCGAGCATACAAGTACTCTACATAGCAAAGAGGGACAATTAATAACACAAAGCATGCTCACAGTTACCCGATAATTTCCGAAATAGGCCAAAAACATGATTTCTAAACACCTATGCATGATTCAATCACTACCAACCCAAATCCCAACTAATCAACATGCATTCACACTCTCAAGTTCAATCTAAGAGAGGGAAACCGTAACCTACCTGTAGGTCGATCACACGCGCTCCAAAATCACTTCTTCGGAGCTTTCCCTTTTCGAACGTCCTCGAAACGCTGCCCCGCTATGAAAAATAGAGTCACAACATTATTACGGTCGTTTAGACACCAAAATCACAATAAACGGAGACGGATCAATTTCGGGGTCAAAACGGGGAAAGTGGGATCCGCGCTGGAAATTCCGGAATTAACCCCAAAAGTGGGTCCTAACCAATTCCCCCAGCTCATGTCCCAAAATGGGACACAATTCGGGGACCGGAAACAACACAATATCAACATGCAACCAAAACCCAATTTACACTAAAACGGAACAACAATAGCAGCAGCTATTTACAAGAAAATACCAGAAACGAGGGTCCAGATGCTGAAACCAATCACACCACGACGATCCTCATGAAAAACCCCACAATCTAGGCTTTTGAATCACCAGATTCGCACCTAAAATGACCAAGAAATCACCTTCTAAAATTTCCCAAAAATTGAGCTCGTAATGAGCTAAGACAGCAGCTAAAACACAACTTTTTACCTCCAACAAAATTTAAATACAAAATCTAACCACGCCAACGCGTTCTCCTTGAAAAACAACTCAAGATTTCCCCAAGAATCACCGAAATCGGATCTAAAATGACTAAGATATCAAGTCTCAAAAATTCCCAAAATCAAGCTCACAAAAAGGGTGTGGCAGTAGGTATTTCACAAAATTTACCTCAAACGGAGACCCCAAATCAGTTTCCGAGCTCACCAAAGCGTTCCTTGCGAAAAACCCCACAAGATGGACCTTCGAATCACTGAAATCGGACTTGAAATTAGAGAATTATGAAGGTTTGAAGTTGAGAAATGGGGGCTGAAATATGCCTGCACCAGCTATATATATATATCAGCTGAAAAGCTGATTTTTGCCAGCTTTAAAATCTCCGACGGGGTGTTTGGGATTTGTTCGGAACCCGGTAAAAATAAAACAGATATGCTACCCTACTAAATTTGATATTCTGGACTCAACGGCGCAGTCAAAATTCCCATCAGAGGTCATATCGATAAAAAGTGGATCCCACTTCCAAATGTCATTTTAACCAAAATCCACTAAGGGGCTCGAAATGAGTCCGGAGGCCTCGGGGGTCGAACGAAAGGTCATTCTAGACCAAACTCAACATTCTGGAGCTAACCACGCTGACGGAATTTTCATCTAAGCACATTTTCCAAGAATGTTGACCAAAGTCAACCTTAGGCCAAATTTCAAACGCTAAAATGCCTAATGGTTCAAACTCGCATCGAAGGCCTCGATACTCGTTCTAACTATGCTACTAGCCTAATTTGGCCACTCCGGAGCTGATGGAACAGTCAGAATTCTCTTCTGAGGTCGTCTTCTTGAACTTTTGATCGAAAATGATCATTCAAGATTCATAAGCTCTAAAACACAAAAACTCGCACCAAGACCAAACGAACTACCAGGTGACCAAACTGTCAGTCCCAGCAAGTCATAAATGACTTGGGGTCACTACAGGAACGCTCTAAACGACACATAGAATGCAAGATACAGAAATAACCAGGAGGGTCATTACACTAAGTTAACTAGAGATAGTTAATATTGTGGGCAATGGAGTCATTGTTTTGATCGATCTTGTAATAGAGTTGTTACAAAGAGGGAAGGGATTAAGGGTTCAATTCCTAGGTTGCAATTAGTGAAGTTGTTGCTGAAATCCTATGAGACAGACGTGATTTTTTTCTCCCTTGAACAAAGAGGTTTCCATGTAAACAATCTCTATTTTTTTTACTAAGCATTACTTTCTGTATAGTTCTTGTTTGTGTCAAGGGATTTGGTATGTTGACTTGTGGTGGACTCATACAAGCCATCAATATCAAACCAATCAATATTTTATTGGTTGACATTTTACTAGTGTATTAATATATTTACAAACTGATATTCAATAAGCCGAATTGTAAGCATAATTACTCTCCCAATAAGTGACCCTACTAAGATGGTAGCTATTTTAGACATGTAATACTTGGCCAATTAAGAAAAGAAAAGGGGAAAACTTAAAGAAACAAAATAAAATAAGGGCCAATTATGCGCGGGAAAATAACAACCCAAAACGGCCAAAGCTATAAATACATCTTCTTCTTCCATTTTCGTCTTCCTCACAAACCAAATTCCATTTTTTTCTGAAACTGTGATTCTCTGCTCCAAGAAAACACGGATTCCAGAAACCCATTCAGTCCCAAAATGAAAATTGCTTCTTCTTCAAAACAGCCAACAGATACCGATTCTTCAAGAAGTGTAGATGCCGAAATTGGTTCTTCTTCAAAACAACCAATCGATATTGGTTCTTCAAGAAATGTAGATGCAGAAATTGGTTCTTCTTCAAATCGACCAAGACTTGAACAAACCATCACCAAAGATACTTATCTTCTCAACTCGGAAATCGTGTCTTTTTCTAATGGAAATTGCCCTGTTTACAGAGCTCTGTTTTCCGATTTTTTGTATGGCACTGGCAGACCCTTCCCTCGTGGCTATGTCACTTTGAAGATCATCAATCAACATCGCATTTTTCAACCTCAGAATCCCAACGTAATTCGATGCATGAAAACTTTCATTGCTTCAAATTCATTATGTGTTTCTTTGCCGTATATGTCTGAGGGATCGCTTCGTTCTTTTCTCTCCACTCGTCCTGAAAAGAAATTGCCAGAGAATTTCATTCCTGTTGTTCTTAAACAAGTAGTTGTTGGTCTACAGACGAAGTTCATGTTTTCTGCACTCAAACGCTTTATAAGAGTTTGAATGCCGGAGATATCTTTGTCGATAAGGGAGAAGAAGAAATTTCCAAAATCAGTTGAAAAGATGATTATCAATTTCTTTTGAAAACTCCATTGTTTAGTGATACTGAAAGGTTTAAGCAATTTGTTGGATTAAGATTGATGTATAATGTGTAAGTACATGAAATCCTCTGTTTTCTGAGTTTGGGGATTGTATACATGAAATGAAACTTCTGCTGGATTTCTCATCTCATTCTTCCTTCTGTTTCTTTATTTGTATGTTCGATTTGGCTGTTGATCGATTTTGCCATTGTTTTATTACACTCTACCCTCCGCAAACGTCACTTAGTGAATAATATTTCTTGTATTCTCAAGTCTACCAATATAAAAAGGTCGTTACACTTTTCAGATATTTCTCCATCTCCAACTACGTATATTTTAAGTTGAAAATTGTAATGAAATAGCAGAATTTTAAGTTCATTTGGACTTTTAGAGGCCAAAACACTCTCTCTCTCTTTTGAGGGAACAAAACTTTTTTGGAAATTTGAAATGTTATTACAATAAGTAAAATTTACTCAATTTCGTTCATATTTAGTTGTCCATGATATTATTTTGGGATATCTAATAATACTAGATTCTTAAGGCCCGTGATACGGGCCCAATATAATCAATTATTAATCATTATTTGACAAATATTAAAAGGTATTTTTATAGCATTCTGATCAACATTAATTAATATTGATCCTAGTAAAAAATTTAGTATTAAAAAATATCAAAAAATAACCATCAAAGAATATAGTGCATTGAATGGTGTTTCTCCTTCCTTAATTAAATATCTTAATTTTGAGAGATATGAAAAAAATTCTTAATAGAGAGCTCTATATCCGAATGGGCAACTCCAAATATCGAACTGAATAAAAATATTAAATTAAATTAACCCAATAATATTTTAAAGTATAATTGATATTAGCGATGGGTAGATTCATTTTTTAAGTTGTAAAACTCTGAAGTATAATATTCAATTTATTTATTTATTACTGTAAGACACAAATTTAGTAGGATTCAGAGTTAATTTGTCTGTTAGATTAGATTATATCTTATATAAAAATCATGAATCATTATGTATTATCATCTTGAAATCTATTCTATTCATTTCAATTAATCTATCGAATTTTTCTTTATAATCTATTAAAAAGTAATGTTCCTTCTCTTTTCTTAGTTCCAACTCCACATAACATATTTAAGATCACAAGATTAAAAGACATTTACTATATTTCACACATTTAAAATTTAAAATCACAAGATTCAAAAATCTTCCTTAATTTCTTAAACTTCATGTCAAGTCAATATAGAACAAACACATTGAAACAGAGAGATTAATATTTTTTATTTATCACTCATACATAAAAATTAGAACTAAGAAGCATGTTTCACAATTACATGAAGTTCTATATATGCATAATTTGTCTTAATGAACATAATTTTTTTAGCATGATGCAAATGTGTTTTTGGTTCTCTTTTTTCATGCACAATAACTTATAGGAACAAGTATTTTTGTTATTTTTATCAGTTTAGTGAAAAAATTTCAAACAATCTGAAAACATAAATGCATTTTCTCTGTTTTAAAAAAATCTATTTAGAATTAAATGCTAAATTAGCATGATATTTTAATACATAGATCATTACATATCGTATTGATTTTCTCATCCAGATATTTTATCT
This sequence comes from Solanum stenotomum, assembly GCF_019186545.1. Classification (NCBI taxonomy): domain Eukaryota; kingdom Viridiplantae; phylum Streptophyta; class Magnoliopsida; order Solanales; family Solanaceae; genus Solanum; species Solanum stenotomum. The sequence goes on along the minus strand of NC_064286.1, from coordinate 8,697,278 downwards.
TATTCCAAAATTTATTCATAATTTTTAAAATTACTATTAATCATTTGCTATTTTTGTCATCTCTTTCTAAATATTAATCTACTTAAATTTATTTTACTTCTCTAATTAATGTATTGATTTTTCATGTGTTCCGATTCTTAACTTCTTATTTCAAACAAAAGAATAGCAATATTAAGTAAATAAAGAAATCAATCTGATTAATCTTAAAATTTAAAATATTCTATTATCAAAATATTCTTATCATTAATGTACGTAAATTGAACACGAAAAATACTTATTATTTCTCTTTAATATTTGATTCGCAAAATTTTAAAACTATTTATTTAAAAATTTAGTTAGTTTCTTAGTTTACTTTAATTTCATTTAATTTATCTATCCATTTTATTTATTAATTTTTATTTTTATGTAAATATATCTATTTTTAATACATTTTAAATCATGTTTGTTTCTTTTTATATTTATTTTAGTGCAAAAAGTAAAGTGTTAATGAAATATAAATTGATTTAATAAATGGGTCCCACCATTTTTAGATAGTACGGCTACTTATTTTTATTTTTTAATACATTTTAAATCATGTTTGTTTCTTTTTATATTTATTTTAGTGCAAAAATTAAAGGTGTTAATGAAATATAAATTGATATAATAAATGGGTCCCACCATTTTTATATAGTACGGCTACTTATGATATTTTTATGCTTTTCATGATAGAAAGTACATGTGGCCATCATAATAATAGCAACTTGGTTGGGTAATATGGGAAATTCAATAATTTTGCAGCAGAAAGTACAATTGTTTTAAGCTGATAATTTTGGTAAAATGACAAAAGTGCCCCTGGACGTCCTGGTCGTCTTCACTCTTCTATATAATAGAATAGAAAAATAGATAGAAATATAAAATTGAAGAAGTAGACAAACGTGTCCTACAAGACATAATTCACGTAAGACGCCACATAGAATGTCGCATAGGACATGAATTATATCTCCGCGTAGGACGTCAAGTAGGACACATGTGTCTACTTGTTCATTTCTATACAAATTTTTGTGTCTACTATGCACATCCAAAATTGGAGGACATTGATGTCAAATGAAACCAAATTAAATGACATATTTATGTATTATGCATTTTAGAAAAATATATTTATATTTTTATATAAAATTTAACCAAACACGACTTTAATTATACATTTTTTTAATAAAATAAAAACTATATTTTCATGACCGAACCAGATTAAGAAAGAAAATGATTAAAAGGCCTCGAATTTAAATTTTGAATATGAAAAAAAATCTCATTAAAAGTAGTAAGTACATTCAAAAATAAATATGAACTCAAATTAATTATTTTATTATTTTTTAAAAAAATGTGTGGTCTTGAATGTATAGACTTTTGAAGTGAGTAAAAAATGGGGTCCATGTTTTAACTTTGCATTAATTTCTTTTACTCCTCCCAATGTGTTGTACGCGTGTGACAATGGAAATCAACAACTTAATGGTGGATAAAGTGGGAATTACATAACTTTTGGCTGGTTTTTTTGGAATGTTCAATACTCTCAATGCAAAATGTACAATTAAATTAAGCTTGAAATTTTATTAAATTGACAAAAATACCCTTGGTCGTCCTGGTCGTCTTCACCTTTCTATATAATATAATAAATATAAAAATAAATTTGTCTAGTTTATAAAATTAATAAATAGTTTATCATGTTGTATCTATTTTATCCTTACTATAAACTACTATTTATTTTTTAATATTTAGATGACTTATATTTAATAAGGGTGATTTGGTAAAATTACATTTATCTCTATGTCAAGTCAATAGTGGATAACTATTATTTGAAAAAAGTAATTGAGTAGATGTTGAAGAAGTTTTTTTGCCATTGAAAAAAAGCTAACAATATGTTTCTTGAAAGAAAAAAAAAAAACGTAAGCAAAATAAAAAATTCGAAACAAAAACATCTCTATCATTAATACTCCATATTTACCAAGTAATAGCATTCATTAATTCATTAATTCTACTTATGAAACAACCCATTTGGTCACTACATATACCAACGGGAAACTTTCGCAAATAGTTATTATAATAAACTTAATCACGCTTCATAGTTATAGTTTGCATATATATAGGTTGTAGCTACAGTTTAAGTTGCTCATTTGTATAATTCGCGAATTTGTATAATTAGCAGGTTTGTATAATTCGCGAGTACATTTGTATAATTCAGTTATTCTTGTATAAACTCGAAATAACGAATTTATATAATTACAAACATCAGAAGTAAACAATTATACAAATTCCAAATTATACAAAAGTTATACAAATTTTGAATTATACAAACACACGAATTATACAAAACTAAAAAGTTGAGCCGCGTAATTATAGCTAAAATTAGGTCGTAATTGTAATTAAGGCAAACTATAGTTATGTTAACTACTAATTAACTAGTATATGTTTCCTTATACGCATAATTTTCCCTATAACAATTTGTTTCCTTTATAAGAGAAAAATATATTATTTATATAAGAGAGAAGTATTGAAAACACTCTTCAATTAGGTGTAAATTATTAGTTTTATTCCTTAACAATTGGCCGTCTTAAAAATATTTTTTTACTTGACTAACTCCACTTAAATACACCTTCGATCTTGCAACATGGGTGAAATACACCCCTAAATTCTCGCCAAGTTTAAGAGTGTTTTCAACACTTCTCTCGACTTTTTATTAAGAGTTGCATGCTCCTATAGGAGTTTGAAACCATTTGCTATGTCATGTGGCTAATCGGGGCAGATCGAGGTGTATCTAAGTTTAGTTAGTCAAGTAGATGAGTGTTTTAAGATTGTTAGTAATTTAGAGACGAAACTAATAATTTGCGTCAAGTTTAGAAATGTTTTCAATAGTTCTCTCTTTAAATAATAATAATAAAAGATTATAATTACGTCATATTCTTGTTGTAATTATCAAGGTATATTTTTATATATTTGCATTTTATACTATATATATAATGGGAAAATTGTATATAATAGCAAACTATTAATTCAAATTAAATGTTATAAATATATTTTGATTTAATTGTACCCTATAGCAAACTATTGCTATTTTCGCCACTCTCCCTGGTGGAATCTCGCTCGCCACTCTCGTTGGTGGCAGTCTCGCTCGCCTCTCTCGCTTTTATACAAACACAAATGTATAAAATGTGTTTGTGTTTGTATAAAGCGAGAGGAAATTGTATATATACATATATTTTCGTTCCCCTCTCTCCCCTCTCCCAGATCTCGCTCGCCACTCTCCTAAATCTCGCTCGCCACCCTCGCCTCTCTCGCTTATACAAACAGAAACGAAATGTATAAATTGCGCTTTTGTTTGTATAAAACTAGAGAAAATTGTATATACACATGCAAATACATATATTTTCGTCATATACACTTATAATTATACAATACAAATATTTCTCTGCCCAGTTTTCTTTTGCCTTTCTCTCTTTCTCGTTTTATACATACACAGATTATACAATTGATCTTTTGTGTACAACTGCTTTCTTTTGTATATGTATAGCGAATTATACAAATGTCTTCTTTGTATATGTATAGTGAATTATACAATTGTTTTGTTTGTATATGTATAGCGAATTATACATATATATGTTTGCTATGGAACGCAATTATGCAAACTTTGTTATAGCATACAAATATGAATTTTGTGTTTGCGTGAAAGTTGCTCATATATAATTCATTTATTGTCCCAAAAAAAGATGTTTAATTTTTTTGTCCTCTTCTAGCAACCTTAACACTACTTAGCAGTGATTTAATTTTTAAATTTATATTGCTTGATATTTTTTAATATATTTAAATTATCATGATAATATTATATTAATATAGGAAAATGCCCTTAACCTATTAGAAATGGTTCAAAAATGTCCTCCTTCTACCTAATGGTTTAGAAATGCCCTTAACGTTTTCTTTAGGTTCAAAAATGTCCTTTAGTTAATGGAAATATGACATGGAATTTTACTAAACAAGTGGTCAATTTTCATTGGTCCACATAATTTTTTAAATTTTTATCAAATAAAAATACCCCCACCCAAACCCAAACCCGTTTCTGATTAATCTAATCCTGCTTTTGTATCTTTTATTCCTTGAGTGATTGTGTGTGTTTTTTTATTTCCGAAATTGGAGAATTAAGATTTGTATAATATCGGAATATGGAATGAAAGAATGAGTGAGGCGAGGATTGGGATGATGAAGCAAAAGACAACTCGGGTGCCTCTAGGAACACTAATTGGTCGGGAGTTGAGGGATGATAATGTCGAGCTACATGAATGGACCTGTTAATTGCCTGTGGTATAGCTACATTATCAGTTTTTTTTGTATGAATATTGGTTTCTCTTGAATAGATTTTTGATGGGCATAAATCATAATGGTATATTGGTTGCTATCTTCGGTAAAGAAAATCAATTAAACAATGTCTTGAGTGCTATCCCTCCAGGAATTGGTAGGGAACAATAGCTTTAGCATTTTCTCAAGCACTAGTTGCAATTTTTGTAAAAACTAATGCAGAGTTTCAGCAAAAAGCTAAGCTGCAATCTCTGGTTTTAATATTTTTTTTTGCCAGAAAACGGGTTTAGGTTTGGGTTGGGTGGGTCTTTTTATTTGATAAAAGAATTGTGGACCAATGAAAATTGGCCATGTGTTTAGTAAAATTCCATGTCATATTTCTGTTAATTAAAGGGCATTTTTGAACCTAAAGAAAACGTTAAGGGCATTTCTAAACCACTAGATGGAAGGAGGGCATTTTTGAACCATTTCTAATAGGTTAAGGGTATTTTTGAGCCTTTTCCCTATTAATATTTAGTATTTTATTTAATTTACTTATGTATTATATTGATTAAAATATTAATATTTTATTAAAATTTTAATTATATAAAAATAAGAACATTAAAGTCCTTCATACGATATATTCAATATTCTCCTGTATAAGAAGTGACAGTGGCGCAGCTGAATAGGCACCGTGGAGGTCTTAAACTTTAAATTTTCTTTAAAAAATATATTTTAAAAGTCTATTCTTCTAAATTTTTTAAGATGTAAAGTTGATTAAAAAATATTTATAAATTAATTTTAGATGCAAAGTTATTTCTTTTTTTTCTTTCGTGAAAAGATTTACTTTTTCTTATAAATAGTATTGGCTTAATCCGTCGGTGGTCTTCTAAAGTTGGCACCAATTTTCACTTAGACACCTTAAGTTCTTAATTAAGTTTTGTTCACTTTAGACACCTCATGTCATATCACGTTGTGTCATTTTGGCACTTTTTATTGACATGGCATAGTGAGCGTAATACACTTAATACCAGTGAAAGGCTCATTTAATCATTTTTTTTCATTTTCTTTTTCATTTTTCAGCCACCATCTCTCAAAACTTGAACTCCTTCCATGGAGAAATAGTTTTGATGATGCTACAGAAAAAAAATGAATTTCAACACGAAGAGATTTCACCAAAAAAAAAATTCAACCCATTAGAAGGGCCACGATTCATGTTATCGCAAAGAAGAAGGGCAGCGAAAAATCTTGAAAAAGACGATGGGTGGGGTTGGAGAAAACGATGTGGGTGGGGAAGAGGTTGGGATTAGGGTGGGCAGAGGTGGAGAAGACGCTAGTTGGGTGGGTAATAGTGGAGAAGACAATGGGCGGGGAGGGGTTGGGGTGGGCGGGGCAGAGAAGATGACCTTGGTGGAGTTGAGTTATTTTTTTTAAATTTTTTTTGTGTAATGTCATTTAGTCATTGGCTACTTTTTCATTCTACTAAAATATCATTATTTAAAAATTATTTTTAATATATATACCACGTGTTTTTATTTAATTTGCCACTTTGACACGATGAGCGAGTGTGTTACACACACCTTATTCATTTGATTGATTGTTAAAAAAATGTTAAAATGAGACAATGCAATATGACATGAGGTATTTAAAATGAACAAATCTTAGTTAAGGTGTCTAAGTGAAAATTGGTGTCAACTTTAGGGGGCCACCAATGGGTTAGGCCAATCATATTCCATTCATTTCAATCATTTGTCGTATTTTGACTTGACACAATTTTAAAAAAAATAAAAAGGATTTTCAAATTTTATGATCTTAAATTACATGCATAGGTCTTAAACTACATGTATGTATAATGGGTCTCATGTATAATACACGAAAATATTTTTTAGGCTGAACAAATCGGTGCCCCCCTAAAGTTGACAGCAACTTTCACTTAGACATCTAAACTAGGCTTTGTTCATTTTAGACACTTCATGTCAAGTCTTATTGTGTCATTTTGATACGTTTTTGTACAATCAGCCAAAATGTGTTTCACTCGCAAATGACGTGTAAAATGACGAATTAAATGATGACATATTCTATCTGAAATTGAAATTATCAATCTTTTCAACATTTTAATCTTGAAATGGATCTATTCCTAAACTTTTAAAACATTCTCCATCGTTTTTTCATCATTTTGTTATAGCTATATTCATTCACCATGATTGAAGTTTAAGCTTTTGAGAAAATGGAGAAGGAGAAGAAGAAAAAATAATTAAAAATTATCTAAATAAACCTTTCATGTGCGGTCAACGAGTGTATCACACTCACTATGTCGTGTAACCAAAAAAAATGTTAAAATAACACATTGAGACCTGACATGAGGTGTTTAAAATGAACAAACCTTAGTTTAGGTATCTAAGTAAAAATTTGTGCCAACTTTAGGGGCTGGGTCACCGATGGGTTCAACCTATTTTATAATCTTGTGATCCTTAAACATGTCATGTGAAATATTAAAATTAAAAATTGACAAATTTTTTTCAAAAAAATCATTATTTTCGAAACGAACTAAAAAAATAAGGTAAATAAATTAAAATAAGGCAATACAAATTATTTTTAAAAGGCAAAATAATAATAATTCTATTATTATTAAAAAAATGCCCCTCTCAAATTTGATGGAATATCTCAATTAGTTATATTGATTCATTAATTTCTAATTGTAAAAGGGAAAATGCATAAGTACCCCCAGCCTATGCCCAAAATTCCTGAGACACACCTAACATTTACTAAGGTCCTATTACTCTTCGAACTTATTTTTTAATTAATTTTTTAAAACTTTTCGGTTTACGTGGCAATATAAACCAGATAGATTGAAAGTTTTGTTCAACACGTACTAGGCCCCACTCTTTCAATTTTCTAAAAAGTAAGCTATCAGTTCAAAAGTTGCTTGTACACTTCCCAAAATTTCAAAAAGCTATCACTTTATGTTTTAGATAAAAATATTATTTATAATATACTTTGTTAATATATTTTTAGTTAGTTTATAGATTTCAATGTTTATATATTTTATTTCAAATTTGGGCTTGTAAAATTTTGTAAATATTATATATATAATTTTATTTTATTTATAGATAAAAAAATTTATTTATAATCTACTTTGTTAATATATTTTTAGTTAGTTTATAGTTTTTAATGTTTATATATTTTATTTTAAATTTGGGCTTGTAAAATTTTGTACATATTATATATATAATTTTATTTTATTTATAGATAAAAAAAATATTACTTATAATTTGCTTTGTTAATATATTTTTAGTTAGTTTATAGCTTTCAATGTTTATATATTTTATTTCAAATTTGGGCTTGTACAATTTTGTAAATATTATATATATAATTTTATTTTATTTATAGATAAAAAAAATATTACTTATAATCTACTTTGTTGATATATTTTAGCTAGTTTATAGTTTTCAATGTTTATATATTTTATTTCAAATTTGGGCTTGCAAAATTTGTAAATATTTTATTTTGTATTAAGATCCGAAGTTACAATTATATTGTTATAGTTTTCAAATTTGAAGTTAACAATTTACTTTGTAAATATTTCGTTTTGTATTCAGTTTGACCGTATCCTTTAATCTTATTAATTTAACATAATGAATGTTGATATTTCAAAAAAAAATATTTTGTGCTCATGTGAATTTTACCGTCTTTACGAAAATTTCTATTCATTTAACGTTTCTTAAGTTTAGCTTATTATACAGGTAGGTGAAAATATATTTGATCTCTTTTTCAAACACTGTTAAGTTGTAAAAAATTGAAAAAAAACCAAAAAATTGAAAAAAACCCGAAAGAACCGACTAAAACTGAAACCAAAAAAACTGACTTTTCGTGGTTTGATTTGGTATTTAGATTTAGTAAACCGACATAATTGGTTTAGGTTTTTTTTAATGAAAAACCAAACCAAACCGACCTATATGCACCCTTACTTCTAAGTCATCAAGAATCGTGGTTGAGTTCAAAGGTTAATTTTTTTCTTGATTTTATTTTGTTAGCTTTTCGAAGAAAGGAGCAATTTAACTTGTGATAATGGAGGGTTTTTTTTCCAAACATGAAGACCAATAATAAAGAAGAAGACAATTGAGTTAATATTTATTTTTTTCAAGTTTATTTTAACACATGACCAATTTTTATTGGTCAGTGCTGTCTAAAAGCTGCACCCACGCGCCTAACATAGGTGAAGTCACGGACTCAGCCACGTAGGCCGAAAAGTGGTAAAAACTTAACGAAAAAATAAGTTCGGGGGGTAATAGGACCTTAGTAAAGGTTAGATGTGTCTCAGGAATTTTGGGCATAGGCTAGGGGGTACTTATGCATTTTCCCATTATAAAACAACCTATTTGGTCACTGCATACAACAATCCGTTTCATTTATAAGAGAGATAGAATCGTATATTTAAATCAGATAAAAGTATTGAAAACACTCTTAAATTAGGTGTGAATTATTACTTTTATTTTTGAACTACTGACAATTTAAAAAATACCATTTAACTTGGCTAATTGAACTTAAATACACCCCCGATCTTGCAACAGTGAAATACACCCTTAAATTCTCGCCAAGTTAGTCTTTTCAACACTTCTCTCAATTTTTTATTAAGAGTCTCATGCTCATATAAGAGTTTGAAACTATTTGTTATGTCATGTGGTTGATCGGGGGTGTACCTAAGTTTATTTAGTCAAATAGATGGATGTTTTTAAGACTGTTAATAGTTCATGATGAAATTAATAATTGCACTAAATTTAAGGTATTTTCAATACTTTTCTATGTGTTGACACCCAATTTTGACCCTCCATAATATAAATTAATCATTTCGAGCTTCTCCAATTTCAAACGATTTAAAATTATTAGTTTTATAAAATTTCTAAAAAGAATAATAATAATATAAATAAATAAATAATAATAATAATAATAATAATAATAACAATAATAATATAGTTTGCAAGATTTTTAAATAGTTTGTCACTTTTCATAAATTTTAGATGATATATATGTTTTACATAATTATGTATATAATTAGTATATTTTATGATTATTTGAAATATCGTCTAAAAATTAAAAAAAAAGATTTTTTATATTTTAAATATTAGGGATGGTTATAATTTTGAGTTAATGAGTTTCATGAAATTCAAAATACTTTCAAGTTATTTTTAAAGTAATTTTATCACTTTTTAATAATAAGTATGTATAGTTTTGCAATCACGCTATTTTATAAATATTTAAAAATTATTACAAAAGATTTTACATTTTAGTTAAATATTTTATCAATTTGCTTTAAGTTATAGCTATAATTTCGAGTTAATTAGTTTTGTAATTGAATTAATTAGTTTATAATTAAGTTCATTATTTTTATTTTGTTGAGATTAAGAAACTCATTAATTAATTTATATTAATTCGTCTTATTTGGCTTTTTAGTCGAATCACCAATTAAGCTCAATTTGACTAAATTCTTAAATCTAATCGAACTTAATTGCAATCTATATGGCCAAATCCTCAATTCAAAACTTAGCCTTTTTATTACAAACACAACCAACCCTTCTACCCACCTAAACCCATTTGTGATAAGACCAAAATGTTGGGCCCTTTTTTATTTCCTTCAGCCCAAGTGCAATTTTTCAGCAGCCTTTTCCCACCCTTAAATTCCTAACCCATTAGCCCACAATAGAAAAGATCCAACAATTCTATTCAATAATACATCAACAGTAGCCATACGTACATACACAGTACCCCCACCGCCCCAACTTCGTCTTCCTCGCTGAAAATCAGCGATTCCAACAGCACCCCGACCCCACTGCCCTGTACGTCTTCTTCCTCCATACGCATCAGTCTGGCAAACCCGGGAAAAAACGCTACTATGGTCTATGAAGGTGTCGACATCAGCCGCCATCACGTCCCCTTTTCCCTTTTTTGCGGAATTCAGCTTTTTCCCATCCCCTTTACTTGCTTCGAAGATAGCAGAAGAAATTCAAACTTTTGTTTGAATTTCCCAACGGATTTCCTCCCTAAATCACTCAATTTTTCCCTATAAATAGTTCTCCATGTTCCAAGGATGAGGACGACGGTTTTAAGCTTGGTTTGAGCGATAGACATTTTAAACTTAAGAATTTTTATATCTTGCTTTCTGATTCTAAGTTCCGAGAAGATCGACACTTGGATTTTCTTAGCTTAGTGTTCCTACTTAGATTTCATAGTAGAAGAGTCGTTGTTCTCAGCTCGTTTGTCGTAGTCTCGCTGCTCACGAAAAGGTAACCTCTTCATCTCGTTTATCCCTACTTAATATCTGCGAGATTGTGAAATCTTTATTTCTATTTGACTGCCACTATTTGGATGAGAAATTTGTTTTTATGCCAACCAATGGCCTAGCTAGTTTTAATAGGGTTCTTATCAGTAGTGTAGTGACGTTCTTGTTAATCTACTCGACGCTACTCGTATTCGTTCAAATCTTAAATTCTTGCATAAGTTTCATGTGCTCTAGTTTTGGTTTAAGCTTTTCAAAGTAACACCCCACCCTTATTTCTCGTCTTCCTTTTTGAATGATGCGAGTCATGCTTTGCTTTCTTCATCTTGTTTACAGGTCGTTTGAGCCCCCTTTGTATTTATTTTCGTATTGATACTCTGCTTGAAGTTTTTTTTTTAAAAAAAAACTGTTAATTATTGGAAGTCGAGTTAATGTAAAGTGTAGGATTTTATCTTGTTTTCACATTTCAACCTATCTTGTTCTTGTTCTCTTCCCGGTTTGCTGTCTATTTTCTCTTTTCAAACTGCCTCAGCATATTGACTTGTTCGGATCTCCAATCTCTCCAAGTGTTCTGAAATCTCTTCTTGTGGGTAAAATTTGAGCTCTTGAAATGTGTCAAGTGTAGTATCTGTTTTCTGTCTTGTTTGGCTGCTAAAATTATTAAGAGGACTCCTAAATAGCATGGTCTTAATCACTATTTCGCTACTCTTCGTATGGAATTTAATTTTTCTGTCATTAGTCGCTTGCTTTGATAGAATATAAGGCCATAACTTCTCATGAGTGTTGGGTGTATTATTCCTTGCGTAATGACACTAGTTTCTTATGCGGCAACGGTTTACTTCGGCTAAAAAGTGGACTGTTTTAATTGGATCTTGATAAAAGTTTTGATTCATCAACTCATGTTTAAATCACATCATGTTTATCTCTATAGTTTGTGTCATTGGTTGTAAAAGAATGTAACAAGTTCCACTTCTTTTAATATTTTACTTGAAGGCGAGATAACCATTGTGCGGACTATAGGATTTACGTGAGAAGTCATTAGTACCGAATACTATGCGTCTAAGTTTACTTTGGATTTGACAATATGACTGTATCTATGTGCTATATTCATGGACCTACTCCCAATTTTTAGCAATTTGTTTGTTGTTACTGATTTGTATGAAGAGTCATTGTAAATGTGTGAATTTAAGTCGTGATCATTAGCATATGTATCATATGTCTATTACTACCTGCAAGTTACAGTTAGGAGTATTTTAAATCCCCACTTAGATTTATCTTCTTTGGTAGTTTGAACTAGGTCCCTTTTCCCTCCCTTCTTTTCTGTTTGTTCTGTTTTCTTTGATTTGGAAGATATCAAAGTCTAGATTTCTCATACATGTATGCTAATAGTTAAGTCCCTGTTAAGAGAGTAGCATGAATATTATTGTTATTGTTATTGTTATATTTTTTATTTCTCATTCCATGCCTTAAAGTTCCCATATTTTGTATCTTTCTTTACTAAGAGCATTGGAACGTGTTGTTACACTATAAATTTGATTTATTATACTTATTAAAGTAGTATAAGCCTAAATGAATGTTTTCAACACTTTTCCACATTATTCAAATACTAATTCATCTTTTCTTTGTTGGGTTATAACTCACACAATGAGTTCTTTGGGACTCCTCCCTTGCATATCCTTGAGTCTTTCCGAGGTATCCTTATATTTGCAATAAAAGAGCAGCTGAAATAGGTTCTCGGAAAGCTGAAAACGGTCTGTATACATGTTGTATACAACAGTATACACTGATATACCAGTTCGGTGCAGCAAACATGTGGCCAGAAACGAAAACATAGGTTGGAGGCACTAAGGAGGACCGCATACAGTTGTTATATGGTTCAATATATAGGAAAATGGGCCAAGACACGACCCGTATACAGCAATATACACTTGGTGTATACACACGGTTTCAAGAGTAGAAATAGGGTTGAAGTCCAAATCAATTGCAGCAGGCCCAAGAAAGGCCCAAATCCTTTTTTTTTTTTCCTTTGCTCTTAAATTATATATAATTGTGATTATTGATTGTTGTTGCTTGTTAACTCTAACCTTAAAATTATTAATTAACTTAATTAGATTCCCCAAAAGATGAGTTACTTCTTTGTGTTGGTTTGTTTTTAATACATCTTTTTTTTTTTATTTTATTTTTTTCATCTATTTTATTTATCAAGTAGCCGATCAAATTTTTTATCTTTAATACTTTTGTTCTTAAAAAAAAATAAAAAATTAAATATGTTCTTTAATGCTTTTAACTTAATCACATTTACTCATTTTAAAATTGTTTTCAAGTTAAAGTATTTTTCTCAAATAAACTTGGAAAATGTTAGTCAACTTTTTCAATCAATAAAAAATAATACTTACTTAGTCATTTTCTCAAAAGGTTTAGTCATTTAATAAGAAATGATTTTCATGCTTTAATGTATTAAATAGATTTAAGTTATTTTAAAATGAATTAAATAAATTCTAATTAACCTAGTTTTATTAATATTCTAATCACTTATATTTCAAGTCAAATATTTCATTTTGGATCCCTTTTCTCTAAAAATAAAATAAAATGAATGTGTCATTTATTTAACTTTTTTTTAAGTTAACCAAATATTGTAAGTTATCCTTCTTATGTTAAATCACCTTTTCTAAAAATTAGTCAAAAAAATATATTTTAAGTCAAGTCGCAGGTCAACTGCATGTTAGCGGGCACTTCGAATGCTTAAACCCTTCTCGAAGTGTAAATTGAACCCCGAACCCTCTTTGGTATTTTCAAATGATTTTTTCTGTTTAAATCTTTGAAAATTATAAGTTTTCTTAATTTCTTTAAAAAATTAAGTGGCGACTCTTTTCTAAGTATTTTTCATAAAATATTTTATACTTAGAACATTTCAAAAATGTGATTTTTCTATAGATAGGAAAATTACGGCACAACACTATGTAAATAATTTTTTTTATAGTTACGTCATATTCTTGTTGTAATTATCAAGTTATAATTTTATATATTTGCATTTTACACTATACATATAATTCATTTCTTGTCCCAAAAAAAAAAAGACGTTTATTTTTCTTGTGCTCTTCAAGAAACCTTAACACTATTAAGTAGTGATTTAATTTGTGAATTGATTTTTAAATTTATTTTACTTGATATTTTTTAATATATTTAAATTATCATGATAATATTATATTAATATTTAATATTTTATTTAATTTATTTTTGTATTATATTAATTAAAAAATTAATATATTCTTTTTAATTTTAATTATATAAAAATAAGAACTTCGCTAAAGTCCTTCATAAGAGATATTCAATATTCTCATATATAAGAAGTGACAGACTATAGTGGCGCAGCTGAATAGGCACCACTTCGTTGATATGCCTACTTTTAGGGGCGACTCAAATATATGAGTAACCTAAAATAAAAAATGAATTGAGGCCTTAAACTTTTAATTTTCTTTCAACAAAATATTTCAAGTCTATTCTTCTAATTTTTTTAAGATGTAAAGTTGATTAAAATTATTTGAAAAATTATTTTTAGATGCAAAGTTATTTTTTCCATGAAGAAATTTACTTTTTTTTTTTATAAATAGTACTCCATCCATTTCAATCATTTGTCATATTTTTACTTGACTCAAAATTTTAAAAAATAAACAAGATTTTCAAATTTATAACCTTAAATTACATGTATGGATCTTAAGATCTTGAGATCTTAAACATGTCATGTGAAAAGTTAAAACTCAAAATGAGAAAACACCCTTCCCCCCAAACTTGGTAGCACATCTTACTTTAATACTTTAACTACACGAGCTTTAAATACCCCCTTAGCATATTTGAAGTGAATTAATACTGCCCTAAGAATGTAATACCATTCTCAAAATGACAAGTGTATTATTACACACGCCACATTATTGACAAATTCTCTAAAATTTGATTTTGTTTTTTTAAATTCATTTCTTTTTTTTCTTTTCCTAATATATTTAAATACAAATTAATCCTTAATTCTTAGTAAGTTTAAGAAAAAGTAAGGCTCAAGTACACCCTAGACTATGACTGTTACAATAAAAAAATTCAGATTGTGATGGCACCTACTACATCCCACCCGTAGATAAGCCAAATCCATAGTTTAGAACTAGAAGCAACATACTATTGCGCGGAAGAAAAACCATAATAATAAGAAGCAAAGGGAAAAAAAAGAGAATCAAATCAAATACAAAAACCAACCCAAGACCTGGTTTCGGCTGGTATTTGAGCAACTAATGAAAACAAGAGTACAGAAACAATACAATAATATATGACTATATCTGGAACCAAAATAAAGACTAGTCCTAGTGTGAAACACAGGGAGAGTGAGGCAACTCCGGACGCTAGGAGCTCACCCAAATCTCCAAATCCCATGAGTTGTTCCGCACGAGACCAAATCAGCGGCGAGAACTTGTATTTTGATCTATAGGGTGCAGAAGTGTAGTCGGGGAAATTACAAGTATTAGACATGTAAATACTTGGCCATTTAAGAAAAAGGAAAACTTAAAGAAACAAAATAAATTTTGGGCCAATTATGCGCAGGGGAATAACAAATCCAAACGGCCAAAGCTATAAATACATCTTCTTCTTCTTCCATTTTCGTCTTCCTCACAAACCAAATTCCATTTTCTCTGAAACTGTGATTCTCTGCTCCAAGAAAACATGGATTCCATTAACCCATTTAGTACCAAAATGGAAATTGGTTCTTCTTCAAAACAGCCAACAGATATTGGTTCTTCAAGAAGTTCAGATGCCGAAATTGGTTCTTTTTCAAATCGACCAAGACCTGGACAAACCATCACTGATCCATACACCAAAGATACTTATCTTCTCATCTTGAAAATTGGGTCTTTTTCTAATGGAAGATGCCCTGTTTACAAAGCTCTGTTTTCCAGAAATACATATCGCTCTGGCGGACCCGTTCCTCGTGGCTATGTCACTTTGAAGATCATCGACATGAAACTCCATCAGAATGAATTCAAATTAATTCAACATCAACTTCAAACACACCTTTTTCAACCTCAGAGTCCCAACATAATTCGAAGCAAGAAAACTTTCTTTGCTTCGAATTTGTTATGTGTTTCTTTGCCGTATATGTCTGAGGGATCGCTTCGTTCTATTCTCTCCACTCGTCCTGAAAAGAAATTGCCAGAGAATTTCATTCCTGTTGTTCTTAGAGAAGTACTTATTGGTCTACGAGATGAAGTTCATGTTTTCTGCCGTCCAACGCTTCATAAGAGTTTGAATGCCGGAGATATCTTTGTTAACATCCACGATGATACTAATGAAATGTCGATCAAGTTAGCATTTGAAGTATCCATTTATGACTCCGGACCCCCATTTGAAGAAGGTAGTTTGTTTTTGAATCCGAAGAATATTTCTATATGGGGTGCTGCACCAGAGGTGTTTGAGAGTGAAAATGAGGATAACATAGGAGAAAAATCTGATATGTGGCTATTGGGAATAACAGCACTGGAATTGGTGTATGGGAATTTACCTGTGAAGAATCGTAGAGACGTGAATTATATAATCAACAAGATAAGGGAGAAGAAGAAATTTCCAAAATCACTTGAAAAGATGATGATCAAGAGGGATAATAAATTCAAGAAAGTGATGGATTTAGTTAAACGAAAGAAAAGGGTGTTTTCACGGGAGTTTGAGGAGATGGTTCTTGCTTGTCTTAGAGAGAATCCAGAGAGCAGGCCAACTGCTTTTGAGCTTTTGAATACTCCATTCTTTAGTGATATTGAAAAGTTTAAGCAATTTGTGTTAATTGAGCAGTGAAAGATCAATGTAGGACATGTACATTTCATACGTTAAGGCATGAAATGATCTGTTTTCTTAGCTGAGGATCATATGTTTTATATACTTGTGCGGATTTGTCATCTGATTCTTTCCTCTGTTTCTTTATTTGAATGAAACGTTTGTATGTTCGTATGAAGTTGGTCATTCTTTGTAGACTATTTGATCGAACACATTCCTGCTTTCCTCATTAACGGTTATGCTTTCTCCATTATTTTCTTACACTCTACCCTCCGTAGACCTCACTTACACGTAATATGATCAATATTTCTTGTACATGACTCGTCTGCATACGAAGAGCTGCCATACCCCAAATTCGAATCAATGACTCTCTACTTAGCCCTCATGATCTCTCACAGTATGGATCATAGTTTCTCTTTTTGGATTTCTGCAGCAACTACACCTGTTATTTAATTTAATAAGAGATATTGTTTCATTTCATGAGCAAATTAAAACAGAATATATATGATTTGATAAGCACGAGTTCCCCGGTAATATTAACATTATTTTGTTGCGATACAATTTATTTGCAAATGCTGCATCAAGTCAAGTAACTGACAACATAAGAATATGATCTGTAATGTACACAGTGCATATATAAATCTAAATGGAACTAATTAAGGAGAAATTAACAATAAAACGAAGAATTAAGGGTACACTAGACAAATTTAGTTAGTACTAGTACGTGAAGAAAGTGGGGTTGGGAAGTGGGGGCACTTATCTACGCAATGTAACAAACTAAGGTTTGTATTGATCACAAAAGAACTTACAAGCTGATCAAATATCAAAAGGAAAATAAAAAAGGGAGGTTCATTACAAAATAACTAATTAAAAGAAAATAACATAACTCATAGCATAACCCTAATGTGATGGTTCATCCTCTATATATAGGCATCTTTAGTGTACTTCCTCATTCCTTTATTCCGGGTCCCAAACATAATTTGACAATATATCAATTGAGTCCTGCATTGGGGCTAGATTCGTAACAGGATACATAATATTATGTCATGATTCATGAAATAGAGAAATTATTTTCGATAAACTAATAATCTTTTTTTCCCCTTTCTTATATAAAAAAAATAATACTTTACTTAGTTACTTGTTGAACCAATTAAGCGCGGGAGAATAACAACCCAAACGGCTAAAGCTATAAAATACTTCATCTTCTTCTTCTTCCTCACTAAACCAATCCCAATTTTCTGCAAATCCTCCAACAAAAAATGCAGAATCCCACAAAACCATTCGATCTTCCCGATGATAACGTTGCTTCTTCTTCTTCAACGATTCGGAATCCAAGAATGGAAATTGGTTCTTCTTCTTCTAGGATTGTGAATTCGAGAAGGCGAATTTCTTTATCTCTACGTAAACCAAGAAATTATTGTCCTGCAAGAGTTGGGAAAACCATAATTGATCCAAACAAAAACCATACTTATCTTCTCAAAAATGAAATTGGTTCTTCTTCTAATGGAGCTTGCCATGTCTACAAAGCTCTGTTTTCCAAATATTCTACAAAAAATAGAGCACATACTCCTTCTGGCCATGTCACTTTGAAGGTCATCAACAGAATCATATTCGTAAACGAAAGCAAAGAGCTTCAACACAGTATCAATGTATCGAAAGGCTATAGTACTACAATCAACATAATTGGAATCAAGAATAATTTCAATACTGAAGAATTCAAATGCGTTTCATTGCCTTATATGTCACATGGATCACTCCGTTACATTCTCTCTACCCGTCCTGATAAAAAAATGCCAGAGGAATTCATTGCTATAGCTCTTAAAGAAGTACTTATCGGTCTACAAGACGAGCTTCATCTTAAAATTGATTCAAGGGTTCATAACACTTTAAATGCTGGAGATATTTTTGTTGATATCAACAATGCTAATGGCGAAATGTTGATCAAATTAGCATTTGAAGCATCGGTTTATGACTCCGAAGACATCAATGTAGAGGAAAACTCAAATGAAGAAGAAGATATTTCGCTATCCCCTCCATTTTTGGACCCGAAGAAAATTGCTATATGGGGTGCTGCACCAGAGGGGGCGATTGGACCAAAATCTGATATTTGGCTATTGGGAATAACGGCATTGGAATTAGCTTACGGAGAATTACCTGTGACGAATAGTGAAGAATTGATTCGTATAATTAAAAAGATAAGGAAGAAGAAGAGATTTCCAATATCACTCGAAAAGCTGTTGATCGTCAAGAAGAAGGGATGGAGATTCAAGAAAACAGAGCATAATCTGTTTAAACAAAAGGTGTTTTCGGAAAAGTTTGAGAAGATGGTTGTGAAATGTCTTTCGAAGAATCCAAGGAAGAGGCCAACTGCTAAACAGCTTCTGAAAAGTTCATTCTTTAAAAAACAAAGGGATATCGAAAAGTTTAAGCAATTTGTGTTGAATACTGAGGAGAACAATTGAACAATTTCTCGATCATATCAACGTCTGAATTTGCAATCGTACAAGTAAGAGAAGAAATTTCGCGGATTTTTGGATTGACATTGATGTTACTACATTGTAAATATTGCATAAACAGATATTTGAAAGTATTTTCTGAAGAAATGTTAATAAACTTGCACAAGTGACAACATATATATGATTGTACAGAGTAATTTGAAACTATGGAGAAATTGAAAATAAAATGAAGAGTTAAAGGTGTTATTACTAATTAAACAATAATTGTAGGTTTGTAGAGGTAATCTTGAGAACAAGGCCAGGGTAAATATCATCATCATCATTGATATGAGTATTTTCTGCCAATATAAAAATGTCGTTGCACTTTTCAGATATTGTTTGAAGTGTTTCTCCTTCTCCAACTACGTATATTTCATCGCACAATACTAGCTGTTGATCGTCTTCTTTAAGATTTCGAGCTTCCAAGAATGAGCACTTTGGTGAAAGCAACAAAAACACAAGAAAAATAGTTGAGAAGTTGAAGTAATTTGCTGAGGAAGCCATAATATTTGTGAAATACTAGAAGAGATGGGAGTAGTAAGTATTTATAAGAAAAAAAAAATTAATTAGTGCTAATACGTGATGGAGGTGGGGTTTGCTCCACGTTGTTTTGGGGGTTAGAAAGTGGGGTAGTTAATTACGCCATATACAAAAATTACTTTTTTTTATTTCCTATTTTTTTCTTTTTAATTTACGACTTACCAATATTTCTTAAAATATTAATTGGACTTCACATTCATACAACACTAGTTGAATCAGCATGGCCTCAAGCAATTAAACTGGAAATACATCAAAATGCAACAAGTGTACAGTAACAACTATTGTAACACAACTACGCAAGTAAATGGAAAACAAAGGTTCAACATTCAGAACGATATAATTAACATCTACCAAATTTGAGAAAAACATCTTTCACTTTCAATACCTTGAAACAACCATGAATTTTGGTGAAATACCTTACCTAAGTGTACAGTAACAACTATTGTAACACAACTACGCAAGTAAATGGAAAACAAAGGTTCAACATTCAGAACGATATAATTAACATCTACCAAATTTGATAAAAACATCTTTCACTTTCAATACCTTGAAACAACCATGAATTTTGGTGAAATACCTTACCTACTGATCAGATTCTTCTTTATTGTACCGATAAATTTTGTAGTCCAGCTACTTATTAAGTCCATAAACCTCCCATTCCTCCCAAGAACCCACCCGGAATGACATTGTTCCCTTCGAGCAAAATAAGTGACTCCATGTAATTCTGAACATAAAACGACCAAGTGTATCCTTGAATACCAAGACCCGTACTTCGTCCACTATTTGGATCATATGAAACCAGACCATTCTCCCTAGTTGAAAGTAAAACTTCACCGTTGCTCCTAAATCCAACAACTTTCTTCAAGCCTGCAACCAAATTTATATGATACAACCTACTCCAAGATTCCAAAACTCCGTACTGCTTCATCACCCATACTTCACAAAAAATACCATACATCCCCATCCCATACTTAACAACAGCAAGTGATTCCTCAAACAACGTAATTGATAAACCTGTTGAAATTCTACCAGTTAAAGCATCCGACAACATAATCTCCCCAAACACCTCATCCGCTATACTAAAAGTCATGATTAAAATTCGAAGGCCACCACCATTCGCAACATAATCATACACAATTCAATGAACAAATCCTTTGACAAAAGCCTGAGACGACATAATCTCCACAATACAATGCTTAATCTCAAACCCCACCACTCTCCTCCAAACCCCACTATTGATTGAATAAATTTCATCTCAGGAAAACCATTATACCTGAACACATCATTCTTATGATACACAAGTCTAACCAACTTATAGTCATTAGTTTCAGGCAGATCAGCACCAAATCCAAGAAAAGACATATGAGGCGACTTAGGCTTAATCGAAGGGAAAGGTAAGGTTATAAACTTTTGAATAGAAGGGTTCCACAGAACAAGACTCCGCAACTTACCAAACAATTTGCCAGACAAACACACAATGTCATTGCAGCTGCCAACAATTGTGTAATACCCTCGTTGGCAATTGAAAGGGAAATTCAGTTCCGATTTAGAATCCAAGGAAAAGGGTTGATTCTTAGAGTCTTGAAACAACGAATAGTTCTCTTTATTGCAAGTATCGATGTAATGCCTTACAAGAAGGGTGTTGGAATGCGGGGTTTGGGGGAGGTGAGCGGAGATGAAAGGAGAATTGGTGATGAGGGAAAGCCTTGATTTGCAAACAACTATGAATCGAATTAAGGATTTAGTAGGAACTTTCAATAGGATTTCTCTCAGAAGTTCGGGAGGAATGTAGGCGGAGTCAGAATCAGTCATTGAGCAACTTTGAGAGAAAGAGAGAGAGAGAGTGACAAGACAAACCCTAGTTGTGGAAGACAATTTTGGTAAAATTTACTTTACATATAGGGATGACAATGGGCTGGGGCGGGAGACGAAGCATGACAAGTTTAGATATTTTTTAATAAAAATCATGACAGGGTGGGTTGTGGATTTGGGATAAACCCAATGCTAAAATCACTAAGCTATTTCTTTCACTTATCTTCTGTTTAAGACCTTTAGGCAAGAAAATCCAGCAATCATATACTTTCTAGCTTTAACCTTTTATTTGCATATAATCAGCTTAATCCTATAACTTATTCTTAAAGAATCAGTAATTATTTTCTTTTACCATTGTGTTATGTTAAGTGAGAATCCATTGTTTAGCTATTCTTGGGGGTCACTTCAAGTCTATTTTTAAATATGGGTGATATTATAGAGTAATTGTATGGTAAGTTAAGGTTGGATGAGGATTAACATAGGACATTTATGATTGGAAAACTTTGTCTTCTCCTCAAATGATTGTTGAACTAACGTCTAATATTTTCTTAACTTTAATTCTTATTTTCTAATAAGTGTTAGCCCCTAAATACTTCTAAATTAGTTTTAATAATGACAATTAACCTAAAGTATCTTCGCAGGAAAAGGAAGCAAGAAGCACATGGGTGAATATTCATCCAAGGAACAGAAGGAAAGAAGATCAGTCATAATCAATGAAAGATTTATAATAAAACGACGAATTTCCATAAAGAAAAGGAGATCAATCATAATCAATCAAAGATCCCGAACGCAAGGAAGGAATCTGTAACATCCGGTAAGTTGAAATAACTATGAAGAGGCTTAAAGATCGGAAATAGTCATTTTTGGAATAAAATTAAAAATCTGGAAAATTTGGCCAAGTGTGGAAATCAGTGAGTTTTTGGCCAACTTTGAGCAGTCGTAACTCCTATCTCAGGATGAGTTAGGAGTAGTTCCAGTTATAGTTGTGAAGCTTGTGGAATGATCTTTCCAACGCCACCGAGTTTGCTCAATTCTGAGTTCGTATGAGCGAGTTATGGCCATTGAAAGTTGGGCAGTTGGGAGGGAATCCGTCCGGAAATTTTAAGATCATTTTGGTCTTTTCCCTAGCCATTTCTTTTGGGATTATATTGTTGTATTAGGCTGATCTTTGGATCATTTTCTCCCATTTTAAAAGAGAAAGAGTTAGGGTTCTTGAGAGTGAAGAAGAGAAGAAGAAGAGAAGAAGAGGAGAAGAAGAGGAGAAAGGGAAGATCAAGCAAAGATTCGTCAAGATCATCGTGGATTTTCGTCGGGGGTGATCCCTATCAAGGTATGTGAGTCTTTAGTGTGGGTTTATCCTTTCCCCCACACCCCAAACTCATCATTATTTAGAAAGATTGGATATGTTGTTGAAGTTGTTGATGCTGTTGATTGTGTTGTTGAAGTTGTTGATGCTGTTGATTGTGTTGTTGAAGTTATTGTTGGTTGTGGGACATGATTTGGATGTGTTGTTGAGTTGAATCTAGTGTATGTTGAGGGTTTTTATGATCCTTAGTGTTTGGGGGTTGAAACCATTGAAGGTAAGGGAGGTTTAGAGTTGGAAAAGGAAGGAGAAAAGTCAAGTTTCCGGGGAAAAGGGTTGGGGCGTCGCGCCAGTCAGTGCCCCCCAAAAGGGACTCTGAGGTCCAGCCCTTGGGGCGCCGCCCCTACCAGAGCCCCAACCAGACCTCTCTGAAGTTGGAGGTCTGGCGCTTCGCGCCTCTCAGAGCGCCAAGCTTTCCCATTCCTTCTCCACTTTCTCATGCATGTTCCTAGGTGTTATACCTATGTTCCCTAGTTGTTTCCAACACCCCAAAGTGTTTCTAAACATCCCGAACTCATCTAAATACGTGTGATCATACACCTTGAATTCATAATTCAATTCAAGGCGAGTTAGTATCAAGCTAAGGTGAAGTTGGAGTCAAGTCAAGCAATGTTAAGAAGTAAGTTCAAGCAAGTCCTCCAAGCTTTTCAAGAGTCTTCATTGAACGTTTTAACTTCATTCTAAGGCTCCAGTTCCAAGTTAAGTATACAGTTTCAAATCGAGTAAAGAGTATCGAGTTTCAAGTTAGGTCAAGAGTTTCAAGTTGAGCAAAGAGTTTAAAGTTGATTTCATTTCTCAAAGTTATTAGGGAACTATGTATTCCCAAAGAAGTTTTAAAGAAATGTTTTTACATTTAAACAAGGCTGGAAACTGAGATTTCCAAAATAGCCTTCGGGCTAGTTTTGGAGTAATTATCTCATATCAGCAGGAAGAAATATGTTTTAAAAACATAAGAGCCAGTACATTTTTGGGAGTAGTATCGAACACCGAATTGGGGGAGTGTTCAAAGAACCCACAGCCCCCATAGAACCATGTTAGCCACCATGGGTAGAAAAGGATCATACTTTTTAGATGAATCCTTTTCCAGATAGACTAGTGGATTCATTAGGCAGTTCAGGTCTTATACCTTTGGCCGGGTATAAGATGCTCTGGCAGCATGAGGTCGATCGTTGTATCATCACTATAGCTCTCATGTGATGGTTGTCGGTTAGAGAAACTCCCACAATAGTTATTGTATTTTCATACACATACATTATTGTATTTTTACATACATCAGATCATTTGTATTTCTATATACATCTCAGACTTATTGTATCTTTGTATACACATAGAGTTTATAGCATGTTTTAAATAATCTTTCTTTATATCGCACTTGTTTTAAAATTTGCCTTATATTGAAAGAAGTCAGTCAGGTTGAGTTGAGTTGAGCAAGGTAAGCTTTTCAGTTTCTTCCAGATTTCCTTCTAGCCTTTGTTGCTTAGTTTTTCAACTCGCATACTCGTACATTCCATGTACTGATGCCAGTTGACCTGCATCTTATGACGATGCAGATATAGGTACCCCGGATCAGCATCCTGCACGTCGTTGATCCAGCTGAGCACTCCAGAGTCAGTGGTGAGCCTCTTTGCATTCCGGAGGACTCAATTATTTTGTGTACTTAGTTTTGTTCTATTAGGATGTTGCGGGGTCTGGCCCAACATCCATCTCAGTATATTAGAGGCTTCATAGACAGTCAGTCAACTAGTTTTGAGTCTCTTATCTATGCATATATGTAAATATTCTACTTTGAGACCCGAGGTGCCTTTTTGGCCAGATTTGTATCAGTTAAGTTGTCTTATGACTTTGCTTTGCATGAAGTTATGCTGTTGAGTTAGGTTTCCGCTGAGTTAAGAAAGCCAGGCCAAGGGTTCGCTTGGGGCCAGCAATGGTCTCCGAGTGCCGGTCTCGCCCAGGGTGTAGGCTCGGGGCGTGACAGAATCAAATTTGAAGTCACCGCCAAATCAACAACTTACGAAGGCAAGAACACTGAACAAAGATTCAAAAGACGGATTTTATTAACCTTTTGGCAACACTGATTTTGTATAGGGCTCTCTCTCTCTCTCTCTCTTGTTATTGTACAAGATCTATTACTTTTTGTAATGTCCAGCACTAGCGTAGTGTTTCAAAGTGAAGAATATGTACTCTCTTTTGTAATGTCAACTAGTTTGGGTTGAGCTAAATTGAGCATTATGCATTTCCCTCACCACTCGCCAATTTTGACATCAGGGAGATGTATAGAAACTCTTATAAAATTTTTATATTTTTTTATGACGACTGTGGTGTCCGGGCCAGCTTTGACTAATTCCACAGAATACCAGTCATCTCCCACCAAGTATGAAATTCTGCCTCATCAAATCACACTAAATGCAATGGGAAGGTAATAATGTTTGTATAGCAAATACTCAGGTCACTGCAACACCTTATTGCCTGCCAACTTTAGGTGAAAAGGGGGTGCCAGATTTGGTAACCTTAAAAGGGCTAACCATATTTAGCTCAAAGAAAAACAACGAAAACAAACCGATAGTAACCTCGCTACAACAAAAATAATACGATAGTTGACTGATAAACACAAGTTCCTTCGCTAGGATAAGGTTTCACAATAAACTGGAAATACATCAAAAGGCAACCAGAGTACACTAACAACAAACGTAATGCAAAAAACCATTCCATGTAATTCAACATTCAGTACATTACCTCTCTAAACTAGTCTACCACTTTTGATAAAACGGCGTTGTTTCCTTTATGAAAAATAAGTGATTCCATGTAATTCTGAACATAAAACGAGCGATAGATCCCTTGAATAAAAAGGCCCATATTGCGTCCACTATTTGGATCATAAGAAATCAGATCATTGCTCCTAGTTGAAAACAAAACTTCACCGTTGTTCCTAAATCCGACTACTTTCTCCATATCTGCAACCAAATTTATACGATACAACCTACTCCACGATTCCAAAACTCCATACTGCTTCATCACCCATACTTCACATGAAGCATCATCTATCTCCCTCTCATACCTAACAACAACAAGTGATTCCTCAAACAACATAATAGATAAATTCATTGGAATTACACTAACTAAAGCATCCGGCAACATAATCTCCCCAAACACCTCATCCGCTATGCTACAAGTCATAACTAAACTCCGAAGGCCACCACCATTCGCAACCACATCATTCGCAATCCAATGTACAACTCCATTTACAAAAGCCTGAGACTACATAAACTCCATCATACAATGCTTAATCTCAACCCCCGTCACTCTCCTTCAAATCCTACTATTAATCGAATAAATTTCAATCTCAGGAGGATCATTATTCACAACAACATCATTCTTACGATACACAAGTCTAACCAACTTATAGTCATCCGTCTTAAACAAATCAACACCAAATCCAAAAACAAACATATGAGGCGACTGAGGCTTAATCGAAGGCATAGGTAAAGCTATAAACTTCTTAATAGAGGGATTCCACAAAATAAGACTCCGCAACTCACGAAAAAAATCGTCAGCCAAACACAGGATGCCATTGCAGCTGCCAATAATTCTGAAATACCCAAGTTGGCAATTGAACGGGAAATTCAGTTCCGATGAGAAATTCAAGTAAAATTGTTGATTCTTAGAGTCTTGAAACAACGAATAGTGCTCTCTATTGGAAGTACTGACGTAATGCCTAACAATAACGGTGTCGGAATGTGGGGTTTGTGCGAGGTGAGCAGAGATGAAAGGAAAACTGGTGATGATGGAATGCTATGATTCGCAGACAGCTGTGAATCGAAGTAAAGATTTAGCAGGAGGTTTTAGTAGAATTTCTCTCAAAAGTTCGGGAAGAAAGTAGGAATCGGTCATTGATCAATTCTGAGAGAAAAATAGAGACAGAAGGCGCAAAAGTGTGTGTTTTTGTTTTATGGTGTTGCAAGGAAATATTTAAAATACAATTACTAAACCTAAAAGCAAACCAAGTGCTTGTTTGGATTAATTTACTTTTAGGCGTTTTTGTCTTTTAAGTAGTTTTTTTAGGTCAAAAACTTTTTTAAAATAAGTCAAAAGTAGGTTATCATTTATTTATGACTTTAATTTTTGATTTATAAGTTACTTTTTATAAGTCTATTTAAACGGGCCCAGATCTAAGGGTCGGGATGCTGTTCGCTCGTGCCATTTCAATAGAAAAATTTATATTGCACGCCTTCAATTAAATGTAATATAATTTTTAGTCATAAAATTTTGTGTGAAAAGCAAAGGAAGAATTTTAAGTGGTCGGAGTTTACATCATAATTGTGAGTTGTGACTGCAGGGCATGTGTTTGTTTGGTCCCAGTACTGAATAGAATCAATATATATTTCAACATTTTGTGTTGTTCAAGGGAAACCTTATGATGGCTCAAACAACAATTCAATTGGGAATTTAGACACAAAAGGGAGAAGGAAATCAATAGACTGCACAAAACTCAAGATTGGATGAAGAATTTATATTTTTTTAGCGGGAAAGGCACCATCAAATTTGATTACTCTTCAGACTCCATAAGTTAACTTTTGCGGTTGTGTTAGGTTCAAAATCCATTTTTAACGGCATTATGTTAAAACTTTTGACAAGTTGCAACTATATGTTGTGACATTTTAGTTTCTTTACTAGGACACCCACAATTGAAAAAATCAATCACGGATCTTGATACCTTATCAACACTATTTCAAACACAATTACTACATTCCAAAATCATCGTTACTCGCACCATGAATGGCACATAGCAAAGCAGCATCCAATACATCGAAACTCTCATCATATGAAAAGGGTTCAATGATTTTAGTCCATTCAATATCTATATCAACTAAATCCACATTCTTTGCAAGAGGTTCAATTTTGTTAATTTGGAGTTAGCTTTCTCATACAATTCAAAAGGCAACGAACTCCTCAAAATGATAATGATTCGGAAGTTACGTGTGGAAGGTCTTTTACTCAATAGATCAAAGGTAAGCCAAGGGATAACATGTTAATGACTCCCAAAGTTGTTATCAACGATATAGTTTGGCACTTTGATATATTGAATCATCACAAGGGTTGGAGAAGGTCCTAGTCTCGGTAATACAAACAACGAAAAGCTTATCTAAAACGCTCTATGCGGCATTTCATCATCACCCTGTGAGCATATATTTTTTCACAATCATATCTCATATCAATCATAGGATATAGTATTAATCAATTATAATTAATTAATAATTTTGCATAAAAGATATACGGACCTCAATTTGTTTATTATAGCAAAAACTACTTGATAAAACAAAAAAGTCGTTGTAGTATAGTGGTGAGTATTCCCGCCTGTCACGCGGGTGACCCGGGTTCGATCCCCGGCAGCGGCGTTTTCACTTTTTACGTAAAAAAAAATCCTTTTGGATTGACTATATCGATAGGCCTGATAATTTTATTTAGAGACTCCGAAGGGCTTAAATTTTGGAAAAAGTTTTTTCAGGTGTATTCAAAGCTTACTATATAGAGAAGTTAATGATATAAATTTATCAAAATTAAACAAATTTCATCAATTTGGTCCAGTTCAATTATAAAATATTTTGTAGAATTATCGATAAATTTTATTTAGAGACTCCCTTGAAGTTTATAATTTTGGGGGGAAAAATTCACGTGTACTCAAATGCTTGCGATAAAGATAGGTAATGATATAAATCTATCAAATTTGAGATGCTTGACTAATAAGTAAAGAAGTTTTCAAGTAGAAGTATAAACAATTTTTTTGCAGTCGGAGAGAAGTTAAAATTGATTGTTTTTTTTTTAGAAAAAGAAGAAAAAGGTACTATTTTTTTCAAGATAAAAATATTGATCTCATAAATATATTTACCAAGTATATCACTCATTAATTCATCAATCTCTAATTGTAAAACCACCCGTTTGGTTACTTCGTATGACAATTCATTTCTTTTTAAAAAAAGAGATCTCCATCATCATATATTTAAATGATAAAAATAAAATTATAATTGCTTCATATTCTTGTTGCTGCCAATTATGAAGTTGTATTTTTATATTTGAATTTTATACCGTAGATATAGTTCATTTCTTGTAATAAAAGAAAAAGGCGTTTATTTTTCTTTTGTTTTTCAAGCAACAGTAATACTCATAAATAGTGATTTAATTTGTAAAATAATTTTTTAATTTATTTTGCTTGAAATTTATTAGTATATTTAAATCATTATGAAAAAATATATCTGTGAAAAATAAAGATGATTTTTTGGAGGTATAAAAAATATCTTAGATATTTAGTAGAAGTTTCTAGAATTTTGTAGAGTAAATATCTTTGATAGTTATACTTCGGAAAAATTTAGATGTTCTAGAGAAGTAGATATTTATAGTGAATTATAAAAAAATCTAGATTCTTGTTAGATAGTTAAAAGATAAAGCCATTTGATTTTTCTTGTAGATCTATCTAGAATAATTTCTAGAAGCATCCCTACTCTAATATAAATAGGGGTTGCCATAGTCATTTGTAAACAACCTAACAACAACTCAAATCAAATAGTCTTCTTCCATAAACAAGTTCTCCTTTCTAGCTTCCTCTTCTTTAGTTGAATCTTCCGATCTTCGTTAACGATCTTGGGCTAGCAAAATGTTTCCCAAATTATACTTTTCTTTTGCTATTCTCTACATGGTATCAAAGTCATAGTCGTAGATTGGCTTGTGGTTTTATTTCAAGATCGGATTGGTGGTAGATTCAACTAGTTTGTCTATATGGATTTTAGCGGCTGTGTCAATGGATTGGGAATGGAGTTGTTGAATCAGTCTAATTACAAGGTATGAAAAACGTGTATGGAATCATACCTTGTGGGAGATGATCTGTGGGATGTTGTTGACGGGAGTAACATAAGTCCTCCTGTTGACGGACCGGAAAATAACAGTGCGTACCAAAAGTGAAAGCGGATTAATGCGAAGGCGGAGTTCATGCTGAAGAGGACAATATCCTCTGGTTTATTCGATCATATAATAAGGTGCAAATAAGCTCATGTAATATGGATGACTCTCGATCGCTTGTTCAATAAGAAGAATGAAGCTCGGCTGTAGATATTGGAGAATGATTTTTCTTGTAGATCTATCTAGAATAATTTCTAGTAGCATCCCTACTCTAGTATAAATAAGGGTTGTCATAGTCATTTGTAAACAACCTAACAACAACTCAAATCAAATAGTCTTCTTCTATAACAAAGTTCTTTTATCCAAAATACTCTTTCTCTCTTCTAGCTTCTTCTTCTTTAGTTGAGTCTTTCGATTTTAGTTAACGATCTTGGGCTAGCAGAAGGTTTTCCGAATTATACTTTTCTTTAGCTATTCTCTACATGGTATCAGAGCCATATGCGTAGATTGGCTTGTGAGTTTTATTTCAAGATAGGGTTGGTGGTAGATTCAACTGGTTTGTCTATATGGATTTTAGCGACCGTGTCAATGGACTGGGGATGAAGTTGTTGAATCAGTCCAATTACAAAGTATGAAAAACATATATGGAATCATACCTTGTGGGAGAGGATTTGCGGGATGTTGTTGACGGGAGTAACATAAGTCCTTCTGCTGACGGACCGAAAAATAGTAGTGTGTACAAGAAGTGGAAGCAAATTAATGTGAAGGCGGAGTTTATGCTAAAGAGGACAATATCCCCTGGTTTATTCGATCATATAATAAGGTGCAAATCAGCTCATGAAATATGGATGACTCTCGATCGCTTGTTCAACAAGAAGAATGAAGCTCGGCTGCAGATATTGGAGAATGAATTGGCTAACATCACTCAAGGTACCTTTCTATCGCCGAGTATTTTTTGAAGATTAAGAACTTATGTTCTGAGATATCTTTATTGAATCCAGAAGAGGCTATTTCTGAAGCACCAATGAGAAGAATAGTCATTCGTGAGTTGAAACCTGAATATATTCCATTTGTGACGTCGATTCAAGGATGTGCTCAACAACCATCTTTGAAAGAATTTGAAAATTTGTTGTCGTCACAGGAATTACTAGCCAAGCAGTTGGCTAGTATGTTTGTCAAAGATGGAGAAGGAGATGCTCTTGTAGCCGACAAGAGAAACTTCAAAGGAAAATCAAGAGATATGTCACACTCTCAATCCTCAAGTGATTCAAGCTCGCCTGGAAAGAAGGAAGATCCTTCTAACTATTATGGTAAGAAACCTCTCAGATGCTATCGATGTGGTAATGTAGGACACATAAAAAGATATTGCCAAGCCAAGGAGAGCAATATGGCTCAAAAGGTTCCTGAAGAAGAAGAAAAGTGGGAACAATGTTTAGTAGCTGAGGCTCGAGCAATAGATATCATGATTTCCATCAATCTTGAAGGAGATTGGATTGAGGATCTAGAATATAATATAGCCGATCACATGGAGAAGCAAAAATCTGATGTTAACGGCACGAAACAAGAAATTTTTGAGGATGTTCCTAGAGGTGATATGGTAGCTTCTATTGAAGAAATCAAAGAAGAAGGTTCTGAACAAGCAATATCTGAAACTACATGTGCTAGTGGTGACCTTTATAGTGAAAGCATTGTGGAAGTATTTGATCAATCTTCTGCAATATCAAGGCCATTAATGATTCAGAGAAAATTTTAAAAGCAGATGGAGAAAGTAGAGATCAAATAGAGAAATAAGTTGATATTGAAGTCTCAAAGACAAACGATATGATTTTTGAAAGCTCTGAAGCTGCCAACAAATCTATCGAGGAGATAATAAGAGACTATGGCAGTGGATCCTATGTTGTTGAGACTTCACAGGAAAGTGATAGTATTTCTCTTGATAATATAATGGCTGAGAAGTTAAGAGAAAGGGGGAGTTCAGAAACTCAACAAAGAGATATTTACATGGACCATTCGATAACAGAAAATCTTTATCATTTGAAGAAGCAGGAGGAGTCAGGAAGAAAATATTGAGATTTTCACCAAGACGTAACTCAAAGCTTCGGTTGAGTTCTTCCGCAACAAGTGTGGGGTAGTTTCCAAAAAATCACTTTAAGGGGGAGTGTGAAAAATAAAGATGATTTTATGGAGGTATAAAAAAATATCTTAGATATTTAGTAGAACTTTCTAGAATTTTGTAGAGTAAATATCTTTGATATTTATACTTAGGAAAAATCTAGATGTTCTAGAGAAGTAGATATTTATAGTGAATTATAGAAAAATATAGATTTTTGTTAGATAGTTAGAAGATAAGGTCATCTAATTTTTCTTGTAGATCTATTTAGAATAATTTCTAGAAGCATCCCTACTCTAGTATAAATAGGGGTTGCCATAGTCATTTGTAAACAACCTAACAACAACTCAAATCAAAGTCTTCTTCTATAACAAAGTTCTTTTATCCAAAATACTATTTCTCCCTTCTAGCTTCCTCTTCTTTAGTTGAGTCTTCCGATCTTAGTTAACGATCTTGGGCTAGCAGAAGGTTTCCCAAATTATATTTTTCTTCTGCTATCCTCTACAATATTAATATATTTAATATTTATTTATGTAATATATTAATTAAAAATTTAATATGTAATTTTTAGTTTTAATTAAATTAAAGTGAGAACTTAATTAAAGTCTTACATAATAGATATTTAATATTTCCCTATATAAAAAGTGACAGTGGAGCAACTAAGCGTATTTTAGATATTCTATAGTTATATGTACTTTTATACTGATGATAGCTTTTTATTATTTTTCAATGGTTATATTTGTTTTACCCAAATATCAAAGGACGAAGAAAATTTACGGTAGCAACTTTTAAATTTTTAGCATGCTCATACTTATTTTTTATCATTACTAATTCCTGGACACATACATTATACATGGATCCTATATTAATTGACACAGTATTCAATTTAAATGAAATACATAAAATTAGACTATATATGCCATGAGTTACACGAAACTATGGAGAGAAAAAATTAAAGAAAAAATGTGCTTAAAGATGCACTTATTCATCAATAAAATACAAAGAGATCTGAATGATTTGGTACAATTGAAGCATCAATATAATGCTAACATCCTCAAATGTATTAAAGAAAATTGCCAAGACAAGAAAAGTGAAGAAGAGAATAATTTACTTCCATACGTTCATAGAAGAAGAAAAAAGAATGAAAAATCAAGCGAATATCAAATGTTTCTCCGGTCCCAACTTGGGCCAATGGAACAAATCACTCATTTCGAGAAGATAATAAGATAATATATTTTAAGAACACCTCTATATAAATATATGGCCCCATTATTATTATAAATTAATAATTCTTTTAAAAGTACAAATATATCTAAGACAATTTAGTGAAATAACTCTTATCGTGTTCTGTTTTTTGTTAAAATTTAAATCTAGTTGATGCTTATCTCTAACTTTCTTATTGCATCCAAAAGTTTCGGTGTTGTCTTTTTGAACTGCATCATAAAATTGTGAAGAGTTCTAAATGAGATAAGTACTTCCTTACATGTAACTGGTTCCAAAGGTATTGTATCATCTTTAACTTTATCATCAATATTATTTTTTTCGATGGTATCCACAGTTTCTTCTAAGCTCTAGACCTCTAAACATGTATCATTTACCCCCATCCAATAAGTTTTTAACGTTCGTTTTATTGCGGTAATCAAGATCATTAATATTGACCTCAAGTTCAAGAATGACGTTTTCACAAGTGGGTTCATGTAAATTTTCTGAGATTTGATCCTCGAACGAATTTTACGGTGTCGAAACACTTTTTAAATTAATAAATATTAATTTATCGATTAAATAATACCTCTTAAATATAATAATATTTCATCATCCCACCTATATTAATTTAATAGGTTTACTATAATTGATATTTAGAAAGGATACATAAACTAGTGCAAATATGAGAAACATTAAGCGTAGTGAGGTCTTAGTTGAATTTTTAGAGGTTTTGAGCTTGGTTTAGTCTTTTTAGGCATTATGTTAGTTTTTGCAACTTCCACGGATTTCGGGTCAAGGAGACCTTGGATTCGTGTTTTGATGGTTCCATTGAGTTCCTAACGTCGAGTTTAGCTAGGTAACATATTTGGTTTGTGTGTACAGGGTCTTGAACAAATCCTTAGGGTCCATTCGGAGACTTAGGTGTTGGCGGATTTTCTGATATGTGTATCTACTGCCAACCCTCCGTGTTCACAGAGCTTGGGACCGCGCTTGTGGAGGGTAGAGTTTTGGGACCCCCTCGTTCGTGGGAGAAGAAAGTGTTCATGACCTCACCGTTCACGGGGTCTTGCCACATTTGCGGAGAGTCAGAGCAGCTTCTCTCCGCGTTCGCGGAGGAAAGGGCTGCGTTTGCAGGCTTTAATGAGTTGTCGGTCCGCGTTCACGGAGGACCCATGGCAGTATGTCTTTCCAAAATTGGATTTTCAACCCCATTTCTCAATTTTTGAACTTTGAGAGCTCGGCTTTTTTAAAGGGGATTTTTGAGTTTTATCAATTAGACATGGCCATCTTAACCGCTAGGCCTCTAAAGTCATGCTTGGGGCCTCATATTTTAGCACCNCCCCCCCCCCCCCCCCCCCCGTCCTTTTTTTTTTAAAAAAAAAGTACTCATACATATTATTACAAAAAAAAATTATATGTACTATTAATTTTTGAAAAAAAAAGACATGTAAGAAGTAAAAAAAAAAAAGCTTAGTTTTCCCACTTTTCTAAGGGAATGGAACTATTTTGGGGAATAATTTCCTTAAGTGGGAAATTGTGCTTCCTTATTTATCTTTAAAGAATTTGACCCTATATTATTATTTACCTTATAATCATCTTTTTTATTTTATATTTTATTATTTTTGCTCTCAATATTGAACTCTCTCCTGCAAAATCTTTTGATTTATTGTTGCTTACAAGTGACAAAAGAACAAAATTTGTTTTTGAGTGTCTTTTTCAAAATCTCAAGAAGTGCAACCATTATATTGAAGGAAGGCAACATTATTTCGATATTGTTATATCAACTAGTCAAATTCGTGAGTCAGGTTTTATTATTCTAACTTTATTTTGTTGTGTTGTAATTTGACTATTTCTAGAAAATCGCATTTTTGAAATGTTCTAAGTATAAAACAATTTGAGAAAAATACTTAGAAAAGAGTCGCCACTTAATTTTTTAAAGAAATTAAGAAAACTTATAATTCTCAAAGATTTAAACAGAAAAAATCATTTGAAAATACCAAAGAAGGTTCGGGGTTCAATTTACACTTCGAGAAGGGTTTAAGCATTCGAAGTGCCCGCTAACATGCGGTTGACCTGCGACTTAACTAAAATATATTTTTGACTATTTTTAGGAAAATGGTTTAACATAAAAGAAAATATGATAATTTACAATATTTAGTTAAGTTTTAAAAAAAAAATAGCTAAGAAATGAACCATTATATTTTGATCTTTTTGGAGGAAGAGACCTAAAATGAAAATATTTGAATTAAGGTGCAAGTGATTAGAAAATTAATAAAAACTAGACTAATTTATTTAATTCATTTTAGAATAAATTAAATCAATTTAATAAACATGAAAACCATTTCTTATTAGTTGGTTAACCTTTTTTGAGAAAATGGCTAAGTAAGTAGTTATAATAATAATTTATACTATTAGATTAATTTTGAGAAAATAGTTAACAAATAGCAATTTTTATTTTTTTTAGAAAATGGGACCTTAATTGAAATAATTGAATTAGAGACAAGTACTTAGAATGTTAACGAAACTAAATGAGTTGATTCTTATTTGAGTCATTCTTGGTTTATGAAAAAACTATTTTTAAACTAACAAATTTTTATTTTTATTTTGACTAAAGATTATAAATGAAAATACAAGAGTTGATAAAATAAGTTTTGTTAGAAACAAAACAACTCAGATGAATAGTTCGTCTTTTAGGGAATTCAACTAAGTTAATTAAAAATTCTAAAGTTAGAGTTAAACAACAAATAATAAGTAATCGCAATTAAATAATGAAAGAATAAGGGAGAAATTGAATTTGGGCCTTTCTTGGGCCAAATTCGCTACTTTTTTGGAGTTTAACACAATTCCCGTTTTTGGTATACAGCTGATGTATATCAGTGTATATCGGCATGTATATCAGCCCTTTTCATGTATTTCTTGCTTCCAAACACCTGTATTTCACTCCAGCCCTGTATTTTCGCATTTTTGGCCTATAATTTGCTGTACTGGACCTGTATACCAGTATACATTTATTGTATACAGGCTGTTCACAGCCTGCTTTTGCCACCCGAACAACTAGTTTTTTTTTTTTTTAAACTTTCAGCCCTTTGTACACCTGTTCGGATGACCCGGCTGACTTAAAGAAAAGAAAAATCAGGCCCCTATGGCCCAATCATCGAATGCAACGAGAGGGTGGAAGCCCATGAGGGCTCGGACATATTTCACATGCAATAAAAAGGACGATAAGAAATTAGAATTGCCATAAACAATAATTAAATGTGCAATCAATGGGATGTAAGAAGGTAAATGTCTAAGATACAAGACAAAACATGATATCATTTGACAAAACAAGCAAACTAATTTAAAGAAATTTACTACATTTATCGAAAACGAGTATTCGCACAACACATCCTTTAATAAAACTAAGTCGCATAGTGGTGCCCTATCAAAGCCACATGCCAAGCTTCATCAACTCATTTTGAATCTATTGCTATGCCAAAATTCATCCTTAATCTAATTAATGTAAAATAGACTAACCAACATAGATATACCAATTTTAAGAATTGAACCTACAACACTGTCTTAATAAGGAGTAAGGCCTACAGAATGAATAAGAGCATTAATATTGTTGACAAAATAGTCCTCCTCAAATGTCCACTCTATACTAATGCAATATTTTTCAAATGATCAGAGAGAAAATAAAATAAAATAAAACAAAATCAATAAAGCACCACAATGAACTTGAACATCAACCGATAGAGATTACATATTCAACATACATCTAAAGATAAAGAACTACACTAATCCTAAATTTATTAAAGTAAAATTAGGCCATATAGAAAGCTTCTTAACTAGATGAATATATAATATACTATTAACTAAATGATGTACATGAAAGTCAACAGTGAACTAAATGAATTGATTGCTAAATAAAATTGCACAAAGGCATGAAAACTATGGTGTGAAACTATCATTTTAGTGTATCT
Organism: Solanum stenotomum; assembly: GCF_019186545.1. Classification (NCBI taxonomy): domain Eukaryota; kingdom Viridiplantae; phylum Streptophyta; class Magnoliopsida; order Solanales; family Solanaceae; genus Solanum; species Solanum stenotomum. The sequence goes on along the minus strand of NC_064286.1, from coordinate 8,660,524 downwards.
AGCTAGATATGACTCTTAATATTCACAATTCATCTTTAAGAAATCAACAAACTACCAGGAAGGCTTCTAAATTAATGGGCAATCCTACTTGTAATTGAGGGAGAATTGAAGCAAGGATGAGTAAATTGGCATGCGATAGTGAACTCAAAACATCCACCCCAAACTTCATCATTTACATATGGAAATCAAAGAGAAAAAAATTTATTTTAAAAAAAGGAAAAGGGGGCACAACACATTGCAACACTGAACTAATACTTATATGTTCGCAACCTATCGAGACTTTAAAGATGAAAAATGAAAATCATGTGCATCACAAATAGGTACGATAATAGTGATTTCTTTATCTAACATACCAATTTAAAGGGACAGACATGTGACTTAACCAATCACATATATAACGATTAAATTCACATGGTAAATAGGATCACTTATGATAAAGGAAAAAGAAAGGCTAATCCTAATTTTAGTGGAAAAACAAGGATTCAAATACTTTGCAACTTGATGGGTAATAAGCACTTCTAATGTATCAACAATAAACAGTGATGATATTCAAGAAATGAAAGAACATTTTTCATTTGAGGAAACATTAACCACATGCTTGCATATATAATTGAACAAAGTCACTATTGATCAATTCATCCATGGCCAAAATAAAAGAGATGAATAACTATGTATCAAACAAATAATTATGGTTCATTTTAATTTTAACCTTACTTAAGAAACTAAGCATGGAGGACTTTAGAATTAGAATAGAAAAAATAGAATTCCAACACTAGACTATCAAAAGTCTAAGCCTACAGAAAATTCAAGACACATACATGTACTCATGAAAAACAAAACAAATGGTCACTTGCAGGTTCCTAATAACGCAAAGAGACAAAAGAGTAGATGTAATTTTTTTATTTTATTTTATAAAATTGCATATTCTTGAAGACAAATCAAATACATAGTTCAAGTAAAGTTCAGGCACATGTAGTTTTGATAGTCCTAACGAGTTGAAACTAATTACAATGGCAAGCGATTATGATCGATCCGAAATTTCGAAACTAAGCTTAACAAGACAACCTCTTGAAGATGAAATCAATACGAATATGTGAGAGTCAGAATCAATAAGATCCAAGACAAAAAGAAAAGAGAGTCCACTACAGACATGGGGAGGGATGAACTCGAGACCGAACGGACTCATCAAGACTTCAAGCGAACAACCAAACAGTCAATATTCAAAATAGGCAAAGCTTTGCCACTGGTTTGCAGCCGGAATAAGTAAAAAAAAACACAATCTGAAAATTTTAACATTTCAAATGCCTTACACGGCCAAGAATCCAACATATCAACACATCAGAAAATAAAAGACATGAACCGAAATAAGATTTACCTTTCGAAGTGCAGCGAAACTAGGATAACAACGAGCCTGAAAGGGCAATTCTTTTACCACAAACTTCGAATATGAAAGCGAGCTAAGAAAATCCGAGAGTCGTTCTTTTGTAAGCTATTTTCCTATATGACCTCAAAATCCGAATTTCTTAACCTCTGTCCCCTCTTTAATCACTGAAGGTATAGAACTATTTATAGGGAAAAAAATGGACGATTTAGTGGGGAAACTTGGTGGAATTGGATAAATTTCAAATTTTGAAATTCGAAATCTTGGAAGACGGAAACAACTAGAATAGTACCAATTCTCAACGGATTGAGAATTGTATCCATTGATCTTGATGCCAGGATGAGTGAAGCGCCGAGATTACTCCATCTGGTACTGCTTTTTGAACAAATCATACTGTAGAAGCAGAAAAAGGAAGACGAAGAGTATGGGCAAGCACTGTTGGCGCTGCTTGGAGATGCGATTGATGTGACGAGTTTGCATTTCACGCTGATTTCTCGCCGGATTTGGTGGGATTTTTGGGTTTCGGTGGACGCGGAAGAAGAAGAAAAATGCATACAGGGGTCTGGTATTTGGTACCCGTTTGTATTGTTGGTGTGGGTATTGAAATGAGTTTATGTATGGAGAATGGATTGTTTTGGTATGCTGTATGTATTTGCTGGAATGGGTTTCTTTTGTTGAACCAGAAAATATGGGTCGGGTCAAGGGGAAAAGGTGGGCTGGGAAATTGGGTGATTGGAGAATAATGGGCTGCTGAAAAATATATTATGAAGGCCCAAAATTTGGTCCTTTATTATAGCCAAATGAATTATTGATTTCACCAAATTGAATTTCACTAGTGAATTTGGCTAAAACCTAGATAGGATGAATTAATATAATTAGTTTATGAGCTTCTTAATCTTAACGAAATAAAATAATCAACTCAAATATAAACTAAAAAATATAAACTATTATATAACTAAACTAATTAACCAAATATTTAACTAAAACTAAATCTTTTGAGACCATTTTCGAATAATCATAAAATATAATAATTATATACATAATTATGTAAAACATATATATTATCTAAAAATTATAAAATGTGACAAAACTAGTTAAAATAACTTGCAAGCCATATTATTATTATTATTATTTTTATTTTTTTTTTGAAATTTTATAAAACTAATTATTTTAAATCGTTTAAAATTGAAGAAGCTCAAAATGATTAATTTATATTGTGGAGGTCCAAAATTGGGTATCAACAACTGTCCCTCGTTTGATTTGGATTGATGAAAGAAATTCGAGGCAAATGAAATTGACGATCCAATATTGACCGACCACATCTTCATCTTTAGGTATGGACTTTAGGAATTATGGCCGAACCCCAGAAATGGGTTTCCTACACATCTCAGACTATATGAGAATTCAGGCCACTTGTAGTTCAATACGCTAAATTTGACGCACAATTTTGAAAAAATTCAAAAGTCATCCTAATATCGAATTATGAAGAGACCGGAATGCTCGAGAATAAGATTTGAGAGAGGATGTCGGAATATACCCGAGTTTTCAACATTGACCCCGCCTACATATCCCTTAACTTAAGGAATCAGGCTGCTTGTAGTTCGACTCGATCGGTTGAAAAGGAAATCTATTATGCGAGATAACCTTTGGTTCTGGAGGAGTGACAAATGAGTCGAGTATGAAAAAAAGGCTTGTAACCTCTTAGCCATGAATGTGGTGCACTTCACACTCGTAAGTAAGAACTTACACGGGCATAATTTTCAAAGCTCTTGGTGCTTTGTCACTCAGATTGGAAAGTTGCCTCTGGTGGAGACCAAAATTTTTGGATGCGAAACTAAAACCATGAAACCTAAAGAAGAACCCACATGCCTTCTGATAGGGGTGTGGTTCGATTGTGGTGGAAGTCGCTCCTCAGCTCGCGTCCTAAGAGTTTGGCACTCCTCTTTGGACTATGTCCCAGTTCGCTGCTAAGAAAAGTTCCACGTTGTGCTGCATCCTTTTGATGTCGTCCACACCTGTGGTTTGCTTGAGAATTCATCCTCTTGGATGCTCTCGACAAAGACTGAGATAAAACTCATTAGCATAAAAAAAATGTAACCCCAAATGGGAAGATAGTGTCTTTTGCCGTGTTGACACTTAATTGCTCTACTTGAACATTTGACGTCAACTTCCTCCAGTTTGACGTAAAGCAAATAAAGCTCGTATTTGTATTTGTAATATAATCTTCAATGTACTCTTCTTTTGATGACAAAGTAATAAAATAGGCATATGTAATATGTTGATAGTTCTCTTGATGTTGTATTTGCAAGAAAAATGATGTAGTTGATGTTGATTCTCTTTTGATAGGCGAATCTTTCTCGCGATGCGTGAATCTTTTTCCCGCAATGCATGAATATCTTTTCGCGATGCATGATTCTTCTCTTGCGATGCATGGATCTCTTTCTCCTGCAATGCATGACTTCTTTCTCTTGTTATGCATGATCTTTTCCCGCGATGCATGAATTCTTTCTCTTGCTATGCATGATCTTTCCCCGCGATACATGAATCTTTTTCTCTTGCAATGCATGATCTTTTCCCGCGATGCATGAACCTTTTTTCGCGATGCATGACTTCTTTCTCTTGCTATGCATGATCTTTTCCGCGATGCCTGAATTATTTCTCTGGCTATGCATGATCTTTTTCCCGCGATGCATGATTTCCTTCTCTCTTGCAATGCATGATCTTTCCCCGCGATGCATGAATCCTTTTCTCTTGCAATGCATGACTTTTCCGCCATGCATGACTTCTTTTTCTGATGCGTCCCTGATACCAAATGAAGATAATACTTCACCGAGCAACATATGTGATCTTCTGGGTATCTTTTGGGATGGCGGTATCGTCTGAATCGACAATATAATAAACATGACCTTCGGAGTAGTGGTATCATCTCATTTGACAATACAATATAAATGACTCTCCGGGTAGTGGTATTGTCTCATTCGACAATCCGAATAAAAATGACCCTCGGAGTAGTGGTATCATCTCATTTGACAATACGATATAAATGACTCTCCGGGTAGTGGTATCCGATCATTCGACAATATAAATAAAAATGACCCTCGGAGTAGTGGTATCATCTCATTTGATAATACGGTATAAATGACTCTCCGGGTAGGAATATTATCATATCTGATAATATAATACAGATAAATATCTTCCAGGTATCTTTAGTTGCTGGAAAATAATAATATTTCTCTCTTCAAGGTTTTCATTTGTCCCATCTCCGAACGTAATTGCATGTTCGTTATGAACCTTGCCTTGCTGAGAATTTGAATAAAGTAATGCTACTCATATTCCCAATTGTTCGTATAAGAAGCATAAGATATTTCCTGTATCCGCAGAAAAGTTGTCAATTTGGAGTGTTCTTCGCCCTTTTGACTTCTCTGTATTCATTGGATGAAAGAATATGCCGATCTTGAGGCAAACCTATAGACCTGCATCCACAGAAAAATTGTTAGTTTTTTACAAAATGAACTGATCTGTGTCGATCTCTTTGGTTGTCTGCTTCTTGTCTTGCTATCTCCGGTTAATTCCTCCGATCTCCCGCTTCTTGATAGATAAGACAAAATATTTTTATGCAAAATAATCAAAACATGAAGGAAAATTTTTAAGGAAAATAGATTTTCAAAAGTAATGTTTGGAAAAAGTCACTGCCAAGTGTCATGTCACGTCAAGTTTAATGGACGTCATTCAGATTTGGTGTTTTGAGATCTGTCTTATCACTTTTTGGGGGGTATTCAAAGTCGTTCCAAACTCCGATGAGCCTGTTGAAATTTTGAGGCCATCCTCAAAATTTCTGTCCCAGTTAACTGTCTTGGCTTATCTTTAACCGTTGGTGAGCAATCACGGAATTTTTGAGATCCTCTCAAAAATTCTGTCCCAGTTGCAAATTTAAAAGTAACTTCAGTCTTGATTTTGTTGGAAAGATCTTCTTCTCAAGAATTTTTGAGTCCCTCTCAAAAATTTTGTCCCAATTTCTATTGTAAAGAGAAATAGAAATCCTTACGGGAAATATGACCAAGCCGTTGTAGCGCCTACGTATCCCGTTGAGGCAGGAATCAGGTCAAACGTAGTTCCCCCTCGAGGACTAACAAAAATAGAAAATTTACAAATAAACTGACCGAAGCCGACATAGGCCGCCTACGTATCTCATTCTTGAGAATTCAGGTCAAACGTAGTTCATTTACAAGGAAATATTAAAAAGGGATAAAAGGGTTGACCGAGGCCGACATAGGCCGCCTACGTATCTCATTCTTGAGAATTCAGGTCAAACGTAGTTCATTACAAGAGGGATAAAATTCTAAACAAAGCAATTACAAGCAAATAGAATGATTACAAGGGAATGACAGAAATACAAACTGAAACTTTACACATAGTATCTCTTGACAGCATCTGAGTTGATCGGTTTCGGCCATTCAGTGCCATCCATCTCCGACAGGACTAGGGCACCTCCGGATAACACTTTGCGAACCATGTAGGGTCCTTGCCAATTTGGCGCAAATTTTCCTTTATATTCATCTTGGTGAGGGAAAACGCGCTTAAGAACCAACTGACCAACTTCAAATATCCTGGCTCTTACTTTCTTGTGAAAAACACGAATCATTCTCTGTCGATACAGTTGACCATGACAAACGACAACCATTCTCTTCTCATCGATCAAGGTTAACTGGTCAATCCGCTTGTGAACCCATTCAACATCATTCAATTCAGCTTCTTGGATGATTCTCAATGAAGGTATTTCAACTTCGGTAGGTATAACTGCTTCTGTCCCATACACTAACAGATACGGAGTTGCTCCGACTGATGTTCTGATAGTCGTTCTATAACCCAACAAAGCATATGGCAACATCTCGTGCCAACCTCTGCGATTTTCAATCATCTTTCTCAAAATCTTCTTTATGTTCTTGTTAGCGGCTTCTACAGCTCTGTTTATCTGGGGACGATAGGCGGTGGAATTCCGGTGAGTAATCTTGATTTGTTCACATATCTCTCTCATCAAGTGACTGTTAAGATTCGCTCCGTTATCAGTAATGATGGATTCTGGTACTCCAAACCTACATATCAGGTTGTTGCGAACAAAATCAGCTACAACTTTCTTGGTTACCGACTTATATGAAGCTGCTTCTACCCACTTGGTGAAGTAGTCAATGGAAACCAAAATGAATCTGTGTTCGTTAGAGGCAGCTGGCTCTATTGGACCAATGACATCCATTCCCCAAGCTACAAAAGGCCAAGGTGAACTCATAGCATTAAGTTCGTGAGGCGGCACTCGAATCAAATCACCATGCACTTGACATTTATGACATTTCTGCACAAACTTGCAACAATCATGTTCCATAGTCATCCAAAAATAACCGGCTCGAAGGACCTTCCTCGCCAAAGTAAGCCCATTCATGTGAGTACCACAAACTCCGGCATGTATCTGTTCCAGAAGCTTTGCGGCTTCGTTGGCATCGACACATCTGAGAAGACCTAAATCTGGAGTCCTCCTGTAAAGGATTTCCCCACTTGCAAAGAAATTGAGGGCCATACGGCGTATCGATTTCTTCTGGTTGAACGTTGCATTCTCAGGATAAGTCCCATCTTCTAAATACTTCTTGATGTCAAAATACCAAGGCAAACCATCTGGTTCCGTTTCAACATGTGAACAATGAACAGGCTGTTCTTTTACCTCTATATCTACTGGATCAATATAACTTGTATCTGGATGTTTGATTATCGAGGCAATGGTGGCAAGAGCATCGGCCAACTCATTCTGTGCTCTGGGAGTATGTCTGAACTCAATCTTGCGAAATCTCTTGCACAACTTCTGTATGTACTGCACATACGGTGTGATTTTTGGATTCTTCACGGCCCATTCTCCTTGAACTTGATGAATCTGTAAGTCTGAGTCTCCAATAACTAGAAGCTCATAAACGTTCATGTCGATTGCCATCTTTAAACCGAGGATGCAAGCTTCATACTCAATCATGTTGTTTGTGCAATTAAATCGGAGTTTAGCCGCCATAAGATAATGCTGACCGAATTCTGACACTAAGACTGCTTCGATACCTTTCCCCTGGTGATTTGCCGCTCCATCAAAGAATACTCTCCAACCAGGATATGCTTCAGAAATATCTTCACCCACAAATGAAACTTCCTCGTCAGGAAAATAAGTCTTGAGTGGTTCATACTCTTCATCAACTGGATTCTCCGCAAGATGATCAGCCAAGGCTTGTGCTTTTATCGCCTTTTGTGTCATATACACAATGTCAAACTCACTCAGAAGCATTTGCCATTTAGCCAACTTCCCGGTCGGCATTGCTTTCTGGAAAATATACTTCAATGGATCCATCCTGGAGATAAGGTATGTGATATAAGAAGACAAATAATGTCTCAACTTTTGAGCGATCCAAGTCAAAGCACAACATGTTCTCTCCAAAAGAGTGTAACGAGCCTCATATGGAGTGAACTTTTTACTCAAGTAATAAATGGCTCGCTCTTTCTTTCCAGTCTCTTCATGTTGACCAAGCACACATCCCAATGCGTTATCTGAGACCGACAAATATAGCAATAACGGAATCCCTTCTCGCGGAGGAACTAACACTGGCGAATTGGACAAATAGTTGTTGATGGCGTCAAAAACAGTTTGACATTCTCCGGTCCACTTGGTTGAGGCATCTTTTTTCAATAACTTAAAGATGGGCTCACACACCACGGTGGATTGAGCTATGAATTGGCTGATGTAGTTCAATCTTCCTAGAAAACTCATCACCTCCTTCTTTGTCTTTGGAGGAGGTAATTCTTGGATCGCCTTGATCTTGGAAGGGTCAAGCTCAATTCCCCTCCTGCTAACTATAAATCCCAACAACTTGCCAGCTGGCACTCCAAAAGCACATTTGGCGGGATTTAACTTCAAATTATATCGGCGTAGACGATCAAAGAATTTCCTCAAGTGAGTCAAGTGATCTGAACTCTCGCGGGACTTGATTATGACATCATCTACATACACCTCGATCTCCTTGTGAATCATATCGTGAAAAATGGTCGTCATAGCCCTCATGTAAGTAGCACCGGCATTTTTTAGACCAAATGGCATAACCCGATAATGATATACACCCCAAGGCGTGATGAAAGCTGTCTTTTCTGCATCTTCTTCGTCCATCAGGATCTGGTGATAACCCGCATAACAATCCACGAATGACTGCATCTCATGCTTAGCACAGTTATCAATGAGGATGTGAATGTTTGGCAATGAAAAATTATCTTTCCAGCTAGCTTTGTTGAGATCTCTATAGTCGACACAAATTCTAATCTTTCCATCTTTCTTGGCAACCGGAACAACGTTGGCTAACCAAGTCGGATACTGCGTCACTTCCACTACTTGGGACTCGATCTGCTTTGTAATCTCCTCTTTGATCTTCAAACTCAACTCAGGCTTGAACTTCCGAGTTTTTTGTTTTACTGGACTGAAGTCTGGGTTAATCGGCAACTTGTGGGACACCATATTCGTACTCAATCCTGGCATATCTCTATAAGACCAGGCAAACACATCAATGTACTCTTTGAGCAAATGGACCAGGTCTCTTCTTTGAGTTTCAGTCAGATGGATACTGATTCTTACTTCTTTAACACATTCCTCATCTCCGAGATTCACAGTCTCGGTTTCCTCTAAATTCGGCTTGTGTTGATTCTCGAACTGTCAAAATTCATCCGCAACATGTTTGGGTATCTCATTCTCTTCTTCGCATTCCTCATATTTGTCATCACCTGCTTTATTTCATTCCCTTGGTTCATGACATGACATGACATTGGTAGATTTTAAATTAATATTACTGAAATCATAAACGAACAAAGTTAGAAAAGTAAAATATAAATAGATAAATAAACAAATTTTCAATAAAAGAGGCTTTTCATTTAAATTGAAAGACGAGCACAAACTTTGGTCATGGCCGAGAGCCATTTTGCCCTTTTTAAACATCACAAGGGAATTTAAAAACTTCAAACAAATAACAATTGCATAAAGGGTGGGTCTCGGGCCTCTTCCGGACTTCCACCGAATTTAAAAATAATCAAAAACACATGTCCTTTCTACCCAGATGAGCGGGAAATCAGGAGTGGTGTGGAGGTCCAGTTCTGCAATTGCTCATCAAGTTCTGCGTCACGGATGCCTGATGTTCCAGCCTCTTCCTCGATGACCGCATCAATCTCCTCAAATAGGCCCCAAATTCCTTTCCCGAGACCACCGTCGTTGACATTTTCTCGTACCGAAAATGACTGGTATAGATGAAGAATTGGCCTGGTCAATGCTTGATCAATACTCTTATTCTTCATCTCTGCTTCATCAGCTTATGTGGGGACATACCCCAAACCAAACTTTGCTCCTTTTGAGGGAATTTGGATAGGTTCGACGATTCCTTGAAAGTACTTCCCCAATCCAAAACCTGGTTCGAAACCATTCTGGAGCATGACGGTAGCAATCATCTTATACACGGAGGGGATAGGAGGTTGCAGAGCCAAATCATCACCGGTGGCATTTACCAGCTCCACCGTGTAGAAATCACAACCTCGAGAAACCTCGTGAACGACCGGCGCATACCCATCGGAACGACTCCCCTCACCATGAATGACCAATTCTTGATCTTTCCAAACAAATTTCATCAATTGGTGTAGGGTAGAAGGCACAGCCCCGGCCATGTGGATAAACGGCCTTCCCAGAAGCAAATTGTAGCTAGTATTGATGTCCAACACCTGAAACCCCATATTGAATTCTGCAGGCCCCATCTGAATATCCAAATTTACTGCCTCTATCGTGTCTCTTTGCACTCCATCAAAAGCTCTCACATTGACCTGGTTTTGATGAACCTTTCCCAAGTCGTATTTCAGCTGCTTAAGAGTCGAAAGCGGACATATGTTAAGACCGGACCCATCGTCGACCAAAACACGATTTATAACTTTTTCCCGGCACTTGATGGTGACGTGCAATGCTTTGTTGTGCATCCTCCCTTCAAAGGGCAGCTCTTCGTCACAAAAGCTGATTCGATGTCCTCGAATGACCTGGTGTATCATGGCTGCTAGATTGTCGCTGTTAGTACCCACAGGCACATAAGTGTCATCCAAAGCTTTCATCAAAGCCTGTCTATGCAACTGTGAACTCATCAATAAAGCCCACACAGAAATCTGAGCTGGTGTCTTCTCCAAATGCTTCACAATTGAATAATCTTTCGGCTGCATCTTTCTCCAGAACTCCTTGGCTTCAGCTTCACTAATCGGCCTCTTAATCTGGTCCTTTTTCTGCCCTCCTTGAGCTAACTCTTCCGGTGTGTAGCACCTACCAGATCTGGTCATGCCTTGAGTAACAGCCGTTTCAATCACAAATTTTGGTCGGGTAAGAGTTTCCCGTGGCACCAAGGCAACAACCTTCTTGGGTGTCAGAATCACAAACTCTTTCTTCTCTCTAATGCTCAACGAGGCTACAACCCTTTCTAGTTCATCAGGAACAACTGAAACTATTGCCTTTGACACGCACCAATCGTCATCTGTCTCTATTATATTGATAGTGGCGCCTCCATAATTTGGCAAAGGATTACTGTTGACATTGGGCGCGACCGTCTGAAGAGAGACCACGTTCTGATCGATCAGGTCTTGGATTTTATGTTTCAGGTTGATACAGTCCTCGGTATCATGTCCAACACTGTTGGAGTGATACGCGCACCTCTGATCGGGTCTGTAAAACTTTGAGCTAGTGTCAACCGGCTTGGGCCCCACTGGATGAATATATCCTGCCGAAGTTAATCGTTCGAACAGCCTTGTTCGGCTTTCAACAAGCGGAGTGAAAATTCTAGCAGGCTTCTTCTCAAATCTAGGACGGGAGGGATCATAATTGCCTTGTTGCGGAGGCGGCATCTGGCGATAATTTGGTGCGTTTGGACGGGGGTTTTGATGTCTGGGATATGAGTTGGTTTGGTAATTTGGTTGTGGAGCTTGGTAGTTCGGAGGGGTATTTTGGTAAAGTGGAGCTGGGTTTTGGTACATTGGGGGAGGCGTTTGGTAATTTGTCTGAATGTTGGAACAGTTGGGGGCGGCATTTCGGTAGTGATGAGATGGGGTTTGGTAAACTGGAGGGGGAGTTTGGTAGATAGTAGGGGGAGTATTTTGATAGCTGGGAAGAGGGGTGTTTTGGTAGTTGGTGGGAGGGGCATTTTGGTAATCAACCTGTGCATAGCATGCCGGGTACGAACTCTGTGAAGGTCGAGAACGACCTTGGTATGATGATGATTTCCTTGGGGTCTTCTTCCCCTCGTAAGAGATAGAGGACACATCCTCTCTTTTCTTCTTCAACAAACCCGAAGATCCGGGCGAGGCAGCAACACGGGCAATCTTCCCGGTTCTCAATCCATCTTCGATAGTCTCACCTACCTTGACTATCTCAGCAAATTTTGCTCCAACGAGCAACATGATTCTGTCATAATATTCGGGCTCCTGCACCCGTACAAACACTTCAACAATTTCTTTTTCTGACATGGGAGGTCTAACTCTAGCCGCCTCCTTTCGCCATCTATATGCGAATTCTCGGTAACTTTCAGTTGACTTCTGCTTCATCTTCTCCAAGGAGTAACGGTCAGGAACGATCTCCACATTGTAGGCAAATCGTTCAATGAAGTCCTTAGCCAAAGCATTCCAACTAGACCACTGTCTCGTTTCATGAGACGTAAACCACTCTAGAGCCTCTCCGCTCAGACTTCGACTAAAAAGCCGCATTAACAAAGCTTCGTCTCTTCCAACTCCCACGAGTTGGTCACAGTAGGCCCTCAGGTGTGCTAAGGGGTTCCCCGTTCCTCCGAAGATGTCGAATTTCGGCACCTTGAACCCTTCCGGGAGGTCCAAATTCGGATGAATGCACAGGTCTTCGTAACTCAACCCGGCGACCTCAGGAATGCAGTTCAATTCTTTCATGGCCTTTCTAATTTCTTCCTTCATATCTATCTTGGTGGTCTCTTCCTTTGACCTCCACTCTCTCTCCCTTTCCTCATAGTGGTCGAGCTCAGAACAATTGGCGTAAGGCTCATTGGGGACTGGGATTTGGAAAGTTGCTTTCTGAGGTAGGGGTAGAGCAATGGAGGGACTTTGGGCATTTTGAGTGGCTTGGTAATTTTGAGGGAAAGTCTGGGGGTTGGTATGTTGATTTTGGTGATGGAGGGAAATGTGCGGGCGGTTAACATTTTGGCTTTGAGGGGGTAGGCTAGTTTGGTGGTTTGCATTGGGGGAAGGGAGTGGTGCTTGGGGGTTGGTATTTTGAGGAAGGGGTGGCGTTTGGTAAGAGACTGAGGCGTAGTGGGGGTTTTGGGTGGTAAGGTCAATGATGGAGGGATTACGAGCAGGACTTAAGGGTGGGTTCTGAGCTTGTTCCATATTAGGAGAGGGAATTTGAGCTGGAGGTCTTCCGTCTGGTTGAGTGTTAACAGCAAAAATCGGAGGAGGCAAATCGTGATTTCTCTGCATCTCGACCCTCATCTCAGCAATTTGTTGCATCAATTGTAGAATCAGTTCATTCTGATCAGCAAGGGCGGGTTGAGCCACCACGACATCAGTAAGACTGATTTCTTCGTTGTTATCACCCATTGTTGCTTTTCCCTTTTGTGAACTTTGATTGGGGAAGGAATCTGTAGGACCTTTAGATCTAGTAAAATAAGGATGATCAGCCAGCTTATCGACACAGACCAGCTCTAACTACCTGTTGAGAAAAACAACTCAAAAGCAAATATGTTAGTTTTGATTCGGCACAAATAATGCAAAATCATATAGAAAGCAGATAAACATATAAACAGTTGCTTTGTTTGAGAACATGTTAACCCACGAATAATGGGGACTGACTTTTGAACAAGCAGGAATTTGCTCGTTTTTATGTTGGGGTTGGTGACTCAAAAAGGTTAAATTGCGTTGAGCTAAGGTCTTCTTGTTGCATCTCTGGGCATTCGTTGATCTGAACTCAATGTTTCCTTGTAGAATGAAGGGGAAATGAAAATTTTTAAAAGATAGGGGCCGGGCCTTGAAAGGCTGCCTACGTATCTCCCAAGGAGAATTCAGGCCCTACGTAGTTCGAATACAAAGGAAATTTCATTTTCATTCATTCATTTCTTGAAGATTACAAGGAAAGTGAAAAGCAGACAATAAAGCTCCTAAAGATAAAATGTGCCTCCACTCAGGCCATTCTTTTTCTGATTGTCACGTTAATCACGAGGTAAACTCATATGCTTCGAGGGTGGTTTTCTCATTCCTTTCCTTCCATCGTCCCTGAATAGGAGGCCTATAGACAATTTCCTCTCCAGTATCTTCTTCAGTATCTTCAGGTCTAGCGCCTTTGGGATCACTGTTGGTGACCTCTTGGCTGAAGAAAGAGTGTTTTCCACGTGGCTTCTGAAGCATCACGGTTATCTCTTTGAGGGCATCGCGCTTCTTCCGTACAGCAATTGTCTCTTTATCTATAACAACACATTTTGTCATCTTTGCTGCCAACTCCACGTCTAGTGCCGCATTTGCTGCTCGTGCCACTGCAGTGGCGAGCTCCACTTCTATTCTCCTTTCTCTGGTTTCTTGGATCTCTTGTCTAAGCCGCTGTAGTTTCATCCTCAAATCCTCCTCAGTTAGCTCTATGTCGATACTCTTGCCTTTTTCCATCTTAGCTGCAATTTTACCTTTCATGAGATGATAGAGTAGTGGCTTAGGATTTGGTAGTAGGATTTTATTTCTGACTGAGAAACTTAAGACTCATAGAATTTTGGTCGGACATTTTGGTGGTGATTTGTATTCAACATTGTAGAGATTTTCAGAAATTTTTGAAAAGGAGTGGGCTAAAGATGTCCTCATTCAAAGCAACGTACCACATAAACAGTTAAAGCACACAAGTAAAAAGACAAATATCGCGTCCTAAACATGCATGTGACCCTTTTGTGCCAAGGGTAGGCCTAGCGAATTGAAGGATGTACTGCGCCATTTAAGACAAATTGTTGCACCCCCAAAACAGAATTCATAAACAATAGAGAATTCATTACAAAGTTAAGCAAATGGATACATCTTTTAGGGAAGGGATAAGTTGCAAATACAAAAAACATCAATCCCACGCAGGGGAATAAAATAACTAAAATGCTGAAGGACCTGCTCCTCCTCTTGCTTTTTCCACTTCTTCACGAATGAGAAACTTGCTGGTTATCACATGCGGCTCAGCGAACACGGCTTTGGAAGACATTGACACGCCCTGGAGGGTGTTAAGCTGATCATCCAAGTTCAAGTCCAAACGTATCAGGCAGGATCTCGCGTCAGCTAACTCTTGCGTGGTAAAGGCTAATGCCCTTTGGCTTTCATATTCTCTATGCTGGAATTCTTGTTCCCTACGCAGGTATTCTTGCTCCCTACGTTGAAACTCTTTCTCTCTTCGGTCCCATTCCTGCTGAAAATGGTAGGCTTGGATTTGGAGCCTTACCTGGACATCTTCAATCTGTCGGCCCGTGCGTGGCGTCGGGTCAAGTGTACCACGCAGATCATTCTGCAACCATTTTTTGTATTCATCCACATACCCGGCTTCATATCTATTTTCTGCCATGCTCTCTTTTAGGTTGACCCGTCCAGACCATTCTTGACAAATATCCTTGGCGTGAGGTATCTTGTCGCACCCGTTGTAGTCAAAGACGTAGCGGCTAGTGTCTCCTTTGAAAGGTAGAATCTGTCTTCTGCCGAATTGCCGCATTACCCTGCTAGGATTGTAAGGTCGTACCCCTCTAATGCCAGGAAGGATTAGGAAAGGACACTTAGCCCCCTGAATAGCTATTTTTTCTGACATGAAATCTTGAAACATCCATTGTACGTCTTCCTCTTTTATGTCATGGAAGACTTTGGCCCACGATTCCCTAGTGTTGTGGATCTTGAACCTGTTGTTGCTCAAATGGAACTCATAATGGTCGAGGCGGCTTTCTTTTTGTGGTTCGGCCAATTTCTGTTTCTGAGTCTCGTATGTCTTCACCAGATGTTTAGACATCCACCACTGTAGCAAAATATTACAACCTTGAAAAAATGGAAACCCATTTTTGCATTGACCCAAAGATCGGTAGATGTCGGCCAGAATGATCGGGGCTAGGTTGAAGTATTTCTTAACCTGTCCTTTCTTACCAACACCCTCGAAGATGGCGTGTGTAACCATGACAACCCGAGTATCAATTTCATTCCCTTCACCTTGAGGAAATACCATCGTCCCTAAGAGGCATACAGCAAATGCTAAAGTTTGAGTTTGACTCCAACTACTGCGACTGAGAAACTAATTTGGAAAATTCTTATAATAGTTCTCGTGTCCCCACCGTTCGTAGAATTTCAGAAACAGAATACTCGGGGTGTCTAGCCAGTCTGCATTTACTAGTAACAACATGTTCTTCAGTTCTGTGCTGGTCGGCTTATCTGGTAGCAAAATGTGGTGATCTGGATGATTTTTTCTTTTCTGGCACATTCCGATATTGTCTAGGCAATCTCTGATTTCTTCAACAGTTGGTGTCATTTCAACATCTCCGAAGCGAAACACCATCCTCTCATCGTCCCAAAATCGAGTGACCACCTCAATGAACTTAGGCCAGACTCTGAGATTCATTATTGACGGGAGGTGACCTAAGTGAAAGGAGAGTTCTCTTTTCTGATATGCATTGAGATTGTACCACCATACACGGAGGAGGTTTGGCGTCTCGGTGACCATTTTGAAACTCAAGTGTTGCTTAGCCATCTACAAAAACATACAAATAATTAGATACCCACCAAACCCAAGATACAACACTTTGTCAAATAGCGCATACATCCTTCAAACACGTAAGTATGAGCGTCCGTTCGGGCCGTGGGCCCTTTGGACTCAAGGTGGTCTTTCTAATGGACCCGACACGCCTTGGGTATTGGGTCATCTTAGGCCAATGCGCTAAATTTCAGGGATTTGGTCTTGCTCTATCCTAGTATGACTAAGAGTGGGTTTTCTTTAAAGTGGATTGGTGACCCAAGCGGACTACTTGGGCTGAGACAATTAACGACCGTTGACTATCCAGTAGCCAACTACATTCGTCAGGGTGTACCGAGAACAATTTGGTTAACGAACGACTGCGGCCCGCATAATCGTCCTTTAAGTGAAAAGAAAAAATATGTCATTTGACGGAATAAATGATATGGATGCAATGGCAGTTGGTATCACAATTTAAGCAAATAAGGCACATTTGAGGAAAAACAATTCAACAAATATTAGCAAATAGTCGAAGAGAGTCAAGTCATTATGGTTAGAACCTAATTGAATCCCCAGCGGAAGTCACCATTTCTGTTGTGTCGTAATTTGACTATTTCTAGAAAAATCACATTTTTGAAATGTTCTAAGTATAAAACAATTTGAGAAAAATACTTAGAAAAGAGTCGCCACTTAATTTTTTAAAGAAATTAAGAAAACTTATAATTCTCAAAGATTTAAACAGAAAAAATCATTTGAAAATACCAAAGAAGGTTCGGGGTTCAATTTACACTTCGAGAAGGGTTTAAGCATTCGAAGTGCCCGCTAACATGCGGTTGACCTGCGACTTAACTAAAATATATTTTTGACTATTTTTAGGAAAATGGTTTAACATAAAAGAAAATATGATAATTTACAATATTTAGTTAAGTTTTAAAAAAAAAATAGCTAAGAAATGAACCATTATATTTTGATCTTTTTGGAGGAAGAGACCTAAAATGAAAATATTTGAATTAAGGTGCAAGTGATTAGAAAATTAATAAAAACTAGACTAATTTATTTAATTCATTTTAGAATAAATTAAATCAATTTAATAAACATGAAAACCATTTCTTATTAGTTGGTTAACCTTTTTTGAGAAAATGGCTAAGTAAGTAGTTATAATAATAATTTATACTATTAGATTAATTTTGAGAAAATAGTTAACAAATAGCAATTTTTATTTTTTTTAGAAAATGGGACCTTAATTGAAATAATTGAATTAGAGACAAGTACTTAGAATGTTAACGAAACTAAATGAGTTGATTCTTATTTGAGTCATTCTTGGTTTATGAAAAAACTATTTTTAAACTAACAAATTTTTATTTTTATTTTGACTAAAGATTATAAATGAAAATACAAGAGTTGATAAAATAAGTTTTGTTAGAAACAAAACAACTCAGATGAATAGTTCGTCTTTTAGGGAATTCAACTAAGTTAATTAAAAATTCTAAAGTTAGAGTTAAACAACAAATAATAAGTAATCGCAATTAAATAATGAAAGAATAAGGGAGAAATTGAATTTGGGCCTTTCTTGGGCCAAATTCGCTACTTTTTTGGAGTTTAACACAATTCCCGTTTTTGGTATACAGCTGATGTATATCAGTGTATATCGGCATGTATATCAGCCCTTTTCATGTATTTCTTGCTTCCAAACACCTGTATTTCACTCCAGCCCTGTATTTTCGCATTTTTGGCCTATAATTTGCTGTACTGGACCTGTATACCAGTATACATTTATTGTATACAGGCTGTTCACAGCCTGCTTTTGCCACCCGAACAACTAGTTTTTTTTTAAAATAAAACTTCCAGCCCTTTGTACACCTGTTTGGATGACCCGGCTGACTTAAAGAAAAGAAAAATCGGGCCCCTATGGCCCAATCATCGAATGCAACGAGAGGGTGGAAGCCCATGAGGGCTCGGACATATTTCACATGCAATAAAAAGGACGATAAGAAATTAGAATTGCCATAAACAATAATTAAATGTGCAATCAATGGGATGTAAGAAGGTAAATGTCTAAGATACAAGACAAAACATGATATCATTTGACTAAACAAGCAAACTAATTTAAAGAAATTTACTACATTTATCGAAAACGAGTATTCGCACAACACATCCTTTAATTAAACTAAGTCGCATAGTGGTGCCCTATCAAAGCCACATGCCAAGCTTCATCAACTCATTTTGAATCTATTGCTATGCCAAAATTCATCCTTAATCTAATTAATGTAAAATAGACTACCCAACATAGATATACCAATTTTAAGAATTGAACCTACAACACTGTCTTAATAAGGAGTAAGGCCTACAGAATGAATAAGAGCATTAATATTGTTGACAAAATAGTCCTCCTCAAATGTCCACTCTATACTAATGCAATATTTTTCAAATGATCAGAGAGAAAATAAAATAAAATAAAACAAAATCAATAAAGCACCACAATGAACTTGAACATCAGCCGATAGAGATTACATATTCAACATACATCTAAAGATAAAGAACTACACTAATCCTAAATTTATTAAAGTAAAATTAGGCCATATAGAAAGCTTCTTAACTAGATGAATATATAATATACTATTAACTAAATGATGTACATGAAAGTCAACAGTGAACTAAATGAATTGATTGCTAAATAAAATTGCACAAAGGCATTAAAGCTATGGTGTGAAACTATCATTTTAGTGTATCTAGCTAGATATGACTCTTAATATTCACAATTCATCTTTAAGAAATCAACAAACTACCAGGAAGGCTTCTAAATTAATGGGCAATCCTACTTGTAATTGAGGGAGAATTGAAGCAAGGATGAGTAAATTGGCATGCGATAGTGAACTCAAAACATCCACCCCAAACTTCATCATTTACATATGGAAATCAAAGAGAAAAAAAAATTATTTTAAAAAAAAGAAAAGGGGGCACAACACATTGCAACACTGAACTAATACTTATATGTTCGCAACCTATCGAGACTTTAAAGATGAAAAATGAAAATCATGTGCATCACAAATAGGTACGATAATAGTGATTTCTTTATCTAACATACCAATTTAAAGGGACAGACATGTGACTTAACCAATCACATATATAACGATTAAATTCACATGGTAAATAGGATCACTTATGATAAAGGAAAAAGAAAGGCTAATCCTAATTTTAGTGGAAAAACAAGGATTCAAATACTTTGCAACTTGATGGGTAATAAGCACTTCTAATGTATCAACAATAAACAGTGATGATATTCAAGAAATGAAAGAACATTTTTCATTTGAGGAAACATTAACCAC
This sequence comes from Solanum stenotomum, assembly GCF_019186545.1. NCBI lineage: Eukaryota > Viridiplantae > Streptophyta > Magnoliopsida > Solanales > Solanaceae > Solanum > Solanum stenotomum. Next base: position 8,641,056 of record NC_064286.1, on the reverse strand, counting down.
ATGCTTGCATATATAATTGAACAAAGTCACTATTGATCAATTCATCCATGGCCAAAATAAAAGAGATGAATAACTATGTATCAAACAAATAATTATGGTTCATTTTAATTTTAACCTTACTTAAGAAACTAAGCATGGAGGACTTTAGAATTAGAATAGAAAAAATAGAATTCCAACACTAGACTATCAAAAGTCTAAGCCTACAGAAAATTCAAGACACATACATGTACTCATGAAAAACAAAACAAATGGTCACTTGCAGGTTCCTAATAACGCAAAGAGACAAAAGAGTAGATGTAATTTTTTTATTTTATTTTATAAAATTGCATATTCTTGAAGACAAATCAAATACATAGTTCAAGTAAAGTTCAGGCACATGTAGTTTTGATAGTCCTAACGAGTTGAAACTAATTACAATGGCAAGCGATTATGATCGATCCGAAATTTCGAAACTAAGCTTAACAAGACAACCTCTTGAAGATGAAATCAATACGAATATGTGAGAGTCAGAATCAATAAGATCCAAGACAAAAAGAAAAGAGAGTCCACTACAGACATGGGGAGGGATGAACTCGAGACCGAACGGACTCATCAAGACTTCAAGCGAACAACCAAACAGTCAATATTCAAAATAGGCAAAGCTTTGCCACTGGTTTGCAGCCGGAATAAGTAAAAAAAAACACAATCTGAAAATTTTAACATTTCAAATGCCTTACACGGCCAAGAATCCAACATATCAACACATCAGAAAATAAAAGACATGAACCGAAATAAGATTTACCTTTCGAAGTGCAGCGAAACTAGGATAACAACGAGCCTGAAAGGGCAATTCTTTTACCACAAACTTCGAATATGAAAGCGAGCTAAGAAAATCCGAGAGTCGTTCTTTTGTAAGCTATTTTCCTATATGACCTCAAAATCCGAATTTCTTAACCTCTGTCCCCTCTTTAATCACTGAAGGTATAGAACTATTTATAGGGAAAAAAATGGACGATTTAGTGGGGAAACTTGGTGGAATTGGATAAATTTCAAATTTTGAAATTCGAAATCTTGGAAGACGGAAACAACTAGAATAGTACCAATTCTCAACGGATTGAGAATTGTATCCATTGATCTTGATGCCAGGATGAGTGAAGCGCCGAGATTACTCCATCTGGTACTGCTTTTTGAACAAATCATACTGTAGAAGCAGAAAAAGGAAGACGAAGAGTATGGGCAAGCACTGTTGGCGCTGCTTGGAGATGCGATTGATGTGACGAGTTTGCATTTCACGCTGATTTCTCGCCGGATTTGGTGGGATTTTTGGGTTTCGGTGGACGCGGAAGAAGAAGAAAAATGCATACAGGGGTCTGGTATTTGGTACCCGTTTGTATTATTGGTGTGGGTATTGAAATGAGTTTATGTATGGAGAATGGATTGTTTTGGTATGCTGTATGTATTTGCTGGAATGGGTTTCTTTTGTTGAACCAGAAAATATGGGTCGGGTCAAGGGGAAAAGGTGGGCTGGGAAATTGGGTGATTGGAGAATAATGGGCTGCTGAAAAATATATTATGAAGGCCCAAAATTTGGTCCTTTATTATAGCCAAATGAATTATTGATTTCACCAAATTGAATTTCACTAGTGAATTTGGCTAAAACCTAGATAGGATGAATTAATATAATTAGTTTATGAGCTTCTTAATCTTAACGAAATAAAATAATCAACTCAAATATAAACTAAAAAATATAAACTATTATATAACTAAACTAATTAACCAAATATTTAACTAAAACTAAATCTTTTGAGACCATTTTCGAATAATCATAAAATATAATAATTATATACATAATTATGTAAAACATATATATTATCTAAAAATTATAAAATGTGACAAAACTAGTTAAAATAACTTGCAAGCCATATTATTATTATTATTATTATTTTTTTTTTTTTGAAATTTTATAAAACTAATTATTTTAAATCGTTTAAAATTGAAGAAGCTCAAAATGATTAATTTATATTGTGGAGGTCCAAAATTGGGTGTCAACATATTTTATAGTTTTTTTTCTTGAAAACTTATTATTGTTGATATTCTTAGTTCATAAGTATATATATTCTTTTTTGAACACTTTGAAGCATATGAAAATATTTTTGATTTCTTATTTAGTGGTAAAAAATTGAGATCACTAGATGATGAGGATTTTAAAAGACATTGTCTTAACCTTGAACTTTCTTTAACACATAATAATTATTTCTGATATTGATGGTTTAGATTTATTTTTTGAATTAAAAGTGTTAAGAGAAATAATACAAGTAGAACATAATGATCTAATGGAAATACTCAATCAAATAAAAAAGACTTGATTCTTTTCCTAATGCATATATTTCTTTATAGAATAATGTTAACAATTTTTGTAATTGTTGCTTGCTGAAAGAAGTTTTTCGAAACTAAAATTGATAAAATCTTATCTAAGATCAACAATGTCTCAAGAGAGAATGAATGGAGTAACTATATAATTAATTGAAAGGAATTACTAAAAAAAATCGATTGTAAGCAGTAATTAATGACTTCGCATCTAAAAAAAATTAGAAAAATAGATTTTAAATAAAAGTATATATGATGATTTTTCTTTTTTTAAAAAAATTAAAAAAATATTAGGGCCCTTTTAAGGTTTGGCTTTAGGCCCCCAATCTTGTTGAGTCGGCCCTGCGATTGGATGACAAATTTCAACTCGCCCTTTATATTGTTCAATAATTATTGCAAGATTCTGTCATCTAAATTGCTATTTTGGTTTCAAACCTAAGGAGATTTTCAAGAACTTCAAGTTTTGATAAAATAGTGATTATGGATGGAATACAACTCTGTTTTCAAAATGATTTTCACTGGTAGTTTCCAAATGTTTTGGGTAACATTAATTTTATACTAAATTTCAAATTTGACCTTTATTTTTTAAATTGAGATTTTGGGCCAACTTGGCCCAATTTTTCAAAGTAATGATATGAGTGTTGATAGTTCCGAATTCTTAGTGTGATTACTTACTTGAATAGATTGTGTTGATTTTGATGTCATTCGAAGGGGGAAAGCTCAAGTGTCGGAGTGATTGTTTGAGACAAGTGAACTTCTAGATTTTTATTACGCTTGTTGAATCTTGTACTTCTTTGGTGTATGTGTTGGAGAGTAATGAAAATTGATGAAGGAATTCATATAATAATTGTGTATGATAAATTGATGATGTGAACTTGCTAAATGGCATGGGTTAAAATGAGAATCTTGTTGATTTATGTGAGTTGATTATGTTGTGGGAAATTGACCTAATGAGATGAATCACATGATGATAGGTTTAGATTGACTGTTATAAGATATTGATGTTGCGTTATCATCCTTATATTTGATCATTGCACTATTATGTTTGCATTGATGTTGTACCACTATTTTGATGATATTGATGAGGATGAGAGGAAATAGGGATCGGACCACACGTCTGTGGGGAAACATTGAGTGGAAATAGGGAACGGGTCACACATCTGTGGCAGATTCATTGAGATGAATCTGGATCGGGCCACACACCTGTGGAAGGTGCATGGACTAGGAATTTCCTCATGGGTTCTGAGTTGAGATTCAACAGATGAGTATTGTAAGACAGACATGCATCACTTTACTTGACATATCATTGTATTGCACGTCATTTTCATTTGTAAAGTTGTGATCGTCTTTATGGAGTTTTGATTGGTGTAATTGATACTTGACTGTGATTGATTTGTACATGTTGAGATGTTACTATTTGTAACATCTCGCAATTTGAAATAGCTAGGAAGAAGCTAAGAATTGGAAATAGTCATTTTTGGAAAGAATTGAAAATCTGGAAATTTGTTTAGGTTAGGAAAAGTGAGTTTTTGGTCAACTTCAAACGGCCATAACTCCTAGCTCAAGATGAGTTAGGTGTACTTCCAGATATGGTTGGAATGATCTTTCCAACGCCATTGAGTTTGCGCGATTCCGAGTTCGTATGAGTGAGATATGCCCTTTGGAAGTTGGGATGTTTGATTAAGGAAATGCCCAATCCAGATTTTAGAAAGGTAGTTTGGTCTTTTCCTTACCCTTTTATTTTAATTCGTTTTTGGTATTTACTTAGGGGTCTAAACTAAGCTTAGTCAGTTTACGCTTTTGGAAAAAGAGTTAGGGTTTTGAGAGAAGAGAAAATAAGAGGAGAAAAGAGGAGAAAGGAGAAGAACGTTCAAGATTCGTCGAGTTTGGCTTGTGGATTTCGTCGGGGGTGATTGTTATACCTCATTTTAACCAGGTCAAAATAGTGTACAACATTTTGGTGATTTCCAAATTAATAACTAAGTCAAGAAGTCGCCACCTAATTATTACTGTGAATTAGGACACCTAAATTGATTAAAGTCATGTCTAAAGCTAAACTTCATTTTAAGGTCTACAAAATATGAGATTCTAGATACAGGTTCAATTAACCTAAAGGGAAGGAGTGAGGCATCCTTTAAGATCCATTAAAAATGGTTAACCGGCCGAACTTGATTGATTAATTAGGCTAAGTGCAAGAAAGTCAAATTTATTTAAAAATGCTAAATGTTAGAAAACTTTAAGGTCATTTCTTGTGAAAATTTGTCTTATTGAAAACGTGCAAAAGGAAAATAGTTTTTTAAAACATTTATACTTGTTTGTTGGAAAATAAGTGATGCCTTCATTTGAGTTGGTAAGTAAAAAATTTTTTTTATCAAAAAATGAAGTATTAGAAGTAGTAAAAGAGAGTCTAACGAAGTGAGTTAATTTTAGAGAGCTTATTTATCATAAAAAGGGGACTGATTAAAGAATGAGATAGATTTTAAGTTTTAAGAAAAGTATCACTACTATTCTTTTGTGTCAAGAAATTTAAACTCCAATCTACTCGATAAAATAAGTTACTACTAGCATACTACACAAATTGTCATACGCAACAAGTAATAAGAGGTAAATAACAAACAATAGTTAAAAGTGAATAAAAACGCACAAGTGATACATAAAACAAAATAGTAAGGATAGGGAAGGGGAATATCCGCCACTTCCTCCCAGCCCCTCATTCATTTCTGTTCTGATGGAGTTTCTAGAGAGCGAGAAACACAAATGAAGAGGTAATGCATGTTTCGAGTCTTGCGGGGACGTCGAGTCTTAAAGTGAGACTGTTCGACTCCGATGTACATGTGAAAAATAGAGAAAAAAGAAGAAGAAATAGTTAGCGAGGATAATCTGAAGCTTACTAATATATATACATAAGTCATGAGATAAACATTAGAACATAGTGAATAATAATACGTTATTAAGCATGTTACTTTGAGATTCACAAACAACACACGGCAGTTCATTTGAGCAGGACTATTCAAAGTTCTCTCCTAAAGTTTTTACTTTATTCATTCTATCATATGAATAGAGATTTGAAAAATATCTATAAACTCTAAACCACCTATCATCCTTATAATCATATTGTATATGAATAGAGAGAATATGGATCTGTCTTATTTTATTTAAACATGTTTACCAAAAGAAGGATAAGAAATTAAGCTTATTAAATCAACATCCCCATACAGGGAGAATATATCTCTTAGTATGCAGTCTTAGACACTTAAAATTCAAATCAATGAGCATATTTTAACAACAGTACAGAAACACAAATAAATTGCCTAAGGGCCTGGACATGAAGTTGGTTCAAACAGAGCATGAAACAGATTTCATTTTAACAATTATAAATAAAAGAAACATTAGTCACGCTCTTAGATTCCTAAACAAACAAAGTAGTCTTGAACAAGAGAACAAAATGAATAAAGAGACTGAATTTACCTCTTGTGGTGCAGTGAACTGTGGGTGTTATAGGTCTCCGATCTATGCTCTTGTAATGAACAAATTCGAAAGCTTTGAAATGCCTCTGTTGTCATCCAACATAAGCAAACAAAGAGAGATTAGAACTTCTTTCTTAAAATTGTAAAAACTAGCAAATATGGAGGGGAAAGAGGCGGCTGGAAACTCCTCCTCTTGTGAAAATTTAAGGATGTATTTATAAGTGAATACAAGGGTTAAGGCATGCTTGAGCGGGAAAGAATCCTTTTAAAATTGGTCAAATATGGCAGAGATATTGCTGCATATAATCGTCCGAAATAGTGAAATTTGTTTAAAATTTGAAAGAGGCTGCTGCATTTTTTAAGCATGAAACAAGAAAGTCTTTGTTGGATGCCTCCACAAGGACAAAATTAAGCTCAAAACAGAAGGATGAAAGCTGTCCATGGCTGCACTACATTGGAACTTTGCTTGGAAGAGGGAAGAGAGGAGCAAGGGACGTGCAACGGCTGAAAAGATTAGGAATAGGTTAGGAGTTTTCTGATAGTATTTTTTGTATAACTTACATAAATATCTTAGTGTAAAACCAAATTACCTTCTATCCCTATTATTTTTGTAATTACATAAATCCCATATTTTTAGACATTTCGGATACATAATTAAGGATCCGGATACATTATTGTTGATACATTATGTATCAATTTGTTACACTTATTAAGGAAAAAAAAAGCTGAAAAATCAAATTAAGATCTCATAGTATCCATTTGTTGCACTAATTAAGGGGGGAAAAAGAGCTGAAAATCAAATTAAGATCCCATAAATTATGTTATTCCATTCCAAATTATTGTCAAGAATTCAAAATCCTATAGTGTAACAAACCAAAAAATTCAAAAATTAAATTTCTTCTTCTTGTTCATCGTTCTCTCTGTTTCATAAAAACTTTTGTCGAAATTTCGGATAAGCGAGGTGAGTTATGAAGGATACAAAAGTGATGGAATTGTTGTTGGACAAACGATTTCTTTTGTGAATCTTCAAGTTCATCGAATATCCTTTCGATTTGATTCAAGATTGTCAAAAATTTTGACATTCAAAATTCTTCTCCAGTTCATTGAAGATCCTTTCCGTTTTGATTCAAAATTGTTGAAAATTTTGAGTTTCAAAATTATTCTCCTAGTTCATTGAAGATTCTTTCAATTTTGATTCAAAATTATCAAAAATTTTGAGAAGATACATCATGAAGATCCTTTCAATTTAAATTGATAAGTGTGGTATTTCTACTAGATACATTAAATAAGAAAGTGTTGCCCATTAGATTTTAGGTTTGAGATCGATACATTAGTATTTTGTAATTGTTATGTATCAGATACATTTAGTATAAATTTAAATTTACGTATCATAACTAAAAAATTAGTGCATGATACATTATTATTTATGTATCTTATTTTGTTTGAGATCATGAAGATCCTTTCAATTTAAATTGATAAGTGTTGTATTTCTACTAGATACATTAAATAAGAAAGTGTTGCCCATAAGATTTTAAGTTTGAGATTGAAACATTATTGTTTGGTAATTGTTATGTATCAGATATATTTAGTATAAATTTGAATTTACGTATCATAACTAAAAAATTAGTGTATGATACATTATTATTTATGTATCTTATTTTGTTTGAGAAATACTATATTTTAAAATATAAAAAAATACATTATACATGTAATTGTTTCAAAATAGCTTCTTTTTTGTGTGTGTGATAAATAACACAAAGTTTATGTATCAAGTACATTTCTATTGAACATGATAAACACTAATCAAAGATTCAACAACATTAGAGTTATGTATAAATACCTTACATATGAACATTATACATTGCATAAAACAAAGGTTATTGTAGCAGAGATGTATTAGATCAATGATAACACTAACAAAGACTAATTTAAGACTCTAAATAAACGAGATACATTAAAAATCTGTATCTTTGATTGTGATGGCCGTGCTATGGCAGATCCAACTTTTTTCTTCTTTTTTTTTTGGACGTTTTTCAATAGTGGAAACATTAAAAGAAAATAAATATTTTTCAAGAAAAATTTTCAACGACAATATGATTAACTAAAATTGCAAAGGTTCAATAAGATTTCAATGAGGGCAAGGGGCGGAGGTAATTTTATTATTATTTTTTAAGATGAAAAAATAAAAAAATAAAAATAAAAGAATTCAAAAATTGAAGTGATGGAAAGAAATCTACCTCTTGAATAATTTGAAATCATTAATTGGAAATAGAAAAGATTTGAAATTCAAAAATAGATTAATTGATAAACTTGAGAGAGATATCTTCTAAAAATCAAAATGAATTTGAAATTTGTAACTGCTAAAGAAGTGGAGATAATTTAGGAATAAAATGGAGGAGTGAAATGGGGAGTGGGAACCATGGGTGTAGGCTGAAAATAGGAGAGAAATATTTATGTATCTGAAAGATTTAATGAATTGGGAGAATTAAGGGATTTTTTAAATTTTTAAAAAAGGTAGGGATAAATGGATATTAAGGTAAGTAAATGTGTGTATATAAGTAATTTTCCCTTTCTGATATGCTCCAAAATGGGCTAGCAAATTGGGCCTAATTTTTGGACAGATTTAACATTGAATAAGGGGCTGAATATTTGGTCCATTTGGAATATAATTAGGCCCAACTTTATAGTCTTTTTCTTTCTTAAATTAGTTCTTTTGAGCTTCTAATTTAGTAAATAATATAATAAATATCATATAAAATGTTTAGTAAGTAAGAAACTAAAAAATAAAGTAACGACAATATGTTTTAAAGAAACGTCAATAAAGTAATAATAGTAACGTTGATAATAAAAAGTATAATTTTGAAATAGTGAAATCATAATAAAAGTTAAAGTAATAGTATCTAGTAGATAATTACGGTAACAATAGTAATAAATGGAAAATTATAGTGAATTATAAAGTATTCAAATTATTAGCAATTTAGAAGCTCAACGAAATAAATTAGAAGAAAGGAGGGACAAAAGTTGATGTCAACAGTGATTCCTACAAGGTATGTGAGATCACATAGCATTGGGTTAATTCGCTCACGTGCCAATCATGATTTATTTCAACGAATTTAAGTTCTTGAAAGCTTAGAAATTGAGTTCTTGAATGGGTTTGTTGAAGTTTTATTAGATTTTTGTTTCGTTGAGGAGTTGTTCACTCCTAATCTGTGATTTTAGGTTCGATTTTGAGTAGAATCTGATGTACTTTGAACATTTAATCTATTCTAAGTGTTGGGTAAAGGAACTAATGGAGTTTAGAGGGTTTAGAGCCGAAAAACGAAGAAGAGATTTCATCGGACGAAATCCGACATCAGTGGTGCGTCGCGGAGCTGGTTCCCAGTTTTGGGAATTTTTGTTTCGCGTAACGGAGCCGTCACCGAGTCTTCTGCCTCAAAAATTATTTTTGAAACTAATTTTTAAAAGCTTCTCCACGTCGCGGACCCACCTTCAAATATTGATTTTCGGTCTTTTCTCATGTTTAGCTATCTAAAATCATTCCTAAACATCATGAGATCTTTCCAATCACAAATCACAATCCTTGAATCCATAATTCAATTCAAGGACCAGTTAAGAGTCAAGTCAAGAGCAGTTAAGAGTCAAGTTAAGAGAATCCTTAAAGGTTTTCAAACGTCTTTTGCAAACATTTTAACTTTGTTTTAAGACTTAAGTTTTGAGTTCAGTAAAGAGTAAAGTCGAACTTCATTTCTTCAAAAGTATATGGGGATTAAGTATTCCCAAAGAGATTTAAAATGTTTTCACATTTAAATAAGAACAGAAACTGAGATTTCCAAAGAGCCTTTGGGCTAGTTTTCAGAAGAGTAATCGCTTTCTTAATGAAGCAAGAGGGGAAACTTTGATTTCCAAGATAGCCTTTGAGCTAAGTTTTTGAACACTAATCTCAAATCACAAAAAGAAGTATGTTTTTAAAACATGAAGAGCTAGTATATTTTGGGAGTAGTATTAAGCACCGATATGGGGACGAGCTTGAGTTCATGTCACGCCCCGAGCCTACACCCTGGGCGGGACCGGCACCCGGAGACCATTTTTGGCCCTAAGTGAACCCTTGGCCTGGCTTTCTTAACTCAGCGGAAACCTAACTCAACAGAATAACTCAATGCAAATGCAAGGTTACAAAACAATGTAACTTATAAAATCTGGCCACAAAGGCAACTCGAATCTAAAAAAAAAGAATATTTACATATATACATAGATGGGAGACTCAAAACTAACTGAATAACTGTCTATGGAGCCTCTAAAAATACTGAGATGGATGTTGGGACAGACCCCGCAATACCTTAATAAAACAAAACTAAGAACACAAAATAATTGAGTCATCCGAAATGCAAGGAGGCTCACCACTGACTCTGGAGTGCTCAGCTGGATCAACGACGTGCTGGATGCTGATCTTGGGTACCTGTGTCTGCATTGTCATAAGATGCAGACCAACTGACATCATTACATTGAATGTACGAGTATGCGAACTGGAAAAAAATCTGGAAGAAACTGAATAGCTTACTTGGCTCAACTCAACTCAGCCTGACTGACTTCTTTCAATATAAGGCAATTTTAAAACAAGTGCGATATAAAGAAAGACTGCTTAAAACATGCTATAAACTCTGTGTGTATACAAAGATACAATAAGCCTGAGATGTATATAGAAATACAAATGAACTGATGTATATAAAAATATAATACTTTATGTGTATGAAAATACAATAACTGCTGTGGGAGTTTCTCTAACCGACAACCATCACATAAGAGCTATAGTGATGATACAACGATCGATCTCACGCTGCCAGAGCATCCTATACCCGGCCAAAGGTATAAGACCTGAACTGCCTAATGGATCCACTAGTCTATCTGGAAAAGGATTAATCTAAAAAGTATGATCCTTTTCTACCCATGGTGGCTAACATGGTTCTATGGGGGCTATGGGTTCTTTGAACGCTCCCCCAATTCGGTACTCGATACTACTCCCAAAAATGTACTGGCTCTTATGTTTTTAAAACATATGTCTTCCTGCTGATTTGAGATAATTACTCAAAAACTAGCCCGAAGGCTCTTTGGAAATCTCAGTTTCCAACCTTGTTTAAATGTAAAAACATTTCTTTAAAACTTCTTTGGGAATACACAGTTCCCTAATAACTTTGAGAAATGAACTCAACTTTATGTTCTTGACTTAACTTGAAACTCTATACTATTTGCTTGACTTGCAACTTGAGCCTTAGAATGAAGTTAAAACGCTCAATAAAGACTCTTGAACAACTTTAAAGACTTGCTTGACTCCCTTCTTGAACTTCTAGACTCAACTCTTAACTTCACTTGACTTGGAAACTAACTCTCCTTGAATTGGAATTATGAATTCAAGGTGTTTGATCACATGTTATGGATGAGTTCTTGACGCTTAAGCGTACCTAGGAGTGTTGGAAACAACTAGGAAACATAGGTACAATACCAAGGAACATGCATGAGAAAGTGTGAAAAGAATGGGGGAACTTGGCGTCCTTGGCGCTCTGCAAGGCGCAGAGCGCTTGACCTTGAAGCTCAGAAGGCCAGCTGAGGCGCTCTGTAGGGTGCGGCGCCCCAAGGGGGAAAGCTCAGAAGCTCTCTTGGGGCGCGTTGGCAGGTGCGACGCGCCACCCCTTTCCCCAAAAAACTCGACTTTTCTTCCTCTTTTATCCAACTCTAAACCACCCTAACTTCAAGGGTTTCAACTCCAAACACTAAGGATCATAAAATCCCTCAACATACAAGAGATTCAACTCAAAAGCACAATCAAATCATGTACTAAACCAACAAGAACTTCCAACAACACAACCTACAACAACAACAACACAAACCAACAATTTCAACAACCCAACCAAGCTTTTCTTGGGAATAAAACGAGTTTGGTGTGTGGGGGAAAGGATCAACCCAACACTATGAACTCACATACCTAGTAGGGATCACCCCCGACAATATCCACGACGATCCTTGACGAAAATCCTTGCTTGATCTTCTCTTTCTCCTCTTCTTCTCCTTTTCTTCTCTTCTTCTTCTTTTCTTCACTCAAAACCCTCACTCTCACTCTTTTAAAATGGGACAAAATGATCCAAAAAAATCAGCCTAACACAACAATATAACCCCAAAAGAAAAAGCTAGGGAAAATACCAAAATGCCCTTAAAATTTTCGGACGGATTCCCTGCCAACTGCCCAACTTTTAAAGGGCTTAACTCACTCATACAAACTTGGAATCGAGCAAACTCGGTGGCGTTTAAAAGATCATTCCACAAGCTTCGCAATCATAACTGGAACTACTCCTAACTCATCCTGAGCTAGGAGTTATGACTGCTCAAAGTTGGCCAAAACTCACTGATTTCCCACACTTACCCAAATTTCCAGATTTTGAATTTTATTCCAAAAATGACTATTTCCGAATTTCAAGCCTATTCATAGTTATTTCAAATTGCCGGATGTTTCAGTTCATATAACTCACATCTCCATAAACTATGTATCCATCATGGGTAGAAAAGGGTCATACTTTTTAGATGAATTCTTTTCACATAGACTAGTGGATCCACTTAGTAATTCAGGTCCTATAAGTGTGGCAGCGTATAGGATGCATTGGCAACGTGAGGGAGATCGTTGTATCATCACAATAGCTCTTATGTGATGGTTGTCGGTTAGAGAAACTCCCACAACAGTACTTTGTATTTTTATATACATCAGTTTATTTGTATTTTTACATACATCTCAGAGTTATTTGTATTTGCATACACATAAAGTTGGCATCATGTTTTAAACAACTTTTCTTTATATTGCACTTGTTTTTAAACTGCTTTATATTGAAATGGGTTCAGTAAGTTGAGTTAAGTTATTCAGGAGTTGAGTAAAGTTAAGGTAAGTATTTCTTTCAGATCCTTTTCAAGCTTAAGTTATGTTTAGCATTCCAACACGCATACTCGTACATTCAATGTACTGATGCCAGTTGGCCTACATCGTATTATGATGCAGACGCAGGTAACTAGGATCAGCATCCAGCGTATTGTTGATCCAGTGGACAGTTCAGAGTCTGTTGGTGAGACTCTTTGCATTCCAGAGGATCCCTTTTATTGTTTTCAATTTATTATCAGTTCTTTAAAATGTTGTGGAGTTTGTCCCAACACCCATCTCAGTTGTTTTAGAGGCTTCATAGATAGTTAGATAGTTAGTAGTTCAGTTGTCTTCACATTTCATTTCATATGTTAAGACTTGAGTTGCCATTTGGCCAAGTTGAATGTTGATCTTTAAAACATTCGAAGTTATTTTACCAAGCTATTTGAGTAAGTTCATTTGATCAGTGTAATAATGTTTAGAGTCTTCTGTTGAATTAGTAAGTCAGGCCAAGGGTTCGCTTGAGGCCAACAATGGTCTTCGAGTGCCAGTCCCTCCAGGGTGTAGGCTCGGGGCATGACACTATTGAACTATGTGTTTCGTGATTTGTTAACTGTTAGATTGGGCTGATTTTTATGCAAATTATAGTTTGTGAAGGTTTGTTGGGATGAAAGGAGTGCATGTATTTTAATTTGCTTTACTTAGGGTCTATTTGGAAAGCCACCTGGTAATTGGAATTGGTGTAATTACTAGGGTAGTAATTACCAGCATAGTAATTACACAGTCTAGTAATTACACTGACCTGTTTGCTATAATTACACACGTCATGTTTGGATGCCGCAGTGTAATTACACATGTTTTGTTTGGACTTTGGATAAAATTGCAATCATAAAATTATATTAAATTTAAAAAATAAAAATTAATTATTTAAAATTTATACTAGACAAATAAGAAACTTTATAAACGATATTAAATTAAATATTTAAGACATATATTAATTAATAAACATATGTTCTTAACTAATATTATGAAAAAAATAATTGATTTATATTTTTTCAAATTAATATATTTCAATTGAATTGATCATAAAAACTAAAAGTATGATGTTTCTACGAACATAGTGAAATGTATGTTTGATAAAAAAATTAATATAGAAATAAAATGTCATAAATTATTAAGTAATTCAGGTGTGTAATAGGTCGTCACAATAGTATAAGCGTGTAACTGACTTTTCGTGACAAGTTCAGGGGGGAATTTATGTCTTTACTCTTATTGCAAATTTCAACATAACATACGTAAATATGATTTTTTTTTTTAAAAAAATAGAAAATGTATGTCTATAACCTTACTTAACAATAAATTATATTTTAATTTAAAAATTAGAATACTAATAAAATTATGCTAATTAGAAAATAAGCATGGCATAAAGAAATAGATAATTCGAAAAAAATTGCATAGCATCACGTGAAGTAAGGTTGGGAATAAGAAGAAAATGAAATATAATAATATAAAATAAAAAATAAAATTTTAGAAATTTTTAGAATAATAAAAATAAAAAAAGATTTGAAAATAATATAAATAAATAAATTAAAACAAAAAAATAAAAATAGAAATAAAAAGTAGAAATTAAAAAGTAATCCGCTGGTAATTACACCAGCAATTCACAGTCTCTCCCTGTAAATTGGAGAGTGTAATTACCCCTGCCAATTACATCAATTACATGTTGACCAAGTAATTACCTCTCCCACCAAACAGGACAGACAGTGTAATTACACTCAATTACACCAAATCCAATTACCAGGGTAGCTTTCCAAACAGGCCCTTAGTGTTCAATGATTTGCTTGTTGAGTACCGTGTTGTTCGGCACTCGCTCCTTGCTTCTACACTTGTGTAGGTTACAAGCCCGGATCTGTGTGATTATCCTTCTTCTCTACTTCGTCTGAGGCTTTTTTGTGGACACTTAAGAGGTAGATGTTTGTCATCTCAGTGGGTCATCTTGTTCCTTATTATGTTCTGGTTCTAATCTAGAAACAAAGGCATTGAGAATTGTAATTTATTTCAATTTAGTTGTAATATATTAGTGGCTTGTACACGTAAAAACTAGGTTTTCGGGGTATTTATGAGTTGACTAAGTTGTCCGCATTTATGTTGTTGATATTTTTATTTCCGCATTTCTATCGTTATGATTTTGTGTTTTAGGTTTTCTCGTCTTGGTGGGATAAGACGAACACCACACCCATTTTTGGATCGTGACAAATCTTAAGTGAGAGAAGAATCGAGAGAGGAACAAAATTGTATAGATATTGTCAATCAATAATATTCTTGTTTCTTCACATTTTATTTATGATTAGTTTATTTTTCACATACTTAAAATTTGTTGCAAATAGACATTCTTGGCATCCTCTCTCTACCTCTTTCTATATGTTACTCTTTAACAATGAATAGAACACAAATTTCTATTATTGAGAGCCCTAATATAAAATTGTACAAGTAGTGTCTAAATAAAAGGAAGCATTGGCACAACGGCAACATTTGTTGCCATGTGAGTAGGAGGTTACTGTTTCAAGCCGTGAATATAGACTCTGCTCCACCAATGTGTCTTATTACTAATGTCAAAAATACAAGTTGGGAAAGGAATGGGCAAAATTTAAATAGTAAGATTTTCTTGAATGGCTAGGAATGATCCAATTATATCTCCACCAACATCTGGAAATTCTTCAAATCCAGGAACATTCTTCACCTTGCCTCTCCTATCAACTTCAACAGGGTACTTTAAGAGGTGACCTCTCATTTCAGTTACTTCATCAGCTGAAAACTGTCTCCAGTTTGCTTCACCCATTGATCTAACGCGTCTTACGCATTCTAGAGACTCAGGTCGGATGAAGTAGTCATCAACAACTCCGAGATGCTCAGCCCACAGAGACATTCTATACCTATATATCTACACAAAAGCAAAGGATCAGACAGTAGCATTGGTACTCATAGCCTGATTTTTTACAAAATTAGAGGAATCAATCTAAACCACCTATTACAGGTAGAGCGGAAGTACAAGAAACAACAGATAATAACAAAAAACAACAGGTAGTAACAGAACATGAAGTACAACATAACAATACTATAATCGAGATACAAGGTACAATGATCACCTGTCCACTGGGACTTGACTGATTTCTTGCCCATGTATGATGAGGTTGATATGCTCCCATCGCTATCTCCGTGTCTCTGGTACCCTCAAGTGAGCGTTGATTGATGTTTGCAGATCCCAATATGACATATTCATCATCCACAATCATGCCTTTAGAATGAACATATATCATAAATCTTCTGTATTTTCGACACAGTGCCTACAACGTCATAAATGATAAATAATATGAACCTTGCAGGCTAGAGTCTAGGCAGAGAATTTTACAACAAACATAGAAAACAAAGATTTTAATATTCGGTGTATTACAAAATCTTATCCTTCAAGAAAAGCATAAGCAAAAGTTTCATCTTACGATGACACGATATTTAGGCAACAAAAGATGAGCAAAGTAAAGAGAAAATTGCATAAGTCCATTGGAATTAGTCATTCTTTTGGTTCTTTTGTTGGAAAATGGAGGTCGTAGGGAAGTACCTGAGGAGTGTTAGCAGCACCAGAATTCTCAGTTTCCTCTACATCGACCTCACGGTTACCAAGACAGAAAAAGTTCAAATAATCTTGTGGAGAGAAAGCATCCTCAAGGCCAACCTCCACTAAAGTCTTGTAAATAGTCTCATACATCATTTGTATCGTCTTATGCTGCCAACCAACATACAGTCTTAAGTTTCACTTGCACAAACTACTACAGTTAGCAGAAAAGTTAATAATTTGCTAAGACGGAAACTTTATATCCACCATATTTTGATCTCACTAATAAAAGAAGATGTATCATGATGACTAGTGACTACAACTTGATTCATCGGTATCAACTCAGCAGTTTAGGTAGTCTTTACCTGCCAAAAGAGAATTCTTTGTGTAGCAGCACCAGTTGGATTACCCTCTGGCCACATTGGGATGACAATATATGCTGCAAACCTTTGATGTGCTCTAATCTTTTCACAAATTTTAAGTGCAATTTCCATAGGAATCAGATTATTGGCTCCTGCATAAAACAGAATGCTCAGGTATCTGAGTCTAAGCCAACAATCAGGTAAGTGTTTGGCCTAGTTGCAGATATGGCTCGATTCGTGAAATCTTAAAACTATACTCAATGGCATTTCCTATAAGAATAACATGTATCTTAGGTATACTTATTCATCATACGAATAATTTCTTACCTACGTCGTTATATTGACTCCAATTGTATGAGGAACCAATGAAGTACTGATTCTCAATGTAAACAAAATGTTGCGCAGCACGAATGGCTTTCACGTATGCTGTGTGAATACTCATGTCAATAAGTACATTTTTTCCGCATACCAGGTTCTGCAAAGAAAAAAGAGATTAGATTGGAACACATTTCCCTCCATGACACCCCTTTTACACATCTTTCTCACCTTCATTGTAGCTTCTTTCGGATCCTTTGGAAAGCCTTTGACTGAATTCGAGTCAATAGAGCGGAAAATCTGTATAAGAATGGAAAGAAAATGTATCTGTAACACCAATGCTAATCCTCCAATACTAGTAGTATTAAGTTAATAACTTACCTGCACATGCCAATTATCAGGATCGGTGCTGCTCGTAGATGAAGTCTCAGCAATACTAAGAATTTCAGGCATTCTTTCTATTCGGAGCAAAGAATCATCATACGTCTTCTTCAACTTTCTGATGCCCTGGGGCTTTGATGCCTTCAACCAGCGTTCCTCAAAGTTTTTCAGAATATCATATGCTGCCGGACCATCAATTTTACAGTGCAAGTCATGCCATGGTTCTCTTGGACAACCAGTAGTACTTCCCTGTTAAGTACATTAGATGGATTACTATCCAAGAAACACTAAAAACCATGTTTATACAAATGCAAGCAAACAAGGATATTGATTTTACTGCATAAGTTGGATTATGATAGTCATCCGAGTGCACGGTCTGTAGTGTTCTAAATATAGGATGCTCTGGAGTATCGTATCGCCCATCACACAAGTCAAGTCCTCCAACAAAAGATATGATCTTTCGTCGATTGTTTCCTGCATCAGCATCCACTATCACGGTTTTCTGATGATGTGTATAAATTACTCCAACTTCCTGAATAGCAGATTTACAAGACATTAGTCATGGAAACAAACATTAGGAATGACATGCAATTTTTAAACTGACAATCAAGAAAACAAAAGAAATCATTTATAACTAATATACCCTTTGCTTGGCCCAGCTGTGACGCTTTCCTGCCACACGAGGACAAAGCAACACTTGCACAGAAGAATGCTTGAAAAAACGACGAGTCTCTTCATCGTGGGTTGCCATGAGGCCATCCTGCATGTTTTTTTTTCAAATTTGAACTTCACTAACTAAAATGACATTGCTTTCCCTGAAGAGCATTAACTAAATTCCGAAATGCTAATACAACAAGAACAGAAGGTTAAAGAGTCATAACATATAATATTACCATAATTAAGGAAATCCTAAAGTAGATGTACTTTAGATGTAGCTTAATGTTAACTGTCAAATTTATTACAACTGAAGTGTCAATAGTGTGCGAGTCCCTCGAAGATTCTTAAGTAAGCAATTGCTCACATATAATAAAGGCATAATACATAAACAGACACTCAAACTTGGCATCAGCTTACAAGTAAACACTTCAACCTTGAGTATGCACATCTACACGCCCTCAATTCATCTCCACTGTGTCTGTTGAACACTCCAACTTACAAAATGATCATCTAGACACCTCCAATATTTATGTGTCACGTTAGCGTCAAGTGTCCAGTAGACATAATGAGAACGAGTTGGGGCCAAGTTTGAGTATTTGTTTATGTATTATGCCTAAAATAAATAAGCAGTTCATCATAAATACATTGAAATTACCGTTTTATAGCCAAGGATGCTTCTTGAAGTGGGATCATCCCATACAAGAAGCAGCACTCTGACTCCTTCTTGTGATTTTGACTTCAAAAGCTCCCCAAGACAGCTATCTTCTACAGAAGCATCATCTCGAACGAGTCTCACTTTATGCCACACTGACCATCCAGTAATGTATATCAACCGGCGGGCTTGGCATATTGCATCAAAGATGTCGCGCCAGCATTTCCCATGCCCATACTGCATCATCCCATAGTCAAGCTTTAAATTTGGAAGACATCCATCAGGCACATGAGCATCTTGATAAAGAGTAACTGATCCACCCATCCTCAGTGGAAAATAAGTCCCGGGAACACCATAATACTCAGGACCTGCTCCAACTCCATGGTGGTAAAAGCTTAATTGATCCATTGGGTAATACTGAACTGATATCCTTAAAACAGCTCCAGCTTTGCAAGGTTTTCCATTGTTCAAGATTGGAAAGAATCCTTCGACTTTTCCCCCTCCGTATATATGTTCCACGGGGACTGCTACTGTCCCTATAAGCTGAGAACCTACCATATCATTATCCTTCACAAGAAATTGCACATCAGAAGCATAATGTGCAACCGGTACATTAAAATGTTGCATCCACACAGGATTTTCATTATTGTTTATGACATAAGTACGCCCTATAACTGCGCCTGCTAGTATAATCGTCACATATGGATCGCTTGTCATATTACCGAGTTGCCCATTGTTTCCCATTTTGTTAAACATATCCCCTATGGTCTTGTGGAACATGTCCAAGTTTGGGAGGTTTCTTGCTTCAAATACCCAAATATCAAGATTTCCATGTAATAGCAGAATATTTTTAGAAGCCATAAATGGCATTACTTGCATACCCCAATTATTTTGTTGTTCACCACTTGATGTTCTTGAATGAGTTGGTCTATGACACGGCTCGGATTGGACCACAGAAGATGCCTCCCCCTTAGAAAACGAGGCGTTGGGATGTCCATATATTGTTCCTCGGGCATTATAGTTATTCGCTACATGAGGTCTCGGTCCTGAGTGACATGATGCAGGGGCAGCAGTGGCAGGGGAAGGATTTTCATACAAATGCACATTTGCTAGGTGATCATCTATTGGTCCATTGTTACCATGATCAGAGCTTGCCAATGAACTATTTGCATCTGATAAACTACTTGCAGCGGAACTAGTAACAGACGACAAACTATTTTGGTGTTGGAGGCTAGGAGATTGATCATGACCTTTGGATTTTTGCCTCTCTAGAGGACCTTGAGATGAACCATATTGAAAACTCCCTTGTTGTTGAAGTACAGGTCTAAAAGACGATATTGTAGGAGGAGGAGGAGGAGGAGGGTAATACGCGTGGTACGAATAAGGAGAATGCACAATATGTGATGGTGGAGGATAATTACTATACTCTAATGGGGGATTAGTCTGCTGAGGTCTACTAGGTGTTGTTTCTGATGGAGATGCTGGTGGAACTTGTGGATAACTATTGTAGTTAACATGACCGGATTGTTGAGCAGCGTAAGGAGGCGGATGATAATGAAGGTATGGAGGATATGGATATGGAACAGAACCAGGAGGAGGATATGGACTAGAATTGTTAGAGGGATTATTATATGATGCTTGATTTGTAGAAGGAGAAAGAGGAGGAGCTGTGTTATATGGATATGTTGACGATGAAGACGACTTATTATTATTATTATCCATTATTCACGTCACTAGATAGAGACGGTCACCTTCCTATTTGAGCAAAGAATGAATATCGGACCTTACTAGTAATGTCCAACCGATGACCAGGCCTAGTGGTGCTTGTCGCTTTTCCTATTTCAACTTTAAAACTACTCAAAAAATGCTCAATAAGGATCTAAACATATTAACATTTTTTTGTTTCAAAGTCAGACGACGCCTTATGACAAAAGGAGAGAAAGGACTAGTAACATGCAAAATGATCAAAGAAATAACATATTGATCATGCAAAAAGAAGAAAAAAAAAATATATACAGATGATATTAAAGGGGATCCTTCAATCCTGAATCATAAACGAAACCGGAAAATCATTATAACTATGAGAAATGCTGGGAAAAATTGGGATCTGTATCAATATGCATCAGGATCCCAATTCATGGATCTCTTTATTCGAGAAATCAAAATAAGAGGCTCCAACCATTTCTTCTGACTCGTTTTCAAATTCGATACAGATCAGATAGTTAGATTTTCTTGAATTTTCTTAGAGGTTGGAGAGATTGATAAGACAGAGATATACTGGAAATTAAGAAGAGTTCTAATATTCATAGTTATATTACAAAAAAAATCAAATAATTAAGATTTGGACAATTCATGGAATGAAAAAAAAAAAAGTTTCTTCAAAGTTTGTACAAAATGTAGAGGCAAAATAGATGGGTAGACACTCAAATTTGGCTCTAACCGTCAGTTTGACACTTTAACTTACCAAATGATCATTTAGGCACCATAAAATATTTGTAAATATTTAATCGATATTTTAATCCACATATAGAAATTGAACTAAACCTAATAAGTTCACATGAACTATAGATCAGTCCCTAACTATCACTCAAATCATTTAAGTTACATGTTAATCAATTTCTCCCTCAACCTATGCAAACCACTTAATTTCTTTCAATTTCAACAAGAAATCTTCTAAACAAATTAAGGTACGTACCTTGATAAATAGATACCCATATGAAAATACATATAAGTGAATTGCAATTACTTTTTTTCCCACCCGATATTCGATATTCCTAATAGGAATAAACTAAATTTGAATTCATATTGAAAAGTCTCACATTGAAGGTAAACAAGAGACAGACCTACCTTATGTTAAAGGGTGTCGACTGATAATGCTTTATTGATCCAACCTCCAATTCTTGATCAAATAAGAATAAAGTAAACCAATTGAACTAAAATACAATGTGTATCCTATTATTGAAATTTAATTACTTGTCACAAAACGGAATTGGACATAATAATAAGTTGTAGTAGTTTGCTTGATTTATGTTTTATTAGTACGCTTTAAATAGTTTTTTTTATTAATATAATGTTATTACATCAATTATTTATTTGTTTGTTTATTTTAAAATATCGATATAGCTTAAAAAAAAATTTGCATGCACTACTGAGGTAAACGCTCCCTATTAAAGATGACTTCATATCGGGATCTGAATCCTAAATCTCTAATTAAGAACAGAAGATATCATGATATCAACGTTTTCTAGTTCTACTCCATATGGCAGTCACACACCTATGACTCAACCCTCTCTTTTTCCCTCAATTCTTGGAATAATTAGGCATATGGAATTAACAACACAAGCACATCTGGCATGTGACAAGTCTGTCAATGCCTACATATAGACCACATGACCTTGTCATGTGTCAATTACATATCTATTCAAAATCAGTTGACATCCCCACACTAAAAAAAAGCCTAAATTGCGGGGTTAAAATTACATGTTCTGACGGTCAGTAACCCCTACAATTTAGTGTTGCGGTAGTTAAGAGAACTTCTGTAATTAGGTGGGCCACAATTAAGTTCCTAGAATTTTGGACGAACCTGTAACATCCGGTAAGTTGAAATAACTATGAAGAGGCTTAAAAATCGGAAATAGTCATTTTTGGAATAAAATTCAAAATCTGGAAATTTGGTTAAGTGTGGGAAATCAGTGAGTTTTGGCCAACTTTGAGCAGTCATAACTCCTAGATCAGAATGTGTTAGGAGTATTTCTAGTTATGATTGTGAAGCTTGTGGAATGATCTTTCCAACGCCACCGAGTTTGCTTAATTCTGAGTTCGTATGAGCGAGTTATGCCCTTTGAAAGTTGGGCAGTTGGCAGGGAATCCGTCCGGAAATTTTAAGGGCATTTTGGTCTTTTCCCTAGCTATTTCTTTTGGGGTTATATTGTTGTGTTAGGCTGATTTTTGGATCATTTTTGTCCCATTTTAAAGAGTGAGAGCTAGGGCTTGAGAGTGAAGAGGAGAAGAAGAGAAGAAGAGAAGAAAGAGGAGATCAAACAAGTTTCCGTCAAAGATCGTTGTGGATATCGTCGGGGGTGATTCCTACTAGGTATGTGAGTTCTTAGTGTTGGGTTGATCCTTTTCTCCACACACCAAACTCATTTTTATTATTGAGAAAAGATTGGATACGTTGTTGGGTTGTGTTGTTAATGTTGTTGATTGTGTTGTTGAAGTTCCTTGTTGATTTGGGGCATGATTTGATTGTGTTTTTGAGTCGAGTCTCTTGTATGTTGAGGGATTTTATGATCCTTAGTGTTTGGGATTGAAACCCTTGAAGTTAGGGTGGTTTAGAGTTGGAGAAAAGAAGGAGAAAAGTCGAAGTTATCGAGAAAAAAGGGTGGCGCGTCGCGCCTTGCAGAGCGCCCCAAGAAGTGTTCTGACCTTCTCCCTTGGGGCGCCGCGCCTTGCAGTGCACCACAGCTGCCTCTCTGAGCTTCAAGGTCTGGCGCTCCGCGTCTTGCAGAGCGCCAAGGACGCCAAGTTTCCCCATTCTTTTCACACTTTCTCATGCGTGTTCCTAGGTATTGTACCTATGTTTCCTAGCTGTTTCCACCATTCTAAGGTACATTTAAACCTCCCGAACTCATCTATAAACATGTGATCATATACCTTGAATCCATAATTCAATTCGAGGCAAGTTTGGATCAAATTCAAGTGAAGTTAGAGTCAAGTCAAGCAAGTTAAGGAGTAAGTTCAAACAAGTCTTCAAAGTTGTTCAAGAGTCTTTATTGAACGCTTTAACTTCATTCTAAGGCTCAAGTTTCAAGAAAAGCAAAGAGTATAGAGTTTCAAGTTAAGTCAAGAACATAAAGTTGAGTTCATTTCTCAATGTTATTAGGGAACTATGTATTCCCAAAGAAGTTTTAAAGAAATGTTTTTACATTTAAACAAGGTTGGAAACTGAGATTTCCAAAGAGCCTTCAGGCTAGTTTTTTTTGAGTAATTATCTCATATCAACAGGAAGAAATACGTTTTAAAAACATAAGAGCCAGTACATTTTTGGGAGTAATATCGAGCACCGAGTTGGGGGAGCGTTCAAGGAACCCACAGCCCCCATAAAACCATGTTAGCCACCATGGGTAGAAAAGGATCATACTTTTTAGATGAATCCTTTTCAGATTAGACTAGTGGATCCATTAGGCAGTTCAAGTCCTATACCTTTGGCCCGGTATAGGATGCTCTGGCAGCGTGAGGTTGATCGCTGTATCATCTCTATAGCTCTTATGTGATGGTTGTCGGTTAGAGAAACTCCCACATCAGTTATTGTATTTTCATACACATAAAAGTATTATATTTTTATATACATCAGTTCATTTGTATTTATATATACATCTCAGGCTTATTGTATCTTTGTATACACACAGAGTCTATAGCATGTTTTAAACAATTTTTCTTTATATCGCACTTGTTTTAAATTGCCTTATATTGAAAGAAGTCAGTCAGGTTGAGTTGAGTTGAGCAAGGTAAGCTTTTCAGTTTCTTCCAAATTTCCTTCTAGCATTTATTGCTTAGTTTTCCAGCTCGCATACTCGTACATTCCATGTACTGATGCCAGTTGACCTGCATCTTATGACGATGCAGATACAGGTACCCCGGATCAGCATTCTGCACGTCGTTGATCCAGCTGAGCACTCCAGAGTCAGTGGTGAGCCTCCTTGCTTTCCGGAGGACTCAATTATTTTGTTCTCTTAGGTTTGTTTTATTAGGATGTTGCGGGGTCTGTCCCAACATCCATCTCAGTATTTTAGAGGCTTCATAGACAGTCATTCAGTTAGTTTGAGTCTCTCTTTTGTGTATATATGTAAATATTCTACTTTGCGACTCGAGTTGCCGTTTTGGCCAGATTTTATCAGTTAGGTTATTTTATAACCTTGCATTGCATTGAGTTATTTCTGTTGAGTTAGGTTTCCGCTGAGTTAAGAAAGCCAGGCCAAGGGTTCGCTTGGGGCCAGCAATGGTCTCTGAGTGTCGGTCCCGCCCAGGGTGTAGGCTCGGGGCATGACAGAACCCCTGCTACCATTAGTGGGGGCTTATTACTGGGGGTTTTGAACCCACAAATGTATATCTATAAAACTACACTTCAATATTTAGGAGTCAAAACCCCTGCAATTTGTGAACTTTGGGGGTCAAAACCCCCACAAATCATGAATTTTACATTAAGATTAACATGAGTTCTAACCCCTGTAATTTATGAACATGTAACCTTGCTAGAATAAATCTATTTTAAATATTAATGACTAAGTAACATGTACATCATAGTTAAACCTAAAAGGGCTTATTAGTATTAAGAAATTACAAAATATTTCAACAAAAAAACATGTACATCATAGTCAAACCTAAAAGTGTACTATTAGTTTTACAAACTAAATTGAAACGTATCATTCACTTCAACCATTACGATTACAAGAAACTTTAAATCACTACAAAAACTGTCATTCGCTAATCTTGCTTTTATTAATGAAAAGGGTCCACTAGCATCCATACTCGAAAAATGACCTACAACTATTCATGGAACTTCAACGATTGTCACTACGACTACTATCACTAGCATCACCTGTCTGCAAAGGAAAATACACAATAAGTGATATGATAAATGCTCTCACCCTTATTTTGTAACCTCTTTTGAATGCAATAAAATGATTAGGACTGAAACCTAATCCAACCATTATGGTGATTTATAAAAAAAAAATACTTACATATTGTATGTCAACAAAGAGTATGTAAACAAATACTATATTTTCTACTATGAGTGTCAATACAAATGCCAATCATAAACAAATAGGTCAATACTAACATACAAGAATATGCAAAAATATGTTCTGGACCTTGCTACTTTTTTATTGCACATAATAGTAAAAGAATCACAAATTTTTATCTTGCTCTTGTATTAATCTAGACCAAACAACACTCCACAAAGTTCTATAAACAAATACTCATATTTCCACATTCTTTTTTCCTAATCCAGACCAAACAACACTCCACATTCTAAGCTTTAGAAGCAATCCTAGAAATTTTTAGTGAACTTGACCTTCTTCAATTTTAACCACATTTTCTTTCTCATTTTATAACTTACATTATGTAGGACTTGTAAAATGCAGATCATGTAAAGTTGAAGCAAATAGAAACAATTACAAGAATGTTACCCCGATAAAATTTGAAATAATACAAGCTAACACTAAGCATGTGAACAACAATACTAAATTCTCTACTATGAAAGTCAATGCCAATCATAAACAAATAGGTCAATACTAACATACAAGAATATGCAAAAATATGTTCTAGACCATGAGTACTGCCTTGCCCATAAAACTTTGCCAGAAATAAAGAAGTTAATCTCAGTAGATATGTCACTACAAAACACAGTGGATCCAGAAAATGGCTTCAACTAAACTAACATACCTGATATATAAATAAGGTCATTTAGGAAGAGAGAATGTAAACATTATATTTACCATTGTAGGAGGAGGAGCAAATAACCCCACAAATTGTTCTGGTAATGTCCCTTCTTTCATTATCATATATGACTTGAAAGCAGCCATCATTTGATTGTGAGAATTCAACAATTTATTGTAGTTCTCTTGGCAATTGGATGGACATGAAACACTCGAAGCATTCATACCGCTGTATCGAGATCTTGCTTGTTTAAAAACTCTAGTGGGAACAACTCCTAATCCCAAACACCTTACCCTTCCAGAGTGCTCTTTTCCTAGCACTTTGCCAACTGCATCATATGGCAATATTATAGACTAATCCACAGTGCTTTGACTCAAAGTTTGCTGAATTTTTTCCTGAGTATAGTACACACACAAAACACATTATCGAAATGTTAAAAAGTAATTGAGAACAGAGATGTATTACCTAAATATAAGCAAAGTGCATTCACATATTCCTGAGTTAAGTATTCACATACTCCTGAGTTTGGCATTCACAAAATAGATTTTCCTGGGCTAGCCATTCACATATTTAAGCAAAGTACATGCACATATTCAATCAAAGTGAGAGATCAGTAGTTAGGCATAATTTTAAACCATTTACTCAAGCAGGGATTTTAAACCATTTCAAAATGACAGCACGCTATATTAAACAAGGCACCATCAAACTGATTTGAACAATAGCAATGACGAAAACATTAACAGAGAATCTCAGGTTTAAAACAAATAACAGATTAAACATAAACTGCTTGGCTTAACTTGTTAGTAGAAAAGGGACAGACTTGAAACAACCAAGGAACTGGAATGCTATTATTTCCCCCTTAAGAAACTTACACAGACAACTTTTGCCACTTCATTAACATATGCTCCATTTACATTCTTATGAGTAGCAAGATAAAGTTCTGCTCGTCCAGGCATTTTACCGGTCTCAGCCATCTATAAGCAAAATAATCAACTCAGAATAACTTAACTAATTAAAAATAATTACAGTTAGCTTAATAACTAAAATAAAATGAAATGAACTAAAATCTTTAACCATTTCAACCCTTCTTCTAGAGTTATCTTTGGATCTACCTGTGTGTGGAATGATTTGTTTCTTCCGATTTTCAGCAATTCTGTTGCACATTTCCTTACAAAAAGATACACGAAATTCAATCATTAGAAAGTAATTATATGACTACACATACTAGCTAGTTGAAACAATTAACTATATATACCAATGTTTCTTTTTTATAACGATAATTAACATAAGAAGTCCACTGATCTCTTGGAAGTCCAGGTGGAACATTATCCATAATCTGAGTTTTGCTCTTAAGTGGATCACTGAACACTTCCCATATGTCCAACCTATTTGCACTCCACTTCTTTGAAATACAATTATAAACATATCGTCGTGCAACTAAGTCGGTTGTCTCAAAAAAAAATCGAGGCTTCAAGAATAAACACTAGTTAGCTTATCTATTAAATCCAAATATAAAGGTCCAAGAAAAGAATATAGGTATAGTAGTCAGAATATAGAGTTTATACCACTATGATTTGATCAAAGACGCGATCAAAGTATGACATAGGCATATTCGGCCATTTGTTGAAATGCATTGGAAATGAGGAATCAACAGCTAAAATTCCACAAAAACCATAAAGAAGGGGTTGTGCTTCTCCAAATGGAAAATCTAGGTAATCAAAATTGACCACAATACGATCTTCTCCAGATAAATTTAACACTTCTTTGACTTTCACTTTGAGTTTCTTTTTGTTTCCTTCTGAATCTGGAATAGAGAAAAAGAAATGAAATGACAACAAAGCCAGTTGGTAGCCTTCAATATACAACCTGTTGCAAAGATCCTGTTCAAGGAAGCCACTTTGTATCATTTTCTGAATAACTGGAGAACATCTTTTGACACTCTTCCATTTTCTTGATAAGAGAAGATAACGACAAGGAGATGTAGCATTTGCAAAGTAGACTCGATTCAAAAGACAAAATGAGCTTAAAACGGGAAGGCATATATCAAACAAAAGAGGGTTCAAAAAACAGTTATAAACTTGAGAAATACTGCGAAATTGAAGTTTTTAAACAAGAAACAAGTAACAGGAACATGCTATGGAGAAACATGCAGTTAGAGACATCAACAGGATTGAAATGAGAAGCAGCAAACACCCACCACTTGATGTCTCATTATGAACAAGATTTGACAGAATGGACAAGAGAAGAATGAAATAACCAAAGATTTTGATTTTAAACCTATACCAATAAATGACAACCCGCTATATATCAATAAAAGTAGTAGTATTTAGCTAAGCTTGAATACCAAAAAAAACTAAGCTCGTAATTACAAGTAACATTCCAGTAAATCATATTTCAACATTCCAGTAAACTAAGCTTGCAAATGGCGCGCTAATCCAGAGTGAAATATCACATTTGACCCTTCTTCAGGATGTTCTGTGGATATCCTGAAGGATCACAGTGATATGAATAATCATGGAGCTGGATCATTTTCATTCTACCAAGACGATAAATACACCTCTCGTCCTGTTACAAAGTCAAGCATGTTCTATCCGTCTTGAACAATTTCTTCTTTAGCCATGTGTATCTGTGGCCTTCTGTTCACGTAGGACAATATCTATTACTGATGTAGCACCATGTAGAATAAGTAAACTTGCACGCCTTATTTGAGACTAATGTACTAAGTCAGGAGGTAGACTACTCTTTCATTAGATAAGGGAATAAGGGGTCTAAGCACGAAAGATGTCGTACACTGGAGTGACAAAGGAAAGCGAGACAGACAGAAAGTAAAGGACAATCTCACCTCATAGATCACACCAACTAATTAACTTGCAATTCCATCAAACACCTAATATCAGTGATGATAACAAAAAAGACCAACTAAAACAGCTACGATGCTAATTAGCCCATCCAAGTTGGTATATTCTATTGGGAGGTGGGATAAATTAATCCCAAGAGATAACTTTGTCCGCGAACCAAATGACTTTGCGGAAAAAAATTTGTCAGCCCCTCCAACAAGAAGAAGAAAAAGAAGAAAAAGAAAAAAAATGATGAAAAAGAAAGCAGAAGTGTAAAGTTTACCTATTGCTTCTACGGTCCAATACTTCATAGACTCACGTCCAACATCACACTTCTTGAATGGTTCCGGTTGTTATTCGGCCTGACTTGATGAAGTCGAATGTGATGCAGCCTGATTTGAGGAAATCGATTGTGATGCAGCCTGAGTTGACTGAACCGGCTGTGATGTGGTTGTCTTTTTGCCTGAACTGACGAAATCGACTGTGATGTGGTTGGGTGTGCATTGGACTGAACTGACAATGTAGGTTGTGTTTGAACTGAGTTTTGCAAGTTCTGCCAGCGCTTGGTCTTTGCAATTTCTACAATTAACCAAAGATAAAATAAATCAGAAACTCTTAAAAAATACTGTAATTGCAGTGCTTGTAAAGATTACTGGTTCATCCAGTGAATAAGACTTCTCTAACTAGCCTTCATAAAAACAGATGAATTGCAGATTTTCCTTGGTCTCTGAGAAAGAGAATGAATGAAGCAGAAAAACAACAGTAACAGCAGCCTCAAAAACAAAAAGAAAATCATAAGAAATTTGTATCTAAATCCACACACACGTGAAAATATTAAATCTTAATAAAAAAGTGATGTGATTAACAGATACAAATAGTTTTTCCTTTACACCAAAACTAAAAAGCATGTTATGTGTGTTCAGACATATGCTCCTCTGTTGAGATTTGGATATTTCCATAATCAAGATAAAAAAAAAATTCAAATTCTTGTTGTTGGTATGGCTCATTCTCAAATATTTCTTCTTCATCAACTTGTCCCATGTCAAACACATCTCTTGGTTGTAAATGTATAGCTACACTCCATTCTTTATCAGTTTCATCATCAACATAGTAGACCATATTTGCTTGTGATGCTTCAATATAAGGATCATCATCCTCACGATCTAGAAGCTCTCCCATTAATTCCAGTTCCAATATTGGAGAGGGGTCGGACCTGATAAATTAAACAAAGGAACATTTTCTATAAGATTATACATTTGTTTATATAAAACAATACAGGAACAATGGAGGACACACTTTGGTCCAAAATGGGATGTTTTTGTACAGAGGAAGTTTGTTTATGACCCTTTAGCTATGCTTGCTCCTGGCCAGAATTACAGATATGGTAAGGGCCAAAAAAATCTGAGACACTGGCTATCCTAGAAACTATCAAGCATTGTAATAACAAGCATTTGGATCATATCATGATCCAGCCATATTCAATATGTTTTACAAAGAATACTTGTGGATAAATGCAAACTACCTTGGAATATAGTCAATTGGATTGAAGAGATACAACAAATAAGCAAAGACATGCAGATTTAGAAGAATGATAAATTAGTGATTTAGAAGAAAAAAAATGAAGATACAAATCAATAAGAATATAATGTATGAATACAAGTATACAGAGATAAGTGAAGATTGAGGGCACATGTAACAGCTAAAGAAGAATTAATTAACAAACAAAAGGGGAAACTATATACACCTTACTCCAGCATAAACAAGGATTGACCAAGTCGACAACTCCAAATTTTACGAAGAAACAAGGCACCTGTTAGCGACACCATTTCAGACAAAGTGGCCCCAAAAAATCTGTAGACACAGAATGTCTCGAAGAATCTATAGAATCACCAAAATTATAACAAAATAAACCTAATTCTACCACAAAATACATGCTCAAATTTGATATTTTGAATTTTTCATCCATGAAGAATACAACAAAATTAATCAAATTCTACCTCCATGCATCTATACAAACAGCCAAAAAGCAAACTTATCTAGTAAATACAACCAGTAATTTGTACAATTTGTGAAGATTCAGATGAGAAACTCCAAAAATGTGAGGTAGGTTCATTATTCAAAGAGGTGAGAAGTGGAAAACATTACCTTAGAACACCTATCCCATTTTGAATCTGGTGAGTAGTTGAAGTTTACAGAGTTATGAGGAGACGTGCCGCTGTAGATGGCGGAGAAGTGCCGCTGTAGATGGCGGAGAAGTGTGGTGGTGAGAGAAGTGTGACAGTGAGAGAGTAATTTGGAAGGAGTGAAGTTTCCAAAAGCCGTGTTTATTTTGTATTTTGTAATTAAATTAAAAACAGATATTTATTAAATTACCTATTTCCAAAAGCTGTGAGTATTTTTTATTTCATGAATTCAAAATATATATTTTATATTTTGAATAAAAATTGTATTTTGAGATAGCAGGTGTTTAAACCCTCGGTATTTACTTTTAAAAATTTCTGGGGGTTTTAAATCCCCAATGTTTACTTTTATTTTCCGTCAGCTACCAAACCCCCATTTTTTAATGTAATTTGTGGGAGTCGCAGCTAACCTCCGCTTTGAAACCCCCACGATTTAGGTGTTTTTTTGTAGTGCCAACTCATAGACAAATTCGAAATTTAAAAATACAAGCTCAACTACAAGCCACAACGACTAAAAAATAGAAAATTGCCCAATTGTCGACGCATGTGTGCGTCACACACTTGATGTCACGATTCAAGACTATCCCCTAGACGTGACATGGTACCTAGAGTCGCGAGAGACCCCAAGCAAACTACAAGTCATAGCATGATATTAAGATAACAACATAACTGAATTAAGGAGATAATCGGAATCCTAGACTCAAATGGTAAACTCACCCTACCATGGAAAATCTTAATACAAGATTCATATGCGGGAGTCTAATGTCTAAATAAGCCTCTATCATAGGTGAGTCGCTAACACAAGACCTAGCTCACTCGAACATCTGACACTTAAGTAACGATTGAATGACATAAAAGTAACATAAGTGGCATGTCCTTGAACCGTGAGGACTCACCAAGACTGAGCAAAGCTGGTAGGATCATGTACTAACTGCGAACCTGATATAGAGCGTCAACACTTATATTATAAAATAATATAGGCACAAGAATGTATGCGGTCAATACTCAGAATGTACAGAGTATGGGGAAAAGATGCATGAGCATAAGATAATAGCATGATAAGTCAAGAAACATGATAATGCAATGACCAAGTAAAAATAATATAAAATTGATCATATGATTTCATAAAACATATTACAAGGCCATGCATACTTTCTTAAATCATAATCATAACATATGTAGTAATTATAAGCTTTTGTGGAAGATAATGTTAACCGACATAAATCATGTGAGCTATAATATGGAGTTCAATAAACTACTCTCACGTCGAAAAGAGAGTGTCCTACTTGCCAAGGAAAGGACCATAATGATGAGCTAAGGTGGATCTACTAGCTAATGTTCAATGGGGACATAACCTACTGGGGCGTGTAGTTTTCAGACATGGGTAATTGTCACTAGTTCAGTTCGGTGCTAAGTAAACTCCCAACGAAAAATATGCATAATCGTATTCATATTCATGCTCTTTAAAACAGTAAAAATCTAGTAATATTGAATCATTCATACATAATCTCATAATCATAAGAATAGCTCATTTAAACCAATATTTCATAACATACTCATAAGAGACACTTTAATTGAAAGCATATAAATCATGATAGTTTTTCATAGTAAGAAGTACTTCAATCAGAAGTATCTAAATCATGACATTCATTTATAATAGAGGAGGTACTTCAATTGGAAGTGTAACATCTCGCAAATTGAAATAACTAGGAAGGAGTTAATAATTGGAAATAGTCATTTTTGGAAAAGAATGAAAATCTGGAAATTTGTTTAAGTTAGGAAAAGTTAAGTTTTGGTCAAATTCAAATGGCCATAACTCCTGTCTCAAGATGATTTAGGTGTACTTCTAGATATGGTTGGGAAGCTCTTGGAATGATCTTTCCAACGCTGCTGAGTTTGCGCGATTCTGAGTTTGTATGAGTAAGTTATGCCCTTTTGAAGTTGGGTTGTTGGATTAAGCAAAGTCTAATCCAGATTTTGGAAGGGTAATTTAGTCTTTTTCTTACCTAATTATTCTAATTCGTTTTTAGGAGATTAATTGGGGTAAATACTTTGAGTTCTTGATGAAATTCGTTTTAATTCTTGTGGGTTTTTATGTTAAAGTTTCTTGCGATTTGATTCATGTTTCCGGGTGTAATTTCGGTTTGAACCTATCATATATTGAAGGTATAAATGATCCTAAGTGTTTGGGGAAAGAACCATTGAAGTTTAGAGGGTTTAGAGTTGAAAAACGGAGAAGAAAAGTCGTCAAACACCTAAGGAAGGGGTGGGGCGTCGCGCCAGCCAACGTGCCCCAAAGCAGTCCCTGACGCGCCAGCCAGAGCGCCCCAACTTGTTCTCTAAATATTGAGGGTTGTCGCCACGCGCCTCTCAGAGCGCCAGGGACGCCAGTTCTTCCCTTTCTTCCCCCATCCTTTCGTACTTGTTCTTTAGCAATGTACCTATGTTTTCTAGTTGATTCCAACACTTTAAGGTACATCTAAACAACAAGAAATCATCCATAAACATGATATCATGAACCTTGAATCCATAATCCAATTCAAGGAAAGTTAGGATCAAAGTCAAGAGAAGTTAAGAGTCAAGTCCAGAAGTTAAGAAGCAAGTCAAGCAAAGTTTTAAAGTTTTCAAAAGTCTTTAACAAACGTTTTAACTTTGTTTTAAGACTTAAGTTTCAAGTTAAGCAAAGAGTAAAGAGTTGAGTTTATTTCTCAAAAATTTATAAGGGAACTAAGTATTCCCAAAGAGTTTATAAATGTTTTCACATTTGAGCAAAAAAAGGGAACATCGATTCCAAGAGAGCTTTTAAGCTAAGTTTTGAGTAATTATCTCAAACCAGAGAAAGAAGTTTGTTTTTAAAACATATAAGCTAAGTATATTTTTGGGAGTAGTATTGAGCACCGATATGGGGATGCGAGTTCATATTAACTCAAGTCACCATAAACCATGTAGTCATCATGGGTAGTAAAGGATCATACTTTTTAGATGATTCCTTAAGATGTTTTTAGCATAAGCTAGTGGATCCACTAAGTTAAGTGTTCTGTATGACAGCAAAGTATAGGACAGTTCTGGCAGCGTGGGCAAGACGTTGTATCACCACTTAGGCTCATAGTGGTGGTTGTCGGTTAGAGAATCTCCCACAGAAACTATATTATTTTATTATATGAGTAAAGTTGAGTCTGTTACTGCATTTCCTTTAATGAACTAAGTTGCTTTTACTGTTTTATAAAGCTTTTCATATATTGCATGTGTTCATTGCCTTATTTTGAGTTAAGTTATTCATGAGTTGAGAAGAGCTGAGGTAAGTGTTTCTTTCAGAATCTTTTCAAGCCTATGTATTGTTTAGCATTCCAATTTGCATACTCGTACATTCAATGTACTGATGCCAGTTGGCCTGCATCGTCTTATGATGCAGACACAGGTAACCAGGATCAGCATCCAGTGCCTCGTTGATCAGGTTCAGCACTCCAAGTCAGTTGGTGAGCCTCCTTGCATTTCAGAGGACTCTTTTATCCTTTGCTTTCTAGTTTTGATGATTGGGGCCCCGTCCCGACATCTTTCTTTGTTTTAGAGGCATCATAGACTGATAGTATTAGTTCTTTAGTCATATTCATTTCAGTTGTATACGTTTAAGACTTGAGTTGCCATTTTTGGCTAAGTTATTATCTTTTAAGTTATTGCGTGAGCTTTATCTCTTGTGTTTAAGTTTTCGGCTGAGTAAGTAAGCCAGGCCAAGGGTTCGCTTGGGGCTAGCAATGGTTCTTGAGTGTCGGCCACGTCCAGGGTGTAGGCTCGGGGCGTGACAGGAAGCCTCATTTTTTCATACAAACTAAAGTTAATGATACTTTATTCTAAAGCATCCTTGATTTATAAAATCCTTCATATCAAAATGCATGCATATCATCATAACTTGATTCATAATCATAAAATACTTACATAGCATGTATACATGAAAATATCTTTGAAACATTGCATTTTGATCAAATCATGCATAATAAGATCAACCATGAATGAATAAACTTAGAACCAATTAAACATATGAGGAAATCATGAAACCCTAGAATTTGGGCAAGAATCATAATGAGAATTTAAGATTTTTTGGGACTCAATGGGTGACGAGGAACCCTTTGATGAATTTTCCACATACCTTGATTTCCCTAATTGAAATCTTCAATGGAGACTTGAATCCTTGAAACCTAGCATGCTTGGAGAAGAAGACTTGAGAGAGAAAATTTGAAATTTGAGTGAATAAGAGTGAATGGGGAGGTTAGGGGTCTTAGAAAATCAGTTATAGTCCTTGAATTAGGCCTAAAACGATGTAGTGTAGGAGTTAAAAGAGTAGGAAAAGATCCAAATAAACCTGAAGTAAGACACCCGGACTACCTTTACAAATGACTCCTACGGTCCATATTCTACTCTATGGACTGTACTCTCCATTCGTAGTCTCCAAGTACTGAAATCCCAACTTTCATCAGATTGGACCACGACTATCAACCACAAACCTTAGATAGTAGTACGACCCGTACTACCCTTTCCGTAAAACCCAAGGTACTAAAATCAAGAGTTTCAAAAGATCAAGTCCACGAATCCCAACTATGACCTGTCTTTCTTTCTACCATTTGTACTAGCCAACCGTAAATTCATTTACTGAAACTCATTTTTTTAGGGGAAACCACGATCAGCTTCCACGAGCCGTCAACCCATTTACTGCCCATACAAAGGCCTCGTGAAACCCAATAACCAGTATACTTTCAACCATACTCTGTAACCTTTTAACTTCTAACTGTTTTTTGCACTTTTGAGGTGTTACAATTCTCCCCCTTGAGAACATTCGTCCTCAAATGAGATTCAACTAAGCATGAATAGACTAGGAAAATATTTGACAGACCAACATGAAAGTAAAACACATAAAATTCATAATCCATGAGAAGTAATTGACTCTAGGCTAAAACGTGAAGTTTAGAATTGATTTCATGAACATGCATGCATATGGAAACATGAGAATAGTTGAAAACAAATAAATCCAAAGAGTATATAAGAGGATCTAATACCTCAAACTGAAACTTAATCAGAGGGGAAAAATGAGGGTATTTGGATATCATATCGGCTCGACTTCCTAAGTAGCACCCTAAACTAACTAATTTCTCCAAAGAACTTTCACCGAAGCAACTTCTTTATTTCAATTGACTTCTTCATAAGAGAGATTTTATTGCACACAGATAATTTTTAAAGGCACAACTGAGGTCGGATCACCAATGCATTTCTTCAACAAAGACACGTGAAACATCATATGTGTTGATGCCAAATATGAAATCAAATCCATCTTGTAACCCACATTATCGAACCACCTCAAAATATTATATGTGCCTACATAACGGGGAATAAGCTTTCCTCTCTTACCAAACTTTATCACACCATTCATGGGTGAGATTTTCAAGTAAACTCAATCATCAATGGTGAATTCAAGTTCTCTTATTCTCACATCCACATAAGATTTATGTCTACTCTGAGTCATTTTTAACATATCCCTGATAAGTCAACTTTCTCCATCGCCTCATGAACTAACTCGAGCCCTATTAAAGAGACCTCACCAACTGCAAACCAACCAATAAGAGACCTACACCTCATATCATAGAGAGCCTCAAACAGAAACATCTCAATACTCAAGTTATAGCTATTATCATAAGCAAACTCAATCAAAGGTAAATGATCATCTCAATTACCCTCAAAGTAAATCACACAATCTCTCTACATGTCTTCCAAAGTCTGAATAGTCTGTTCCATCTGAATATCAGTTTGTGAGTGAAAACTTATGCTAAACTTAACTTGATTACCAAGTCCTTTCCAAAAAGATCTCCAAAAATGAAAGGTGAGCTAAGTACTTCTATCTGAAATGATGATAAAAGCACCCTATACAAATTCACCATCCCCCCGAATATAGAGCCTAGCATAGTCCTCGGTTGAATAAGAGGTCTTCACAAGAAGAAAATGTGCTAACTTAGTCATTCGATCTACAACAGCCCAAAGAGAATCGTATTATCAATGAGTGTGAGGTAAATTCATAATAAAGTCCATATTCAAAATCTTCCTACTTCTAAGTAGAAATTCTAATATCTTGGGTCATACCTCCTAATTTCTGATGTTCGGCCTTCACTTGTTGGCAATTTGGATACTTAGCCACAAATTTCACAATATCCTTTTTCATTTCATTTCATTGATAGACTTTTCGTAGATCACAATACATCTTAGTGGCTCCTGGGTGAATAGAATATCAAGAACTATGAGCTTTTGATAATATTTGTTGTCTCAACTCATCAACATTCAGAACATACAAACAACCTTGATAACGAAGCACACTATCTCTCCCTTGAGAGATAGCCTCAATAACTTTTTTGTACAATGCTTTCTTCAATTTAACCAAAGTTGGGTCATCATTTTGTTTTGCCTTAACCTCCAACACAAGAGATTATTCAAAACCATTCTACACAATAACATCACCATGCTCTGAATCAACCAAACAAACTCGTAAACGGTATAATTTGTGCACATCAAGAACCAATTCCATCATCAATATGAGAAACACTATTCATGTACAATCTTCTAAGATCATCAACAATCACATTTTCCTTACTCGGATAGTAAAAAACACTAATATCATAATCCTTCAACAATTCAAGTCACCTCTGTTGATGAAGACTCAAATCATTTTGTTTAAACACACTGAAAGCTCTTGTGATTGGTGAACACATTTACATGGACACCATAGAAATAGTGTCTACATATCTTCAAGGCAAAAGTCACGCCGCCAACTCCGAATCCTGAGTTGGGTAATTCTTCTCATAAACCTTGAGTTTCCTAGAAGTAGAGACTATGAAGACCTTACTATTTACAACAAAACACAATCAAAATCGATTGTTAAGGCATCACAATATACAACAAAATCATTGGAACCTTCCGATAAAGTCAAAATCGGGGTTGAAGTAAGTTGAGTCTTCCATTCTTGAAAACTCTTCTCACAAGATTTAGATCATTGTAATTTCACTTTCTTCTGAGTTAAAGAAGTCAAAGGAGAAACAATAGAGAAAATTCTCTCTACAAACCCTCGATAGTAGCCGATCAAATCCAAAAAAAACTTATAACATATGAGGGAAAGAGAGGTCTAAGCTAGTTGTTAATTGTCTGGGTCTGCTTAGGATCAACTTTGAATACCTTCTCATCCGACTGTATGGTCAAGGAATGCCACTGGTCTCAACCAAACCTCACACTTGCTAAACTTAGCCAACAACTAAGGATCCTTGAGAAGTTGCAAGACAAATGATCGACTACTCATCCTCACTCTAATAATAGATCAAGATGTCATTTATGAACACAATGGCGTACATATCCAAATATTGCTTGAACATCTTGTTCATTAAATCTATAACATTTGTAGGAGCATTCATTGTAAAATTTGTGTACATCTTACTATCTCCAAATTTTACTTGAAGAAAAATGTCAACTAAAACCAAAGGAATATTTTATAAAGTAAAAAATTTAAGAATCCCATAGTGTAAGGAACAAATTACATTTTATCCCTACTTTTTTTGTAATTATGATAATTCCTTAAATTTTGTACCTTCCGGATACATAAGTCACCATCCGGACGCATTAATGTTGATATAGTAAATATCCATTTGTTAGGCTAAACGAGGGAATAAAAACTGAAAATCTAATTAAATTCCATAAATTACGCTTACGTTTCTTCTTACTGTCAATAGTACAGAGACAAATCTTAAATTTGAAATTTGAAATTTGAAATTGCTTCCACCCCTATTCAACGAAGAAACCTTTCAAATTTGTTTCAAAAACTATCACGACCCTGGGGTACACCCTAGATGTAACAAGGCTTACAAGATCCGGAGAGGCCTCATACAAGTCACTTAGCATATAATAACATACAGTAATAGAAATGATGCGGAATTTTAAACATTTTCAACACAATAAAAAACTTTATAAAATGAAGCGGAAGTCTATTACACTTTGTCTCAAACTATCTAGAACATGAATATCTTTGGGACACTGCCCATACAATAGTTCAAAACATAAAATGAAAGACATTAAGGAAATAGTGGTCAAATCCTCGAATGCTATGAGGACTCACCAATCTTCAAATCTTGCTCTACCATGATCCTAGCCACGGGGATGAGAGTCGATATCGCCGGACCCTACATTTAAATAAGAAATAGGCAAGAGTATGTGTTAGTACAAACATGTACTAAATATGATGGCTAGCATAAATCATCAACATAAGCATATCATAAGCATTAATCAACATAATACATAATCCATAAGCATAAGAGATAACAACATAAGTCATAAGCATAATCAACGCATATGGATCATAATAATAAAGGAGGAATACTTCTCAAGTAACCTCAACTTATCCTTAGTCAAGACTTGGGTCATCACCTCTAGTCATACATCTCATGGAAGGCCAGTCAAGCAACAATCCCAACTATTCATTCTTCATGACATAATTCACATTATTCTTGCTTTACTTTTAAAGACATGGGGATTCACCTCTATGCCTATTATAATGGATGATGGGTATTCACCTCTTGTCTTACTAGAATAGTAATAGGTATTCACCTTAATGTCCATTTTTAGGGAATAATAGGT
The DNA here is from genome assembly GCF_019186545.1 of Solanum stenotomum. Lineage (NCBI taxonomy): Eukaryota > Viridiplantae > Streptophyta > Magnoliopsida > Solanales > Solanaceae > Solanum > Solanum stenotomum. The sequence goes on along the minus strand of NC_064286.1, from coordinate 8,601,262 downwards.
ATTCGCCTCTATGTTCATTTTAGGGAATCATAGGTATTCGCCTCCATGTTATTTTTAGGGAATCATAGGTATTCGCCTCCATGTTTAACATTATATGACACAGGTATTCGCCTCCACATCACTTTTATAAGGATCATAGGTATTTGCCTCAATGTCCTTGCTATAAAGGATAATAGGTATTCACCTCTTGCCTTTCTTCTTGAAGTTATATAATAAAGGTAGTCACCTCACATTCATTATCACATGACATGGGTAATCACCTCATGTCCATCATCTCATGTCATGGGTAATCACCTCATGTTTGCTAACTTAAGAATATGGGAGATCACCTCATATCCTTCTCATATGAAGGTCTTGGGAAATCACATCAAGCCTCATCAATTTTCATAGTCCTTTGACTTAGATTCATTTTAGGTGAGCAATCCTTTCAACCTAGAATCATTCTATGTGAGAAAACCTTTCACATTTATACATTCATACATTCATAGAGTAGATCATGCAGTTAAATCCTTCCACAACAATCCTATCTACAAATCAACATTCATAATGTAAGTTTTACTCTCAAAGCCCTAACAATCATAGTTTATCATGCATGCCTTAGCCTCAAGACAATCCTAATCTAAAACACTACAAGTCATAATTCATCATATATACTTTGATCTCAATCAATTCATGTCTATATGCTTCACTCTCAAGCAATTCATATCTATATACTTTAATCTCAAGCAATCTACATTGTATCTCATCAATCCTAGAAGAGTACATCTAAATCCTCAATTTCCCATTTCATGGCATAAAATCCATTAACTTCAAATTTATCTTAGACTCATGAGTTAGGCATGGGTACATGTAAAATCATTCTAAAAGCATGTAATTATACCAATTCAATCATAAACAACCATAATCCACTCAATTGGATCAAAACTCATAACATTAGAAGAAACACTAACTATTGGGAAATTTTTCTTCTAAATTGGGGAAATCATGGGGGATCCATGGATGAAAAGCCATCATACCTTGATTACAAAGTCCACAAATGCTCTAGGATTGGAGACTTGACCTTGAATCCTAGCTTGAATTCTTTCTTCTTCTTCAAGTTCTAGTGAGAGAAATATTTGAGAGAAGACATGGGATTTCTTTTGGGGTGTTGGAAATAGTGACTTGAATGGTGAGTTTAAAGGGTTAAAATCCCTTATATAGGTGTACTAGTCTTATGCAAAATGACCTCACTTTATTCTAATTAAAATCATAAAAGACATAAAAGCCCCTAAAATAAAACTGTCAGCTACGACCCACGAAACCCATCGATGGATCATCAATCGACCTACGGTCTGTCGTGTCAACCTTGGGTAGATACAGAGATATTTGGCGACCTATGAACCCCTGGACCACAGACTGTGGTCTGATCGACGGTCCGTTGGTCAAGTCGTGCTTCATGCCTCCACCAACTTTTGGGGTGGCCAACTCAAAAACCCCACCTACGATCTGTGGTTTAACCCACGGGTCATGGTTGGCCTCTCGTGGACAGCACCTGCCATTCCCTAAAATTTCTACTTTGCCTATTTCCGAATCTGGGGTGTTACATTATCTCCCCCTTGGGAACATTCATCCTTGAATGGAATTCTAGACACCTCCTATAGAAAACGACTCAAGACTAGTAGTACACCATGCATGCAACTCATCAAAATACACACAACCAAGAAGGAAACATCAACTCCAAGCTAAACATACTCAATGCATCATATGGAAGGTAGGACTACATCTAGCAACCCAATATGCATGAAATTTCAGCATTTCTCATGTTCAAGGAGGAACTATCATCTCCAAGCTAAAAGCATGCTCAACACAATCTCATGGAGCCTATATTCAATCTATACTCATAGTATACATTCAAGGAGGAAATCTCTCAACTCCAAGCTAAGGCATGTTCACCAATTCATCTTATGAAGTCTATAGGCAACTCATACTCAATGCACTACAGCATGAGGAAAATCAATCATATAAACTCATTTTCTTTCTAAACACAAGTTTTTCATGAACATGCATATCATAAAGAAATCATGGGAACATCTAAAACACACATGACTTCAAACAAAGAATAAACCATGAGAAACTGTTTATCTCAAGCTAAGGGGAGGAGTAGAAGGACCAAGAAGAGGATATTGGGACATCTTATCGGCCTCGGCCTCCCAAGTGACACCCTCATCTAACACCCTCAACAAAAAGATCCCTCTCTACCACTTTCAAAGAGGCAACTTCCTCGTTCCTCAATTTTTTAACTTATCGGTCTACGATCTCAATCGGTACTTCTTCATAAGAGAGATTCTCATTAACTCTCAACCCTTCTAAGGGATCTATGAGTGTTAGATCTCCAACACACTTCTTTAACATAGAGACATGGAAAATCGAACGCATCGTTGCCCACTCATTAGGCAACTCTAGCTCATAAGCAACCTTACCAACAAGTCTCAAGATCTAATATGGGCCTACAAAACGGGGACTAAGTTTCTCTTACTTCCCAAACCTCATTACACCATCCTTGGGTGAGAAATTTCAAGCAAACCCAAATCATGAAAATTAGGAGCACTCAACGACTTTGCTATCTAAGCACATCATCTCTCCCTTGGGAGAAAGCCTAGACGGACTTTCTAAGCACCACTTCTTTCAATTCAGCTAAGGTCGGATCAAGTAATCACTAAGTTTTCACACTCGTCACACAAAATGATTCTAAACCATGGTGAACTATACCACTACCTTTTGGAGGAATCTACTAACTAAACATATCAAGGTATTATCTAAACATCATATTTCTCAAATCTTTACTTAACGTCGGGGCATTAGTCAAACCAAACAACATCCTCATCATACATAATGACCATATCAGATTCTATAATCAATAGAAGCATAACAAGAGCGCAGCCAATCTATACCAATGATAACATCAAAACCTAGCATATCAAGTCTATCAAGTCACAAAAGACAAAGTAGCATTGGGATCTAAATAAAACATAAATAATCAAGTTGAAGAACTCTCAATATATAGGTAGCCACATCTGGAGGACACTCTTGTTCACGTCAATCTTAGAGTGCAAAGAACTTATTCTGTTTTGGAGCATTCACATCCGAACCAATTGGACCGGATGAAGGGTAAGGTTAAGACCTACGACAACTATCTCCTTCATTTCTAGAAATTGAAGGACAATGCCTTATCTTGTGACCCATTACCACAACCAAAACAAATATTGGAACCCACTAGGCATTCACCCACATGTCTTGTATCACTCTTATCACACCCTAGCAATAGAACCTCATAACCATCTTCTTGAGGCTTAGGGTTAGACATCATTTCTTGGTTGAACTTAGGAGTATTAGAGGAACCTTGCCCGGAGAACATTTGTCTATATTTAGAACGATCATGTCCATCGAACCTTGCATGAGAGGAATTTTCATCATTAATTCTAGACCTCTTTTTTTCCCTAGATCCCTCATTAAGTTTCTACTCCTCAATCTGTTGTGCATGAATCATAAGACGGGAAATATCTATATCATTAACAAGCATATCCGTACGACATTCTTTCACTACTAAATCGGACACACCCGACATAAACTTACTCATTCTCGACCTAGGGTCGGCTACTATGATTGGAGCATATTTCGACAACTGAGTGAACTTCAAAGCATATTCATTAACACTCATATTACCTTGCCGAATTTTAATGAACTCAAGCACCTTAACCTCTCTCATCTCTAAAGGTAATAACCTATCAAGAAAAGCATATTTAAACTCTTCCCACTCTACAGGACCCGCTTCTACCGACCTTGCCTGTTTCCAGTGGTTGAACCAAATCTGAGCAACCCCTTGAGTTGATAAGAGGCCAATTCCACCGTATCTACCGGAGTCACTCCCATGATAGCTAACACCTTATAGACCTCATCTATGAACTCTTGAGGATCTTCCTCAAAGTTATGAACAAGATTTTACTTGACATGGTTTTGAGACATCCTAGAACCATTCTAAACTTTGTGCTCTGATACTAAGTTTGTCACGACCAAGAGGTATCGCCTAGATGTAACAAGGCGTACAAGACCCCGAGAGGCCTCATACAAGCCACTTAGCATATCATAACATAAAGTAATAGAAATGATATGGAATTTTAAAACATTTTCAACACAATCAAAAACTTTATAAAACGAAGCAGAAGTCTATTACATTTTATCTCCAACAATCTAGAACATGAATATATTTGGGACACAGCCCATACAATAGTTCAAAACATAAAATGAAAGACATAAGGAAATAGTGGTCAAATCCTCAAATGCTTTGAGGACTCACCAATTTTCAAATCTTATTCTACTATGATCCTAGCCACGAGGATGATATTCGATATTGCCGGGCCCTACATTTGGATAAGAAATGTAGGTAAGATTACGTATTAGTACAAACAAGTACAAAATATGATGGCTAGCATAAATCATCAACATAAGCATAGCATAAGCATTAGTCAACATAAGACATAATCCATAAGCATAAAAGATAACAACATAAGTTATAAGCATAATCAAGGCATATTGTATCATGATAATAAAAGATGAATACTTCTCAAGTAACGTCAACTTATCCTTAGTCAAGACTTGGGTCATCACCTCTAGTCATACATCTCATGGAAGGTCACTCAAGCAACAATCCCAACTATTCATTCTTCATGACATAATTCACATTATTCTTGCTTTACTTTTAAAGACATAGGGATTCATCTCTATGCCTATTATCAAGGTCAATGGGTATTCACCTCTTGCCTTACTGGTATAGTCATAGGTATTTGCCTTCATGTCCATTTTAGGGAATCATATGTATTCACCTCCATGTTCATTTTAGGGAATCATAGGTATTCGCCTCCATGTTCATTTTAGGGAATCATAGGCATTTGCCTATATGTTCAACACTATATGACACAAATATTCGGCTCCACCTCACTTTTATAAAGATCATAGGTATTCGCCTCCATGTCCTTGGTATAAAGTCTAATGGGTATTTAACTTTTTCCTTGCTTCTTGAAGTTATATAATAAAGGTAGTCACCTCACATTCATCATCACATGACATGAGTAATCACCTCATGTCCATCATCTCATGTCATGGGTAATCACCTCATGTTTTCTAACTTAGGAATATGGGAGATCACCTCATATCCTTCTCATTTGAAGGTCTTGGTAAATCACCTCAAGCCTCATCAATTCTCATAGTCCTTTGACTTAGATTCATTTTAGGTGAGCAATCCTTTCAACCTAGAATCATTCTATGTGAGAAAACCTTTCACATTTATACATTCATACATTCATAGAGTAGATCATGCAGGTAAATCCTTTCACAACAATCCTATCTACAAATCAAAATTCATAATGTAAGCTTTACTCTCAAATCCCTAATAATCATAGTTCATCATGCATGCCTTAGCCTCAAGACAATCCTAAACTCAAATCCTACAAGTCATAATTCATCATATATACTTTGATCTCAATCAATTCATGTTTATATGCTTCACTCTCAAGCAATTCATATCTATATACTCTAATCTCCAGCAATCTACATTGTATCTCATTAATCCTAGAATAGTACATCTAAATCCTCAATTTCCCCTTTCATGGCATAAAACTCATTTACTTCAAATTCATCTTAGAATCATGGGTTAGGTCTGGGTACATGTAAAATCATTCTAAAAGTATGTAATTCTATCAATCCAATCATAAACAACCATAATCCACTCAATTGGATCAAAACCATAACATTAGAAGAAACCTTAACTAGGATTAGGGAATTCTTCTTCTAAATTGAGGAAACCATGGGGGCTCCATGGATGAAAGGATTTCATGGATGAAAATAAATCATACCTTGATTACAAAGTCCAAAAATGCTTGGGGATTGGAGACTTAACCTTGGATCCTAGCTTGAACTCTTTCTTCTTCTTCAAGTTCTAGAGAGAGAAATATTTGAGAGAAAACTTGGGATTTCTTTTGGGGTTTTAAAAATAGTGACTTGAATGGTGAGTCTAAAAGGTTAAAATCACTTATATAGGTGTACTAGGATTAGGCAAAATGACCTCACTTTATTCTAATTAAAACCATAAAAGACCCAAAATCCCCTAAAATAAAACTGTCAGCTACGACCCACCGACGAACCGTCGACCGACCTACGGTCCGTCCTGTCAATCGTGTGTATAGATACCGAGATATTTGGTGACCTATGGACCCTGGATCATGGATCGTGGTTTGACCGACGTTCCGTTGATCAGGTCGTGGTTCATGCCTCTGCCAACTTTTGGGGTGTCCAACTCACGGACCCCACCTACGGTTAGTGGTTCAACCCATGGTCCGTGGTTGGCCTCTCGTGGATGGCACCTGTCATTCCCTAAAATTGCTACTTTGCCTGTTTTCAAATCCAGGGTGTTACAAAAATGTTTATCAAAATTTTAGGTAAGTCGGGTGGTTATGAAGGAAACAAAAGTGATGGAATTCTTGTTGGACAAACAATTTCCTTTGTGAATCTTTAAGTTCATCGAAGATTCTTTCAATTTTTATTTAAGATTGTCAAAAAATTTGAGATTCAAGATTTTTCTCCTAGTTCATCGAAGATTCTTTCAGATTTGATTCAAAATTGTTGAAAATTTTGAGATTCAATATTCTTATCCTAGTTCATTGAAGATCCTTTCAATTTTGATTCAAAATTATCAAAAATTTTGAGAAGATACATCATGAATATCTTTGCTAGTCTTGTTACTATCATTGTTATGGGTTTTAAGAAGTTCTTGAGCTTCTCTAAGGACTCTCAGCCTCTCCTTTCGCGCGGCTGTCGCCGCTACCTCTATATGACACTTTCCTCCTCTATCGACATTGACTATATACTTGTATACTAAATGTCAAATTCGAAATCTCGCTGCTTCTGCATAGTAAAAAAAAAATTGAAAAAGTAAAAGAACACAATATTGGTAGAGCAATTGGTTGGATTTATATATATCAGCTTTTATATATTTATGAATCATCCCATAAAATTATGCATGATAAATTACTATTTATAACTTTAACTTTAGTATAAAGAGGTCTAATAATGGAATTACATGTATTGTGTTGTGTAGTTGATCTCTTAATTTGCGATCTCGAGATGGATATATTACTCATGATACATTAATATTTCTAAAATATTTAGTAAAATGCTAAGTATCGTAATCCTACTTGATACATTAAAGTAGTAAAGATTGCCCATAAGGTGTTTGGTTTTAGATTGATACATTACTATTTAGTTTTAGATCGATATATTAATTGACAAATTGTAACAAATTAGAACAATTTGAAATTCAAAATTCTTGTTCCCATTCTTCCAAAAAAAACTCTCAATTTTTTAATCAAACTTGTCGAAAAATTGTACTGATACAACATGAACTTGTCGATCTTGTCAAGACATTCCGAAATCTTGGAAAGTGAGGTGAGGTATGAATGATACAAAAGTGATGGAATTGTTGTTGGTCAAAATATTGGTTTTGCCAATCTCAAATCAGTCATTGCCGCTGAATTAAAGATCAATGAGTTGAGAAAAAAATTGTAAATCAGATACATTGTTGAGGTGAAGAAACAAGAGTCTGGATTTTCAGTGTATCCGCTATGCATTGATACAACATATAAAAAGGCTGAAGAGATACATAGCTTTGATGGATCATCCATACCTTTCATAATGTTATGTAATCATTTTTTGAATTGTGTTTTCGAAATGGATAGATTTGTCAATACATTACTATTTATGTATCTTGTTTAAATTGATAAGTATTGTATTTATACTAGATACATTAAATAAGTAATTGTTGCCCATAAGATATTAGATTTGAGATCGATACATTATTGTATGGCAGTTGCTATGTATTGGATACATTTAGTATAAATTCAAATTTACGTATCATATCTAAAAAAAAATAGCGCATGATACATTACTATTTATGTATCTCGTTTAAATTGATAAGTATTATATTTTTACGGGATACATTAAACAAGTAATTGTTGCCCATAAGTTGTTTGGTTTGAGATCGATACATGTAGTATAAATTAGTATTTATGTATCATACACGTACAATTTGATGTTGTTATGTATCATGCAAAAAAAATATTATGAAGATGATAAACACTTATTTAGTTATAAAATAGTACTGCAGCTACATAACAACATATGATACATAGTCTGTAAAAGATAATGAAATTTGTAATAGTTATGTATCAAATACATGACTCTGAAGTCGAGATCCTTCTTCGACTTTGACTTCTCCAACTCCAGATTCTTGATTAATAATGAATCGTTCATTTGTTTAAATCAATTTTCAACAAATCTTCATCGCCAGAAACAAAGATAAGACTTACATTTTCTTGAGTAGATGAAACTAATTGGATAATCTCAATACTAAAAGATGGAACATCATCCATATGTATTAGAATTTGTAGATGAAAAAGTAAAAAAAATAATTTAAATGACGATGATGAACTCGAAAGAAAAAAAACATGATACATAGCATAAACAGAGAGCATTGTAGTAGGGTTGTGTCACGACCCAGCAGTACCCCATAGATGTGACACGATGTACAAGACTCTGAAAAGCCTCATACAAGCCTCTTAGCGTATCATAACATAAGCATAGAACAATAAAGAGTAAAAATGCATTTCAAGTCCAAAATTTGCATATAGGAAAGTGGAAGTCTAGACTTCCTCTCAATATAGCCATCTATTACAATACTTGAATCAAATAGGGACACAGCCCATACAACAGTCTGAAACGGAAATACAAGAATGAAACTACTATGTGAAAACATCCGTCCTCGAATCATGAGGAGTCACCAACAAGCTAGGAGAAATGACCAAGTCCAAGCTTTAGCCACAATGAGTACCACCTTGAGAACCGGACCCTACACTTAGGAAAAATATGGGTTAATACAAAAATGAACTAAGTATGATAGTCATGCATAAAAACATTGAAAACATGCAAAAAGGGACATTTTCGTTGAATGCATGCAATTTACTAAGTTAAAGCATCATATTGAAGATAATGGAAAAGCATAAGTCATAAGTATAATCAACTCATAAATCATCATAATATAAGAGGAACACCTCATAAATACCCTCAAAGCATACTTGTGCAATGCATGAATAAGATCTCATAATCCCACCCATACTAAGTAAAGCTTCTTGAGTAGCCATAGTTCATAATTCATGTTTTTGTTCATAGTTCATAAGTCATAGTGGGAATAAGCCTTAACCGACATAGACCATGTGAGCTTAACATGGAATCCAGTGTTCGCCACACCGAAAAGGGTTGTCCTACTTGCCTAAGGTAAGACCATCATTTGTTAGCTTTTGGTGGATCCACTAGCTAAATATCCTATGGGGGCACGTAGTTTATGGGATAAGGAGATTGTTACTAGAAACACGTCCTTTCTCACAGGGGAGATTCCATCTCATAAGATTGGTTCTAGAAACCCCACATTTCTCACGGAAGAGTTTCCATCTCATATTCAATAACCACTCGGTGCTAAACATTTATCCCACGGAGTACTTATTAAGTCATAACTTATTTCATTAGGATAGCTCATTAGATCATGCGTGAGAATAACATTTCACCGTCCATGTCTACATATAAAATTAGAGTCAATTAGATGAGAAAACCTTTCAACCTAGAATCTCCATTATGTGAGAAAACCTTTCACATTATGTTCATTATGTGTTCATGAGAATAGCCTTTCAATCAACACAACAACATTATCATAATCATGGGCACTTCACTCTCAAAGTGCTCTTAAAGCATGTACATAACCTTCATAAAACATGTATAATATCATATCTTGCCTTTTCAAAGGTCAATGCTCATAACAAATCAACACATCTAGAATTACTACATTAGACATGGATAATAACATAATTCAAATAACTCAATTACTACAAGCATAATCTCATAATATCCCTCTTTCATCAACTTACCCACATCACAAGGTCATAAATTGGGAATATGGGGATTTCATGGATTCTTGGGGGATTTCAACATAAAATCGTAATAAATCATCAATTCAATCATAATATAAAGTAATTAAATCATTAGAAACATTTTTTGAAAGGAATCCATGACTTTGAGTCAAACCCTAGCTTTTGGGAAAATTCTATCTTTGAAATTGAATTTGGAGGGACTCCATGGATGAAGGACTAACATACCTTAGCTATAAATCTCCAAAGAATTTGAGTAGAAAACCTTGCTCCTTCACACCCAAGCTCCAACTTCCTTCTTCTTTTTCCTTGAAGTTTTAGAGAGAGATTTTTTGGAGAGGATGAGTTCTTTTGGAAATTTTATAAATATGGCTTGGATAACTTAATTTGGTGACATAAAAACCTTATATATTTAGTCTAAATTAGTGTAAAATGACGTCACTTAATATTAATTAAAACCTGAAATCCCCAAAACGCCCCTACACTTAACTGCCAAAAAGCAGTTTCCAGGTCACCCACGCCCCTCACCGACAGACCATGGTTGGACCCACGGCCCATGCTGGTGAAGTGTGGTCTGGGTTCAGAGACCTGGTTTTCAAGGCTTGACCTACGACCCCTTCACCCACGTTCGTGGACTGACCCATGAGACGTAGGTCACCACCGTGGGTCACTGTCCAAGCAAATTTTTGGGGTCCTCCTCAAGGACCCATGGTTGGTCCTTGGGGTTCGTACCTTGACGTTCTCACACAAAACTCTTTATTTTTAAGTAGGGGGGTTACGTTTACAACTCTAACTCTCATGTTAAGCTCTAGTTTAGCCTACTAGTTTCCGGAGTGTTACAATATCTCTCCCTTGCGATCATTCATCCTCGAATGACAATCTAGACACCTTACGGAAGTAAAGACTCAAAACTAGTAGCCCATAAAGTATGAAACATCAAAATAATGCACAATTCAAAGGAGGAAACTTCAACTCCATCTCAAACATAATCAATGCATCACAAGGAAGTAAGAACTACATATAACAACCCATTATGCATAAAATTTCATCATTTCTCATAATCATGGGAGGAAATACCTTCTCCAACTAAAAGCATGCTCAACACAATATCATGAAGCCAATATGCAATTACTCTTAAAAGCATACTAAAGTATGTTCATCAAATCATCTCATGAAGTCAAATAGGCAACTCATACTAAATGCACAACAACATGAGGAACATAAATCATGAATATTCATTTTCTTACTAAACATGAATTTCTCAAGAACATGCACAACATAAGGAAATCATGAAAAAAAAACACATATAACACACATGACTCCCAAAACACTAAAATTCAAGTGGAACTTCTTACCTCAAGCTTGAATAGGAGTAGAAGGAAAGAGTTGAGGATATCGGGACATCATATCGGCCTCCGCCTCCCAAGTAGCACCCTCAACTAAATGATTTCTCCATAAAACCTTCACGGAAGCTATTTCCTTATTTCTCAATCTCTAGACTTGCCGATCTAGGATCTCTACCGGAACCTCTTCATATGAAAGACTTTCGTCAACTCACAACCCTTCTAGGGGAACAATAGATGTCGGATATCTAATACACTTCTTAAGCATAGAAACATGAAATACCGGATGAACTAGGGCCAACTCATTTTGCAAATCCAACTCATAGGCAACCTTCCCAATAGGTTTCAAAATTTGATATGGGCCTACATACCGGGGACTAAGTTTCCCTTTCTTGCCAAATCTCATCACACCCTTCATGGGTGAGATTTTCAAATAGATCCAATCATTAACTTCAAATTCTAGATCCCTTCTTCTCACATTGACATAAGACTTGTGTCTACTTTGAGTTATTCTCAACCTTACTTTAATAAGCCAAACTTTCTCAATGGTTTCATAAACTAACTCGGGACCTATCATAGCAATTTCACCTACCTCAAACCAACCAATCGGAGACCTACATCTCCTACCATACAAGGCTTCAAAAGGAGCCATACTGATACTTGAGTGATAGTTATTATTGTAGGCAAACTCTATTAAAGGCAAGTGGTCGTCCCAATTACCTTTAAAATCTATCACGCATGTCCTCAACATGTCCTTCAAGGTCTGAATAGTGTGCTCCGCTTGACCATTCGTTTGGGGATGAAAAGTCGTGCTAAGCTTAACCTTAGTACCAACCCTTTTTGGAATGACTTCAAAAAGTGTGAAGTAAATTAACCCCGATCTGAAATAATAGATAAAGGAATCTCATGCAACTTCACTATCTCTCTTATATACAACTTGGCATAGTCTTCCGCCGATGAAGAGACCTTGACGGGAATAAAGTGGGCTGATTTTGTCATCCGATTTATAATGACCCAAATAGAATCATGTCGCATTCAGGTGCGAGGCAAACCCACAATGAAGTCCATATTCACATCTTCCCACTTCCAAGTGGGAATACTTATATCTTGGGACAAGCCTCCCGGCCTTTGATGCTCAACCTTAACTTGTTGACAATTAGGACATTTGGCTACAAATCCCATAATATCTTTATTCATATCGTTCCACCAATAGACTTCTTGTAGGTCACGGTACATCTTGGTGGCTCCCAAATGAATAGAATACCGAGAACTATGAGCTTCCTCTAAAATTTGTTCTCAAACCATCAACATCCAGAACAAATAACCGACCTTGGTACCTAAGCACCCCATCTCCCCCTTCGGAGAAATCCTCAATGGACTTCTTGAGTACCGACTCTTTCAACTCAACTAATATAGGATCAAGGCCTTGTTTAGACTTCACATCCATCACAAAGGATGATTTCGAACCATTATAGACCATGACACCACCCCTGGTGGAATCCACTAGTTGGACACCTAGTCGGGCCAATCTATGCATCTCACGAACCAATTCTTTCTTTTCATCATCTACATGAGCCACACTACCCATGGACAATCTACTAAGTGCATATGCTACCACGTTAGCTTTGTCGAGGTGATAAAGGACGCTCATATCATAATCCTTCAAGAGTTCTAACCACCTTCTTTGGCAAAGATTCAAGTCCTTTAGACTAAACACATATTGAAGACTCTTGCGATCGGTGAAAACATCCACATGGACCCCATACAAATAATGCCTCCATATTTTCAAAGCAAACACAACTGCCGCTAATTCAAGGTCATAGGTAGGATAATTCTTCTCATGGACTTTAAGTTGCCTTGAAGCATAGGCAATCGCCTTACCATTTTCATAAGCATACATCCCAACCCAACTCTAGAGGCATCACAATACACCACAAAACCATTCGTGTCTTCCGGCAAAGTCAACACCGAAGCGAAAGTAAGTCTATATTTCAATTCTTGGAAACTTTTCTCACAAGCTTCCGACCACACAAACTTAGCCTTTTTTTGAGTCAAAGCCGTCAAAGGAGAAGCAATGGAAGAAAATCAATCAACAAACCTTCTATAGTAACCGGCCCAACACAAAAAGCTTCTAATATCAAAAAGAGTTAGAGGTCTAGGCCAACTCTTAACCGCATCCATCTTCTTAGGATCTACCTCAATACCCTTGCTTGACAAAATATGACCAAGGAAAGCTATGGATCTCAACCAAAATTCACATTTGCTAAACTTTGCAAAAAGTTGGTGGTCCTTAAGACTTGCAACACGATTCTCAAATGGTCCACATATTCATTTTCACTCCTTGAATAGATCAAATCATCGATAAACACAATTACAAACATGTCTAGGTATTGCCTAAACACTTTATTTATTAGGTCCAAATGATATCACAAGGAATTCATAATGTCTATACCGAGTTAGGAAAGCCGTCTTAGGAATATCAACCCCTCTCACCCTCAACTATTGATACCCCGAACGAAGGTCAATTTTTGAGAAATAACTAGCCCCTAGAAGTTGATCAAACAAGTCACCAATTCTCGAAATAGGATAATGTTCTTAATAGTCACTTTATTCAATTGACGATAATCGATGCACATTCTAAGAGACCCATCTTTCTTTCTAACAAACAACATCGGAGCACCCCATGGAGAGATACTCGGTCGGATGAAGCCCTTATCTAATAAATCCTTTAGCTGCTCCTTCAACTCTTTCAACTCTGCCGGAGCCATTCTATAATGCGGAATAGAGATAGGTTGTGTATCCGGTAAAAGGTCAATACCAAAATCTATTTCTCGCTCGGGAGGAATATCGGGCAAATCACCGAGAAAGACTTTTGGGAACTGATTCACTACCGGAACCGACTCTAGAGAAGGGGTTTCGAATTCAACATCCCTCACCCTAACAAGATGGTAAATACACCCTTTGGAGATCATCTTCCTAACTTTAAGGTAGGACACCAATTGACCTCTAGGCATAGAATTTCCTTTTTTCCACTCTAAGATAGGCTCATTCGGAAATTGGAATCTAACCACCTGAGTCCTACAATCAATAAAGGCATAACATGCATGCAACCAATCCATACCCAAAATCACATAAAAGTCTAACATGTCAAGCTCTACCAAGTCAACAATAGTAACTCTATGGGACAAGGAAACGGGACACCTTCTATAAACCCTTTTTTCCACCACAGAATCACCAACCGAAGTAGAAACCAAAAAAGGTTCTAATAACTCTTCGAGGAGCATATCAAACTTCATGGCCACATAAGGTGTCACAAAGGACAAAGTAGCACCGGGATCTAACAAGGCATACAAATCAATAAAAAATACTTTTAACATACCGGTCATTACATCCAGGGAGCTCTCTTGGCCACCTCGGGTTTGGAGAGCATAGAAGTGGTTTTGCTTTGGAGAATTGGAGTTTGAACCGCTAGGAGGAGCTTGCTTGCCTTCTCTCCCCTTGGCCGTAAGTGTTGAGCAATTCCTCAATTGATGACCACTCTTACCACAACCAAAACAAACATTTGTACCGGCTAGGCACTTACTATCATGATTTTTCCCACATTTTGCATAATTAGGCCTATTCACATAAGAGCCACCACCATTACCTCCTTAAGGTTTAGGGTTAGACACCCTATCCTTGTTGACCCTTGGGGAATCATTTGAGGAACCTTGATTGGAGAACCTTTGTTTGAACTTTGGTCGACCTTGTTCATCGGACCTAGCATTGGAAAAATTCCTATCACCGGATCTAGCTCTTTTCACCTCTCTATTCTTTTCCTTGAGTATCTCTTCTTCCATTTGTTGGGCATACACCATAAGATGTGAAATATCCATATTCGCTATAAGCACTGTCGTACGACATTTTTTGACTACCATGTCAGACACTCTCATCACAAATGTATTCATCTTGGCCCTCGAATCTGCCACCATAGTTGGAGCATACTTGGATAATTGGGTGAACTTTAAAGCATACTCATTCACACTCATACCTCTTTGATGAAGGTTAATGAACTCTTGCATCTTTGCTTCCCTTAACTCTAGGGGAAAGAATCTATCAAGAAATGTCGATTTAAATGATTCCCATTCTACCGGACCCGCTTCTACGGGTCTTTCACCCTTTCACTGATCATACCAAACTTGAGCCACATCTTTTAGTTGGTAGGTGGATAACTCACCTTCTCTTCCGAAGACACCCCTATGATAGCAAGTACCTTATAGACCTCTTCAATAAACCTTTAAGGATCCTCTTCCACTTTGGAGCCATGAAATTTGGGAGGGTTCATTCTTGCAAAATCTCTAACCCTTGAAGCAGCCGAATTCACATTAGGATTCACATGAGTCACAATATCTCTATTGGCCTGAGCCAACACAGCTTGAGCTTGAGTCGTCAAAGCTTGGTCCAACATTTGAAAGGTCGATCTAACCTCCCCATCTGACATAGCCGAAGGATTAATCAGAGCTTGATTAGCTTGAGGAGCTTCTTCACTCACATTGTCACCCTCCATTCTTCTAGCATTAGCCCTTCGTGTATTCATATCCTGAAGACACAAGAGAAGGATTATGAAAGGGACTTTATAGAGCTAAACTTTATGGCACGACTTAAGAGTAATGAAAGAAGTGTAGTTTCCTAATCATCTTCCAGCCTCTCATTCATAAATGTAGCGCGTTTCACACTCATGAACTAGACTCTACTAGACGTGGCTTATGAGACATCATCCTAGGATCATTCTAAGCCTTGGGCTCTGATACCAAGTTTTTCACGACCCAAGAGTACCCCCTAGATGTGATTGCTTAATTGTTTCCTTCCTTTTAATGACGATGCCCTCCTCTCTACTATAAAAAGTGACCCTTAGTCCTATTATTTCTTCACACTTGAACACTATTAACTATACTTTAACAAGAAGTAACAATATCTCTGCTCTTTAAAAAAAAGAGATTTTGGTGAACTTTGAGCTTTCTTTTGATGTGTTGTTGTTATGGTTCAGAGATTTTGCTAAATACTTTATTGCTGATAAACATATTCTGCATAATCGGTTAGCTCCCCTTCATTAGTTTAAAATTTGTCTTGCATCATCTATTATGAATATGGTGTGTGTGAAATAAATAAAGGAAGCATCCAGGTCAGTCTTCTTACCCTTGTTCTATGCTTGACTTTATACATACTTCTGTGACTAGTTGGAATATGTTTGTGTGTCTATTTCTGCTCATAAGTATGAAATAATTAATGTCATGTGTGTTGGTTGATAACTAGTATTATTATCTTGTTGTTTTCCTATATTGTATCTGTTGGGTATCTCCCTTTTTATTTTAGCGGGATTTTTGAACTTAAAGGCTCAAGATGTTGAAGAGTCGCCATGGAAGGGAAACACTAGTCAAGCTGAATTTATTAAATTGTGTTTTGTACATTATTTAATTGGTATTATTATTTTGTAATAATTTGTATAACTCTCAACTCTACTCTATTTATGAAATATATTTGGGGGATCACCTAAGGGGGGAGGGGTTTACGTGCTATTTGTTTATTTATTTTATCGTAACTTATTTGTGTTAGAAAGCATGCTTATAGGATTGTGATTTGTTTGATAGTCCGTATTTTTAACAAAGATGTTTTAGACCTAATAAAACAAAAATATGCCATTAATCATCTATTTAATCTTTTAACTATAGTTTAAAAGTCGATCGTGTTTTAATTTGTTATTATAATATGTTATTGGAATGGCATTAACCACCTTCTTAATTATTAACAAATAAATGATATATGTTTGCTCCTTGTTTCATTTAATTCAACTAAGCTCATTTTATATAATAAATGAATAAATTTTGAATATTGTCATAATATGTTTTATAGTATTTTGTCATCTTAGATACCATGCCTATAGGATCTAATAATTTTAAATATATTATTTAAGTATAGTATGTATGCATATAGGTTTAAATAGTTATAATGCATGCCTAAGATCAGAATTTATTCTCAGCTTTTCACTAAGAAACTATGCCTATAGGACTAAATAAAATAAAAAATAAGATTACTTTCAACATGTTAAAATCGAAATAAATCTATTTTGAATATGATATGCTTGTTGTTAAATAATTTCTGCAATAAATTTATTTTCTGACACTTAAAAATAAGATAATAAATTGTCATGCATGCTAATACTGTTTTAAATATTATGCCCTGTTGAATCTGCATAAGATAATTAAATTCTGCAATTAGTATATTTGCTCTGCCAGTTAAAAAATCAACTAATAATTTATATTCTGCATGTCTCTTAAAATCTGCTACATTAAATTTGTTGTCCTAATTAAATCCGGCCAAAATATTTTAGTTTCAGCATTATGAATAATTGTTTGGTCACTTAAAATCAATTAAATAAAAATAGCATTTCCTGCATGTGATCACTTTTCCTGTCATTTAAAATAAATAAAACTAACAATTACTTTATGCATGTCATTTTAAAATCGCCTGCATTATGCTTGTTTAATGATGCACCCTTTTAAACTAAAATATGTTCAGTTAATTTCTCTTCTGCATTAATAATTGTTTGGCTGCTGAGATCAGTCTAATTAAATAAATTCTGCAACATGTCGTAACTTTCTGCCCCTCTAATATTAACCAGTACTGTTATAATATATGTTTGTATGTCACACACTTAGCATGAGACCCTTGCACTTTACTTGTGTTTGTCAGCATGTTTAATAAAATCTAGAGGCCAACTTGAGACTTTACGTGCTAAATGAACGTCATACTTGTTTGACTTGGTGTCTAGAGGGCCTATTAGGAGCCTATATTTCTTTTGTCTAAAACCACCCCAATAGTAGTCCAATGCCTCTTGGACGTTAAGCGGGGGCGCTAGGCACCTTTTAGGACGCAATGCATGCGGAATGTGGGATAGGGGTAGTTAGACCCTATGAAGATAATGAAATCGGCTCAGGCTTCAAACAACAAACATTGGTTTTGTCTTTCTGAATATTAAGCTGATCGAATAATAAGCCGAGTGCTGATCCGTAAAGTGTGTCGTTTTCAGAGTCCCCTTTCCTTTCTCCCTTTATTTGTTTTATAATTATATTTATTTGGGGTAGTTTAATTAAATAAAAAGAAATGATATTTGCCTATATATTTGTCTACTTTCTATCTTCTAGCTATTTCATTTAAATTTTATATGAGTTAATTATTTAATATTATGTTATCACCTAGTTTTGCATGCTTAATTAATTAAATAAATTGATCTTAATTGTTTAATGTTAGTTATCACCTAACAAGCATGTTTAAATTAAATAACCAATAAATGAAGTGACTTTAATTGCTACTTGTAACCCCCACATAAATTGCATGAGATACGTACGGAACCCACATTTGTGGACCTCGAGGGATGCTTAACACCTTCCCCTCGAGGTAACTTGAACCCTAACCCGATCTCTGGTTCGTTGACCTTTAGTTAGAATTAGTTAGGTTAGATAGGTGCCCTAACGCGCCTTAATTCGTTAGGTGGCGACTCTTCAATCAAATCACCCAAAGCCCAAAAGAGTTGTTCGGTCGTGCACCAAAAATCCATTTTGCGAAAAAACGGGGCATGACAGTAAAAAAAGACAAAGAACTTGACATTGCCCTTTCTTTCTAATATAAAAAAGAGGATATATATATATATATATATATATATATATATATACCACCAATCGCTTAATCTCTTTGTTTATTTTTATTTGTTTAAATTTGACTTGATATATTCGTGAAGAAGTAATTATAAAATGATAAATTTACTAATCACTTTTTGAATATAATTAGAAACTTTAAAATTCTCATTTTTAATGAAATAACTTATATGCACATAAATGTTTAAGTCTTATTTTAAACCATAAATTTTTAAAATAATCTTTTTTTCCTAAAGGTGTGCCTAGTCTTTGGATATGTTCGATAAGAAGAAAAATATTTTGGGGGATTTTTATGACTTGTTGTTCTTGCCCCCCCCCCCCCCCCCCCCCCCCCCCCCCCCCCCCCNCCCCCCCCCCTCCCCCCCTCCCCCAACCCACCCTCTCTCTCTAAAATCATTTCAATCAAATAAAATATATAAAGACTAAAATGAATACTTTTATTATGTTAAAAATCATTTTAATCGAATAAAATATACTAAAAATCAAAATAAAGCATTATCAATACATCAAGAGCCTTTTTGGTAATTTCCTCGAGCAATGTATTCAAGTTGTCATTGGAATAACTCATTGACGTGTTCCAAACATTGTTGATTGTACGGACATCCTATTATAATAATTGTAAATGTTTGTAGATTGACCACTAGGATTCCTTTTTCATTTACTTTCTCTGTCATAAATTAATTAAATTCAACAAGAAACTTTGTAATATTTTAAAATTATTTTTAAAATAAATAATTTTTTAAATAGAAAAATATATTTTTATAGACTTTTTACCAAATAAATGAAACTCATCATGTGAAAATATTGATATTATCATTAAATATTTGTCAAATAAAGAAATGTGTCATTTTCTTGGATTAATTGAAAAGAAAATTGTGTCACATAAAGAGGAACAAAAAGAGTACTCCATTCATTTTATATTACTTGGTCTTTGTTAATCTGACATACCTCTTAAGAAAGCTTTAATTAGAGTTTATTTTATTGAACTAACTTTATTAATAATGTTATGGTACTCTAAAATTAACTATTATTACCACTTTATATAGTTATGTAATATTTTTTAAAAAAAAAATGAATTTTTGGTCCATGGACTTTTTTAATAGTTATTTAATATTAATTAAGGTAGTATGAGGAAAAATAAATAACTCTCTTGATTTATTAAAATGGATAAGTGGTAAACTCTATATCAAAGGCGGAAGTAATTTGCATATTAAGAAAGAATGTTAAAGTTGTTATCGGCATTAGTTGATTGTTATTAGATTCAATGTCATTATAGACGTTAACGACATCTACCAAGAATGTTAAAATGTAATTATCACTAGTAACTGTCTCTAAAAATAACATATTTAATGATAATTAAACTATTATTGTTAAAGATCATATTTTGGTGTAATGAAAATGAAAAATCTATTTATAATATATAAGAGCCAAATAAAAAGAATCAAAAGGAATAATATTTTACAGTACCATTTCAATATCTCCTAGAGTTTATATCTGTTTTGTTTTCCATTTATATCTAATTTTCTATTTTAGGTAGCTTTCTAAGTTTACCAAAACTAGCAGTATTAGTCTTTTTATTTAAGGGAAAAATGACAAATATATCCCTGAACTATCACAAATGGTATGCAGACACCCTCTGTCATACTTTAGGGATATTGGCGCTCATGTCGTCCAAAAACTAGAGCTTATATACCCTTTATAACAACGGACATACATGTGTCATAATCTTATCCATCGATCCGACATCGGATCGATGGATAAGATTGTGCCACGTGTCCCTATTTAGTCTTCCGTTATAGTGAAGGGCATATACGCTCTAGCTAGTTTTTTGACGGCAGGGGCACCAATGTCCCAAAAGTATGACGGAGGATATCTGCATACCATTTTCGAGATATATTTGTCTTTTTTTCCTTTTATTTAATTTCTTTCTATCTTTTGCCTCTTTAATTATGGACTGTGGGGTCTGGAGCTAGAAGGTGAAACGTGTACCTCAATGAGGAAAGAAAGTGAAGTATGTGTTTTGATCTTTTAGTTGGTGTTTGCAAATAATATTGAGTGATTAATTAAATTTGAATATGTATCGATTTTTTTTTAATAGAAAGGTAAAATGCATTTCATCATGTTAATTAATTAGCTTAAATTTGAAAATTCTAATTAAATATAAAAAATATTATCGGTCTATCACAATTTTTCATCGATAAAAAGGTGAAAAACTTGAAATTGGCCTTTTCTCTAATTAAAGATAAAAAAGAAGATATTTACGCTATAATATCACAACTCTTATTTGTAAAAAAAGGTGAAGAACTTGACATTGCCCTCTTTCTAATTAAAGATAATATATATATATATATATATATTAACGGCCAATCAAGTCTTTTTGTTTATTTTTATTTGTTTAAATTTGACTTGGTATATTCAAAGTATTTATAAAATGATAAATTTACCAACCACATTTTGAATATAATTAGAAATAATTTAACTTTAAAACTCTCCTTTAATTAAATGACTTGTAGGCACATAAATGCTTAAAGCTTATTTTAAACCACAAATTTCAAAAATAATCTTTTATTCTTAACTATGTGACTGGTCAACTGTTCGGTATGAAAATGTTTTTCAATTTTATCATGAATAATTTACTCAAAGAAAACAAGCTAACTCTTTAAATATGAAGAAATGAGTTTTCTAATAAAAGTAGGAAAAACAAGTTCTACTAGAAATTACATTTCACATCGATCGTACTGTCTCTTCTCCTTCTCTAACACACTTCATATTCACTTCCACTCATCATAGCCCTCATCCCCACCATCCGACACCCCTATCTCTCCACCTCGACTTTTCATAGTATTTATCTAAATTACATACAAATACATTTAAGATAGTAAATTTTACTTATCTACCAAACACAAATAAATACATAGAAAACCAACTTATTGTTAGAAAATATTTTTCATCAAAAATATTTTTCTTCGTATCGAACATATATACCGAAAGACTCTTTAAATTAGTGTAAGTTAACCTAATTTAATGGTGTAAAAATGTGCTGGAAATTTATAAAATAAATCAAAATTGGCACCTAACCTTTTTGGGGGATTTTTATGACTTCTTGTTGTAGCCCCCCACCCACCCTGTCTCTCTCTAAAACACACATTTGTATTCATTAGACTTGTGACTATCATCTTTTTAGGCAATTTTCCAGTCACTTGCAAGCAAAAGATTCTCTAGGTTTTTTGCCAATTTTGTAAGTACTTATTATTCCTCCACCATCAACACTAACTATACCTTTTTTTTCCCTATAAAATTCTAACAAGCCTTTTATTATATTTCTTCTTGCCAAAAACAAGAAATTAACTCTCTAGCTTGTTCATCATTGTGATTAATTTTTTCAGTTATATAATGGTGAGAGGGAAAACTGAGATGAGGCGTATCGAAAACGCGACAAGCAGGCAAGTCACTTTCTCAAAGAGAAGAAATGGATTGTTAAAGAAAGCCTTTGAACTTTCTGTTCTTTGTGATGCTCAAGTTGGATTAATTATTTTTTCTGCTAGAGACAAACTTTATGAATTTTCAACCTCAAGGTAATTAATTTTACATCTTTTTTCCTCTTTTTTTGTTTTATGTTTTTATTGTTTTAGATTATATCAGATCTAATATATATTAACTAGTTATTTTGGTGAGTTAAAAAACACTTATTAATGAAAAAATATCTTATGACTTGATGAAATAAAACATATATTTTATGACTTGACCAACATTCTATATATGTCTCACTTAATAATATAGATATATATATAGTACTAGTATCATTTATGAAGAGTTTTAAGTTTTGTACCTTTTGACAGTGTATCATAAAGGTGGATGTTGGTGTTTCTATTTGTCTATGTGTAGCAATCCTAGTTACTACTTTTGTTTCAATTTATATGTCTTATTAGTTTGACTGAATACGAAGTTTAAAAGATTAAAAAAAGTTTTTGAATTTTGTGATCTTAAATTAATTAAAGATATGTGATTATAAATCTTGTGATCTTAAACTTTATTATTGGGGCCGA
Organism: Solanum stenotomum; assembly: GCF_019186545.1. Lineage (NCBI taxonomy): Eukaryota > Viridiplantae > Streptophyta > Magnoliopsida > Solanales > Solanaceae > Solanum > Solanum stenotomum. Next base: position 8,578,178 of record NC_064286.1, on the reverse strand, counting down.
TTAAAAAAATTAAGACACTTAAATTAGAATTGAAAAATGAATGAGTTCTCAATATAGTTCTTAATTACCATGGCATAAAACCCTAGGGTATACTTTTTTTTTCCAGCAACCAAGTAGTAGATCTACTAGCTAAGGAAGGCACAAAATATAGGTAGCTAAATAATTTTATCATTTCTGGTATGAGTTTGGTAGAGCACAATTGATTCAAATCATGTATTTATCTTTAAAAATATATTTGAATGTGTATTAATTATAAATTTTAAATCCAAAATTCAAAGAGCTTCAAAACTCATAAATCAAATCTTGAATGAGTAATTATTCTTTCTATCCCAATTTATGTGACACTCTTTTTTCTAGTCAATCCAAAAAAAGAGGAACATTTTTCTATATATAGTAATAGTTTAACTTTAAACTTCTCTTCTTCTTTTTTATCCTTAATGTGATGATTTATAACCGCGGAATATATTTTTTTATTACTCGTTTTAGATCACAAGTTTTTGAAAATCTTTCTTTTCCTCTTGTATTCTGTTTCGAGTCAAAGATCGTTACATAAATTGAGAGATGGACTGTAGAAAAATACTACTCCCTCCATCTCAATTTATGTGATTTAATATGATTAAGCATTGAGCTTAAGAAAGAAAGATTCTTGAAATTTATAGTCTAAAACAAGTCATGAATGACTATAAATCATTTCATTAATAGTAAAATGTTTTAAAGTAAAATTATTAATTAAATATAAAAATGTATCATTATTTTTGTAAACTAACTAAAAAAAATGAGTCATATAAATTAGAACAGTAAGTAATAGTATTTCCTTGTACAAAAGGAGGAGGATACCGATACACCATGGAAATATGCCTCATTATAAGACCTCCATCTTATGTGTTGTTTAAAGTTTAAACATTTCTCATTTAGGGTTAACAAGTGTGATCACCAATAATTCCCATATTAAAACTTGATTAAAAAAAAACAAAACTGACAAAAGTAAAAAGAATACAGTGTCAAAGGCAAATGTATAAGAGCCAGTTGTCAAATTAGTAGTTGGATTTTATGTGTTCCTTTTAGAAAGGCCACACTCTTATGTTGTTTCCATTATAGCACACCTTCAGAATCTTTGTAAGACTTTGCAAATCCCTAATCACTATGTGCCTCGTCAATATATTTATTATACTTTCACTTCTGGTCAAAATTTGAAGTTAACGAGTTTTTTATTTATTTTTTTACATTTTTAAGTTTTAAATTAGTAATTTATATATATTTAATAAATTTAATAAGACAATACAGAATTTGACACGCCTCTTCATGCTCAACCTAATGGAGTGTGGAGCGGGAGTTCAAATGGAAATGAATTTAATTGTAATATATTGTGAAGATATAACACTTGAGTTTAATTCAACTTGAAAAGTTCATTCATGAAGAGAGAATTATTCCAAGTCTGTATACCAAATCATCAGCACATTTATCAACTAATGTGAGACAACTCTAATCCATTCTAACAAGAGGTAAAATTACATTGATAATGTATATTGTATAAATAGTTTACACTAGCTATCAAAGACAGCAATAAGCTTTAGATTATAGGTTCGACAAAATTAAGATTTTATTTCACTAAACCTTGTATATATGTTTAAAATTTTATTGTATGTATAAAAATTAATTTTTGATGCCTATAGTCATTGTCTTACCATTCAAAACCAATAAACTTCAAATCATGAGTCTGTTTATGATAGATGTTAATGGGTATAAATTAAATTTGAGTTTTACTTCTACTCAACAGTAGTGTAAAAGAATCCAAACCTCAAAAATAATATTTTCTTTGTCCCTATTTATGTAACACACTTTTTTTTAGTCAAACTAAAATAAAATTGACATATTTCTGTATTTAGTAAAAATATCATTTTAAAATACTAATTTTACCCTTAGTGATAAGATTTATAGTCACACACAAATATGTATGTCTTGTTTTAGATCATAAATTCCACAAGTTTTTCTTTCTCTAATAAATTTCATATCAAATTAAACAACATCACATAAATTGAGACGGAATGAGTATATATTACTTTTTATATTATTGTACAATTAATGTTCTTAGGGGTGAGTCTGGCAATGTTCACCCCACTTACTATAGTAACTATAAACAATGTGAAAGAATCCACTTTGACAATGTAAAGATATCCTCAAAAGGCATGGCTACAAATACGGGAACAAATGAGGATACCAAAAGTATGTCACACTTCCATATACCTTTTCTCTTCTTTAATATGTCATCAAAATCCATTTTTTTATAAAAAATAATAATAAAACAATAGCTTAATGAGACTCACCAACATGGATTGTGGTGTAGTGGTGAGACTGTTTCACTCTTAACCAGAGGTTTTAAATTCGATCGAGCCTTGGTATGGAGAAAATCTTGTTGGGAGCGCCACCTCCGAATGAACCTACAGCGTGCGATCCAAATTTAGTTAGAAATCCATTACAAGCTTTGAACACCGGCTGAAAAACAAAAAAAAAATTAACAAGACTCATTTCCAAAATAATCCTTCCCAACAAGCTCATCATCATCCAAGATGTGTCCATCATTGGGAAAGGTGTCATCAATTCATAGTGGGTTATGGTTATCAAACAATTTGTAGTCCTCAAAAAGAGTTGCATCACCATCACAATTCACACCACTAGACACTATACTAGGAGTGATCTCCTCATCGTCATCATCAAACAAGATATTATACTTAAAGAGAGATTAATCAATCAAAGATGAAGAGTTACATGTAATCTCATTCTCAAAAAAGACAAATGTCATTGATCAAGGAAGTTTCAATCACAATTCACATGACATCTATGAGCAAAACAAGTATAGGAACTAATTGACAACAAGAGCTATATCAAAGCTAAAACCTCCGATTAAGAATCTCAACAAGCACCTAATGTATAAGATCCACACAAGAGAAATGAATTCTCAAGCACAAACCTATCACTAGATAACCCTCAAGAGGAATGATCCTCAAACAAACAATCTCTTCAACATTTCCTAACAATTATGACCTTAGCCTAAAAGTCTCTCTAGAGTTACACTCAATTCATGAGAATTTATCATATCAAAATAATCTTAAGTCTAAAGGAGCTATTCTCCATTATTATAGCCTAAACTAGCTATTTCATAAATACTCTTAATGGACGAAGGGTCTTCTTAGGCTTGCATTTCAAGAATAGCCATTTTTGCATTAACAACCTCTTTCTCCTTACTTTGAGTAGTCTTCCACATATATCATTGTACTTCTACTTTAGCACATTCTCGAGCTTCATGCCTTTGTTTCAAGAACCCTCCAAGCCTCTAAGGTAGCGATTCAATGACAAGTGTACAAACTCTTTAGCTCAGCTTCTTGTGTAAGGTTTTGATGAAACTCGACTTGCAGCAGGCACTATTCCGTCAAGTAAGTACTCGCCTATTCAAGTTAACATGATAAGCTTATATATCTACAGAATCAAGATAAACAAGAGCACACGCTTGAATTTCATGTATAATTATCTAGCAAGACAATTAACATATGCCTATCCTAGTAGTGAATTTGTTCCCTGACCTATTGATGTTTGGGTTCAAGACTCACTCAATCTGAGTTCATCTATAGATTCATAATAGTATTTTATTATTCACTATGCAACAAAATAATTAAGAGCAGGATTAAATGAACAAATCAATATGATATAATCAGTGTAATCACTCTAACCACATTCATGAACTATCCATAGCATTAGAACAAGCCACTAATTGTAGTCATGGCAACAATCTCTTTTTAGAATTTTTTTTTATCACCGTATGGTGGTGAGATCTTTTTATATAGATGAATAAAATTACAAAGTTAAGGGGAGCTTAAGCTAGACCCGCTGTTCCAAATCGCTATCAATAGTTGCTTCACAAAAATTAAGGTTCTGGCAAAAAATATACAAATTTTGCACAAATTACAAGCCCAGCGTGTAAGAAAAAATTAGCTATACATCTCAATTGAATCAGTTCTATACAAAATAATTCTTCCTCTACTTATGTCTTAGGGACTCCATTTGTATGAGATCAAGTTTGTAATGTCCGATGGCTATCAATGATAGGTGAGCATGTGCCAAAATAACCAACTCCTCATTCGTAACAGTGGCGGCTCTACAACTTTGAAAAAAAGGCAACTGCCTTAGGCCCCAAAATTTGAGGGGCCTCATTTTTTAAAAATACAATAGGTTATACATATCGCTTATAATTTGTAGAAAATATAATTTTTCATAAAAGAGCAAGGAAGTAATAGAAGTTTGATAAATTATGAGTACTATGTCTCAAGAAAGATTAAATAATTGGCTATAATAAACTTCATAAAAAAAAATATATTCTAATTTAAGGCCTCCATTCGGATTTTACTTTAGGCCACCGATTTATTAGAGCCGCCCCTGATTCGTAATACTCCATTTTGTCAAGGCATCTGCAACGAGCATATTAGAAGAAATAATGTATGCATTAGCTTCGTGTATTAGTAGTATATCTTAGCTTGTTTGTACACCTTTTCAGCTTATTTATAACTAACAATTGCATTATTAGTTATATATACTCTATTTTGTATTGATGAGGAGTGTATTACTAATACATAGAAATCTATGGTATTAGTAATGTAAGAGGATTTAATGCATGTATTAGACTGTTTAAGACTCAATTGCCCCTCAAATTTTTTTTACATGATTTTTTCCATCATATTTGTGAAGGGTGTCTTTGTAAATAAATGGGATAAGGGTCTGAAAAATACCTCAACTTTGGTTAGATTTGTTGTTGCGATACTAAACTTTCATGAGGACCTATTACCTCCCTAGACTATTTAATACCGTATTTTAAACATATATATTTGTCCACGTGGACATAAAAAATAATGCAAAATTATAAATAGTAATGTGTCCACGTGTGCACATATATACCTTTAAAATACACTATTAAATAGTTCAGGGGGTAAAAAATACAGTATTAAATAGTCTAGGGAGATAATAGATCCTTATGAAAGTTTAGTATCGCAACAGCAAATCCGACCAAAGTTGGGTATTTTTCAGACCCTTATCCCTAAATAAATATTTTTTAAAAAACTATGCATTACATGTTATTTTTTATTCACCAAATCAAACAATGCATATGAAACAATATCTACATAATTAATCCAAGCATAACTAATTATAATACAAATATTACTAATACACTCTATTAAACATAATTTGTATACTCCCTATCGACCCCTATTAGTCCTTATACAAGTATTACTAATATACTCTTTGGCTGCTTTTTCCTTGGTCATTCCACTCAAAAGCTGTCCAAGTTCTTCCTCACTCTTTCTAACGCTCATTCTTGTTACTTAAGTGCTTTTAGAGATAAGGGTTTAAAAGGATTTAATTAAGAACAAATATGGATATTTTGGGGATATTAGTCTTTACATTTTAGCAAATTTAGTATTTAGCTTAAGGTACACAGTGTTTAGTTGTTAGAGGTTTCATAGACAAATAGTTAGTATGCTCATATGACATAGTCATACACTTCAACATGATTGATCATGGTCACAGACTTCAACATGATTCAAAAATTAGCTAATAAAGCTGATTATGTTACCGATGTTGTGGAGAAATGCAGCATGCAGGAGATTATCGAGCATTATCAGAGGCATACTAAAGATATTCAGTGTGAAAATCCAGCCATGGAACAGAATAATATGCACAATTTGAAGCATAATACATCAAGTTTGATGAAGAAGATTGAGCTTCTTGAAAAATCTAAGAGGTTTAACTTTTAATCCTACTTTACAACCTAATATTGTAATTTATTTGATACAAAATGGAAGTAATTATATGAGTATATTATATTCCATTTGCATTAGGAAGCTCTTAGGAGAAAGTTTAGAATCTTGCAGTCTTGAAGAACTTCAACAGATGGAACATCAGTTGGAACGGAGTATCAACATCATCCGCGCAAGAAAGGTTAATTTTCTTTTAAAAGAAACATCACGCGATATCTATATCTATATCTATATATAAACGAAGATTAGCATAAACTTGACACATCATTCCTTGTTTGTATTCAGATGGAAGTCTTTAGGGAACAAATTATGAGATTGAAAGAAAATGTAAGGCCACACTGACTCACTTAATTATTTTAAGCTGCAATTCCTATGAACATGGACAATTTCTTGTATATAAAATGGAGCCTTATGCATATATTATAATTGGAGCATGAATAATATCATGTAAACTAAGAATTATGACGTGGCTGACTTTGATATCATGATAAGAAATGAATCATGGCCTAATTAACTCAACTTTAATTTAAAAACTAGCACATGAGATAAAGATTGTTGAACTCAATTATAGTATATACAATTACAAGTTACAATGTTATTTTTATTTACATATTATAAGTACAATTTAGCCATTTATAATCTATTTTTTAGATCATTACCATATGGTTTTAAAAGTTACTTTTTGTTATAGTTCAACTTAACTTGATAATATAAAAATGGGATAAGGCACAAGTATCCCCTAGACTATAATCGAAATCTCAAGGACACACCTTAACTAAACTAAGGTCCTATTACCCTCAAACTCATTTTTTTTTTTGTAATTTTGCACACCTTTGGGCTTACGTGGCACACTATGTGACTTCATGTAGTTGAGGTGCGTGGGAGATGTTTGGATGCCACGTAAGTCAAAAAGTTGTACAAAATTATAAAAAAAAAATGAGTTCGGGGTAAAAAGACCTTAGTTTAGTTAAGGTGCGCATCTAGGATTTTGGTCATAGTCTAGGGGATACTTATATGCTTTATTCCTATAAAAATTATTACTATCAAGTTTACATAACTACTTGCTTTTGCACAACACATCTTATTGCAAATACAATGCTATGTGAGGGAAATTTATTAGTACTAATTGTTTTTGTCTCTTAATTATTATTTCCAGGTGAAAGACCTCTCATCAGAAAATGTTATGTTGTTAGAGAAGGTACTTTTTCTTTCTCTCCATCTCAACCTTTAAGTTACTATTATTTTTTTTAAAATGGGGTAGGGAAAATAGCGGCCCGAGGATTATAAGACGAAGAATCAAACCCTCATTACCAAGTGAAAGTTCAGATAGCCAACTCGAGCTTTCCTTCTTGCAAGTTGAACTAATTTGCTTGTCCTTTTTGCTTTTAGTGTGGAGGTCTTGAAATGCAACAAACATCAGGTGGAGAAGACGTTTCTATAGTGATTAGTAGCGAAAAATCGGATGTAGAGACTGAATTATTTATTGGACTACCAGAGTCATGCAGAACAAAGCGTCCCTAAGTTAACCAACGCCTCACTTTGATTATGTCGTGAAGCTGACTCATGAATCCTATCCATAAACCCGAAAATGAAACATTGTTCGTTTCCTATTTGGCCTCTGAACCACTTTGGTCCTTATAAATAATGTAATTATGTATGCATATATAATGAAGTTGTGAAATAATATTCCAGTTGAATTGTTTTGCACTTGAGCTAGCTAGAACTTAATAATAATTTTCCCTTTGTGGACAAATGATGGCCGCTATCAGGTATAAATTAAAGGTATAATACATAAATATGTTCTTTAATATCTGTGTTCTACAATTTTAGGTTTGTATAAGTAGACATTTAAATTTACATAAAGTTGAGCAAGTAAGTATACACATTTTATATGGCATAATACAAATCAGCTGCCACTTGTGCATACATAGGACGTATGTGTCTACTTGTACAAATTTAAGTGTATGTATGTTTACATGTGCACACCCAAAATTTGAGGACATAAAATATCAGTTAAAGTCAAATTAAATGACATATTTATATGACATAATTAAAAGTAACAGGCGAAAAATGGACCAATGTTTTGAAATTGGTAGATGCACCTTGTATTATATATATATATATATATATATATATAATGTTTAAAAAGGAATTATATCCACGTTTTGTTACAGGGATAGGAATATATATATATATAATAATAATGGACTAAAATATTCCACAATAATTTTTTTTACATAAGTGGTGCAATGCATCATATTTTTAGGAGGCTTTTTTTTTGTATGTTTGGTGGGGGTGGAGGGGTGCATGTATCATTTGATCAATTAGCAGTGGCACCATCCAAGATTTTAAGTACTGCTTCTTTTGTAGGCAATGCAGGAATTGCTCCTTTTTCTGTTACAGTTATTGCTCCACATCCGTTAGCAAATAGGAGTGCATCCCTTAATTTCTTCTCATCCTGCACCGCAACCCAAAAAATTAATAATTGAGATTTAACTTATATACACTGACTGAGTGACGTCTGACAATGTAAATAATTGCAAACGACGATATGATAGTACCATGTAAATGTCTGGATCTGAGGCCATACTGTTGAGAAGTCCACCAACAAATGCATCACCTGCTCCTGTGGTGTCAACTGCTGTAACTTTAACGCCATTCACTCTTCCATGAAAATTCTGAAATAATTAAGTTACCTAATTGTTAGTATTTTTTGGGCGATAAAAAATATTTATACAATTAAGTCAGTAACCATAACGGAAGTTATAGTGACTAATAATAATTACCTTAGTATAGTATCTGCAACCGTCTCCGCCTTCAGTTACGAGCAAAAGTTTAAGGTTGGAGTGGAAAAGCTTAGTCATGACCACATTGTCATCATAAGCATCTTCACCATTTGTTAAAAATGTGATTTCATCTTCACTTACCTGAAATTAATAACAACGGTGAAACATGATATTCTAATTTAAGAATTGTAATAAAGTAATTAACCCTTCATATCGTAATAAACTGGTATTAAGACATAGTAATTAATATCGATTGTACTTGCCTTAATAATGTCAGCTTGGTCCCAAATGCTTAAAATTCCTTCTCGAGCAGCCTCGGCGGATGGCCATAAGGGCAACCTTAGATTTGGGTCGTAAGAAAGAATGCAGCCTGCATTTTTAGCAGTCTCCATGGCAGCAAGATGAGCTGACCTACATGGTTCAGCAATCAAAGAGATTGAACCATAGTGAAAGATTCTTGCCTGTAAAAATGAAACAAAATAATTAAATTATATATTGCAATCTAAAACATACTTGAATATTATCTATGCATCGCGCAGACATATATACTAGTGTTAATTTACCTTTTGAATGAGATTTTTGTCGAGTTCTGCCTCAGTTAGAAGCATATCAGCACTTGGATTGCGGAAAAACATGAATTCTCTCTCACCATCTGCTTTCAATGTAACAAACGCCAATGCTGTTCTAGCATGAGTATCAAAACGCATACCAGAATTATCGACATTGTTCTGTTTTAATATATCAGCTAACATGTAACCAAACTCGTCTGCACCCACCTACAAATAGTTGAAGATAGTTATTTCAGGTGTGTTTTTGATCGTTCACTCTGAATAATTAAATTAAATGTATGTACGATACCTTGCCAATAAAGGCGGAAGAACCTCCTAATCTTGCAATACCAACTGCAACATTAGCTGGAGCCCCACCAGGAGCCTTTTTAAAACCAGGTGCTTCTGCAAGTGAAACTCCAGATGCTGTAGGCACAAAATCTATCAACAGCTCCCCAAAACATACAACCAGGTGATCATTTTCCTGGACTGAATTTTTCTTCATCGATAGAGATGTTGGTGAACCTACATACGCACAATTTCTGTCACATAACGTTGATTAAAAACATCCACACTATTCACTTTATACTTTGCATCAAAAATATTGAATTCAAATGAACTCCCTGCCTGAAAGTTACATCCACGCTCCTGATGATTGTTGAGAATATAATTAACTAATAAAAAATGTGTTCTCTCTAATAGCTTAAGTTTTTAGATGAGATGGTCACTCACTTCAACATGTTATTAAAACAGGCAGAGGTTTTGAGATCGAATCTCATAGCCACCCATCAAAAAGAATTTTCACGTTTTTGACCCATGAAAAAGAATCAGGCCCGCACGTGAGGGGGCGTGTTGAGAATAGAAAATTTTTAGATGAAATAATCACACACTTCAACAATGATCACACTCTCTTACGTGGTGTTTGTTAGATTAATTCTCAATTGTGGCATTTGATCATTTATTTATTTTTTTAGAATTTCTGGCTCTGTCACCATGATCATCCATGGGAATTAACGAAAATCTCATCTCCTAAAAATTGAGGAATTAGTGACGGACAAAATTTTATAGCTAAACAACAAAAATTTTATGCTAATTCGATGTAGCTACAGATTAGCAACGAAGTTTAATTAGCTAGGAATTGTCGATAAATTCGGTAGAAAAGAAGGAGTCCTTACATATAGAGCTCTTGCTTTTATTGAGTTTATTAGAAGAAGAGCTCTTAGATAGCTTGAAGCTGCTTCTCATGGATCGGTCAAGGATAACAGGGAAACAACAGGCCATTTTCGACCCTTTTTTGCTTGACCGATCCATTTTTATTTTTACATATAAAATATAAGAAAAGCAAGCTATGAAAATTTAATTTTATGTTATTCATTCTATATATAATCAAACTTTAACCCTACTACTTAGGATATCTAGTGGTTTTTCAAATTCTTACCACAAAATATTTACTCTACACAAGAAAATGACCGGTTCTGTTGAGCAGATTATATTTTCATGAGCGAACACTTGCCATTACTGTCCTAGTTTTTCTATAAATGACTCATTTTTTTATATCCATATATATTTGGATGTTATAAGTTGGACAAATTGGCCTACAAAAATGCTTAGATTTATCTACAAATTTTTTCTTTGCGTGGACTAGCCGTATTTAGGGTAGTTTTTAATTTTTATCTTTTAAATTTGTGGTTTTTATTTTTTATTCTTTATTATTTAATAAAAAATTGTACGGCAAAGTATCCTCAATTTTTAAATTTGTTTTATATAGTTTCACACTAAAAATAAAAAATAAATGAAATAAGAACAAGAAATTCAAATAATGATAAGCAAATTAAATAGATTTATAAGAGAGATATTTAAAATTCAAATTAGTTGTTGAATTAAAATAGTAAAAAAAAAAATATCACTCATGAGAAGGAGTGAATATATTCCTGAAATTTGAAAGAAGGATCAAACATACTTTTACCAAAAAATAAATTTAAAATTAACCTTTTTTTACTTTATTCATCAACCAAAGGGGTATATCTAAGTCATTTATGTTATCATCCTTAAACTATACCCCAAACTTATACTACATCCTTAAAGTATCATTCTTAGCAGAAAACATTTTTCAAGTATTTAAAAGTGAACAATTATCATCCTTCTACTTGAGTTTATCAGAAAACTAACAGATCCCACAAAAATCAAGTCATCCCTTCGTAATATTATTCTTAGATACGCCAAAAATACCATCATCAACTTTTTTGGTAATTGAATTTAGCATTATACAAAATCTTTTAATTTGATAGATTTTTTTCATTTATTTTTCATGTAATTTGATATTAAAAATATTATTAGTTGAAATATGTTTCTTCTCAATTGAATTGCTAGAAGCGACGTTTGTTGGAGACTTCCGCTTCTAATAATGTAAAATGAAACCCAAATGCGAGATGTGATCAATATTTTGATCACGTCAATATCAAATTGACCCACAAATTTATTGATCTAAATACAGCTTGGCATTGAAAAAGGTCAAGATAATTAAACTCCATTTTCTTTCCGTTACTAAATGAGAAAAAAGAGCAAATCATGTATCCTCACACCTTCCAAACATTTTTTATTTCAGTAAACAATGGTGTCTAAGATTTTTAATATTTGTTTCAGGAACTTTTTATAGCAAGTAATGAAATTATGCAGGGAAATTTTTGTTGATAGTCACGTGAACTGCTCATGTTTTTGTAGGATCCCTTAGTTTTTTGACGATATCTAACAGAAGGATAGAAATTGTTAACTTTCAAATACTTAAGAGGATGTTTTTTTGCCAAAAAAAAAAAAAAGATATTTTAAGGATGTAATTTGATTTAGGGGTATAGTTTAAGGATATTTTTTACCAAAAGACTCTAAGATATATGTGAGCCATTTTTTTTATAACAAGGTGCATATCAGTTCTAAGTCGCAAAGTAGAGGAGTATATATCAAGCTTTTTTTTTCAAAACATTAGTGTCAATTATATCCTCTGTAATCTTTTGATTCCCAATTTTATGTATAATTTGTATAAAATGAAATGTATAATCAATGTATACTTGACATATATATATTTGTTAATTATAATTATTATGCTAATTACACAATATATAAATGAGAAGCATTGAAAAATTGACAAACTTGATAAAAAAATATTGTCTTCAGTAGTAATCATTGTTTTAACCAGCTTTCATCTTTCTTGAAATTCTTCCAAGAAAGTATTATGCAAAATCATATTTGAAAATGAACGAGCGAAATAAATATCAACTATCATCATACTTTGATCGATCGAAAACTATCTAAAGAGGATAAACATTTTTGCATCTAAGTGAAAGAAGAGAAAATTGTGAAAAGAAACTGTAAGGAAAAAAGAGAAATGGTAATTAATTAGTAGAGAGGGAAGTGAAGTTGAGACCTAGGGTGTGTTTGGTATGAAGGAAAACATTTTCCGGAAAATGTTTTCCAATTTTCTCATGTTTGGTTGGGTTAAATGTTTTGGAAAATATTTTCCAAATCAACTCATTTTCCTCAAATTTAAGGAAAATGACTTCCCTTCAAAACTTAAGGAAAACATTTTCCAAAAGACCAAAACTCTCTTTCAACTTCAAACTACAATTACTTTTTTGTTAAAAAAATCAATTTATTTTGTCCCTACCCTCCAACCAACCCCCCCCAAAAAATAATAATTTAAATCTTGTTTTTAAATTCAATTTTTTTACCTACCCTCACCCCTACCCCTACCCCCACCCCCTCCCAAAAAAATATTAAAAATTATTTTTAAAAGATATTTCTAATTTCAATTTTTTATTTTTTACCCCCACCCACTACCCTCATCCCCTCCCTCCCCTTCGATTTTTTTATTGTTTTTAAAAAATATTTTCAACTTCAATTTTTTATTTTTTCATCCC